>NW_020884924.1:1461038-1784231 GCF_003945725.1 Corapipo altera
GAAGGGAAGGGAAGGGAAGGGAAGGGAAGGGAAGGGAAGGGAAGGGATCAAACAAAATATACTAATATTTCTGAAGCTCACCCGTTGTTTTAACTTATCATACGAAGCAACATCCATATCTGGATATCTAACTTTTAGGAATGGAACTTCCAGCTAACCTAAGCCTTCACCCCTTGGAAAGGAGTTTAGAACATTACATATAACTTGACAGATATTTCCTGAATTGTTCAGATTGCACCAACTACCATTTCATACTATAGTAATAATGCTCCTGTCTGACATTTCTAGTCTGGACAATCATTTAATCTGAGGAGACTGATGAAGAGCTATCTGTTTAGACACACACTTCACAAAATAAACACACTTCCTGATCCTGTAGCTTCATCGTTATTTGAGCACCATAAATATATTGGCTAGGTGTACTGTCTTTATCTATGTAATCTATACAGGTGGAAGTGAGATTAAATCAGACAAGAAACTGATGAGGTTCATCAGGTTTTCTAGTTTAGTATAAAGACTCTAAACAAGATTTGTAACTTCTACATAAATATCTATCAACTGTAATTTTTTTAATAATATGAAGAGGTAATCAGAACCAATTTATTAGAAAAAGAACACATACATACAGAATTACAACAAATAGAAATGTAATAAATAGGAAATTACTGTTGGCCAACCTCATCTAATTAATATAGAAAAGCTTTTACACAGAAGTTAGAAATGTTGTACAAAAAACTTCTTAGAATCTACCTCTTTTCTCTGATGTGTTCCTCTGGGTTCTATGAGGGCTTTTAAGTGCAGGAGAAACAAATACCACCATGGTAATAGGTGCTAGTAATTAATAGTACCTACTCCATTTAAATACTTTTTTATCTTGGAACAAACTCAAGTAATCAAGTATATTTGGAATTAGATACATTAACTTCAGTAACTAGGGGTACCATATACTAGTGGTTTACCTGACCTCATTTGCATTTGTGGTCACAGTAATAGTAAAAGAGATGAGAAGTTATTTTGACTTGCGTGAGAATGAAGTATTTTCTATGGAATTAAGTATGAAATTTCTTTTCTTTCCTTTCATTTCCTTTTTTTTTCTACATAGTGAAAACATATACCAGTTCTATTGGTTGACACTACACAGGGTGTGTTACCCTTGCACCCTTGTGTGTCCTTGACTAGCAAAAACCAGACACTAGCCACGTTAAGGCTAAATCACTCTTCTGTATATTTATTACCTAAGATTAATTTCAGCAAATTTGCCTAACTAACCCAAATTTTAACAAATTGCAAAACCTTTCTATCCAAGAACTGCCATACAATAGAGGACATCATCAATTCAATAAACTTGAGGAAAGAGCTCTAGACTGTTTGATGGAAGCTGGTGATAAAAGCCTCCCACTAAGTATAACACCATTCTTATTTAGTCAAAGATGCTGAGAATTGATTGCTTCATTCTACTGATGGAAGAGAGTAAAGGAAGAAAAAATAACTCTATTGCCTAAACATCAGAGTATAAAACATAAGCAGAACTTGAAGTTCAGCTATTTCTACAGAGCTGCAATGTCACTGGCACCACAAACATTCATGACAAGTCACAAGATTAGAATTTAAGAGGACAAATACAGAACTAAAAATGGAGGAAATTATAAATATTAAGAAATATATATCTGCTCTGAAAATATAGTGATAGACTAAATTTTTTGTCTTTTTTTTGCCGGGGGGGGGGAGGTTGGGATGAATATAGAAAGGAAAGAACAATTACTTATAATGATGAGAGACCAAAAGATTCTTTTAAACTGTTGTACCACAGGTAGGAAATTAGATGTTTTTGGCAACAGAAAAAGTGAGAGCTAGTGATAAGGGAACACATTAATTATCCAGTACCTGTTAGAAAGCAACACAGTTAGACACAATTTGTAACAGAAGGCAGAGAATACACTGGGAACAACATGAAATGGGAGGTAGTTTAGGAAACAACTATCTCGTCTCGACTGATAGCAGGTGGCTGATGATTAGAAAGTGCAAGGTACTGGGGATGGTCACAGGAAGTTTAGGTTTAAAATTCTGAGGAAAAAGAAAGGAAGAAGGGAGCTGAAATAGTAACAATGGTTTTATTTTTGGGGGTTTTTAAGATTTTTTTCTTTCAAAAATTTCTATCTGTTTTGGAACCAGATGAGTGACATAGCAAGATTTGACTTACCATGAAAAAAAACCCAAACAAAAAATTCACAGATACTGAGAATAGAGATTCTCAGAAACACAGAAACAGCAGAAAACTGTGCAGAAATACAACATAGCTAAATTAGGACTTCTGTTAGACTGGAAGGGGAAAAAAGGATGTAATTTCAAGAACATTATAGTTTTCATTGATGTATTATCTTTCTCTTTGTGATCAGACAGCAAGTGTAGGTAATTCTAATACTGAAACTCAAATTAAAATGGCATGGTAAAAGGTATTTAAATGTAATTAATGCAATTAGATGGTCCAGGACAAGGGTGGAGGAACGGAATGAAACCTTGAGCACTTAATGAAATAACCAGAGTAGTATCTGAATCACAAGACATTATCTTTGAGATTTCATAGAAGAGAGAAGTTTCAGGGGACTGAAGAAGGGTAAGGTTAGGAAAGACAAGACTTGAGAAACCACTGACCAGTTACAGTACATTAAGTATGTGGAAAGATCCTGGGAGAAGTTATTAAACAGCCAATTTAAAACCACTCTACAGGAAAATAAAAAGGTGACAAAACCCAGCCAACGCAGCTCTCTCAAGAGTAAATTATGTCAAAACAATCTAATTTCCTCCTTTGACATAATAACTTTCAGTATAATGGATAAGAAGGAAGTAGAAGATGAGATCCTTTACTTTAATAAAGCTTTTTTGAGCAGTGCCACATGAGACCTCATAGAGAAGCCAGAAAAATACAGCATTTTAGCCCAGGCTGAATAAAAACTTTCAACAATATTGAGGATGTGTAATACATGCTAATATAGGGGATGAAATTACTGCACAACATAATATAAAAGTAAAAACTAAGCCTAGTTTTTCCTAAGCTCGAGCACTAACCCATTTTCTGTTTATGTCTGCTGATTTCAGTGAAGGTGTTTGTTTATTGAAGCTTTTAAGCTGAACTGAAGATAAGCTGTGGTTAGAAAATGCATTTTACTTGTAATTACAGGGAGACTGAGATGATTTTATAAAGTATCATAAGAAATAATATCTAAATTTTTTGTATTAGTTGTTAAACAAAGTGACTCTTGCATAACCTCAGCCAAGATTAGCAAGAGAAAACAACCAGAATGTGATAAGATGCAGTCTGAACTTACCATGTCACTAATGGGATCATAAGGGTCAGAGTTTGAAGGAATCGTGATCTTCCCAGGGGTCAACAATTTATGCAACTTCAGAACAATAATCCAAAAGGGAAGAGTCCTCCATGGACATGTGCAATTTACAGATCCTTCTTAATATTGAAAAACTCTAGAACGCTGGCTTATATGACTGCCCAAATGGCCAATTTAGTGACATAGGACTTTGTAGGTTTTATAATTATTTTATGGAAGGTGAATAATTAGTGTAATAATTAATGTAAGTAGTGATCTAACCTGTAGGCTGCAACAGCCCTCTGGGTTATACTGTAAATATACTTAATAGTTTACAGTATCAGATAATAGCAGTTTTGACCAACAATCATACAGGGCAGAACTTAACAAGTCACAGCCTATTTCAAAAAAATAGGCCAAATGTACTTGAGTAAGTCAATAATTAGAGTTACTTAAGTCAAGTATAATTAACTGTATTGGATGTGGTTGAGATGGAGTGCATTTCTCCATGACAGCTCTCACAGTGCTATGCTTCACATTGTTGGCTAGAAAGATGTTGATAATACACCACTGTTCTGGCTACTGCTGGGAACACTGGCACAGCCTCCTTCTGCACGCTCTATCAAGGGCAAGATCCTGGGTGGGGACACAAGTAGGCAAGTGTAACCATTCCATACCATACGACATCAGCTCAGATATAAAAGCTAAAGAAAGGAGGAGGAACGAGGGGCATTCGTTGTTTCTAATGTCTGTTTGCTGAGCAACCACTATGCGTGCTGAAGCCTTGCTTCTTGGGAAGTGGTCAGATACTGCTGCTGATAGGAAGCAGAGAATAAACCTTGTTATTTTCCTATTCTCTTGTTCAAGTGTAAACTTTCACTTTTGCTTTAGTAAACTGCCTTATCTCAACTTATGAATTGTTTTTCATCTTTTACTCTCTCCCCTGTCTGGCTGGGAAGGGGACTGATAGAGCAACTTGATGGGCACCTGGAGTCCAGACAAGATCAACCCAATACATTAATTTAACAAGAATAAAATAAAGACAGTAGTGTTCCCTTGAGTGGGCTAATCACCAGAGTTTCATGTTATGAATAGAAGACAGAGTCAACCAGGAGGATAATTACAAATATCAGACATGGTAGAATATGAGATCTATCCTTATCAATTAAATAGTGAAACGTAAAACATGTAGGGGGCTGGTTTTCCTACCATCTAACAAAATTGTAGGTTTTCTTAGTCCTCTGAATTTTTTTTTATTATTTATAATTATTTATTATATACTTGTTTTCGACTTTGAAATAGAGTTGTGCTATTAATACAAAACCTAAGTGTGCCAAAGGGAAATACCCTCATTAAAGTTTTATTAGGAAAAGAGAACTCTTAGCCATACAAACAGTATGTCTATATGTATACATACATATATAAAATCTTCATAAACTACTTATATGCAGGACTTAAAGGGATAATAAGTATTTTTGCAGATTATACAAAACTGGGAGAAGTCATTGATTCCCTCAAAGGCCTTGCAGAGAGACCTGGACAAATTAGAGGGCTGGGTAATGACTATGAAATCTGACAAGAGAAAGTGCTGGATTATGCACCTGGGACAGGGACACTCTGGATGTTTTTAGAGACAGATGCTGGAAAGCAGTGCCATGGAAAGGGACCTAGGGGTCCTGGTTGATGGCAAGTTGAATATGAGTCAACAGTGCCCTGGCAGCCAGGAGGGCCAACCGTGTCCGGGGGGCATCAGGCAAAGCATTACCAACCAGTCAAGGCAGGTGATTGTCCCTCTGTGCTCTGCACTGGTGTGGCCTCACCTTGAATATTGTGTGCAGTTTTGAGCACAACAATATAAGAAAGATATTAAGCTAGTAGAGAGCATCCAAAGGAGTGCAACGAAGATGGTGAAGGGCCTTGAGGAGAAGCCATATGAGGAGTGACTGAGGTCACTTGGTCTGTTCATCCTGGAGAAGAGGAGACTGAGGGGACACCTCATTTCAGTCTACAACTTCCTTATGAGGGGAAGGGAAGAAGCAGACCCTGATCTTCTCTCTGTGGTGACCAATAGCAGAACCTGAGGGAATAGCATGAAGATGTAACAGGGGAGGTTTAGATTAGATATTAGAAAAAGGTCCTTCACCCAGAGAGTGGTTGGGCACCGAAACAGGCTTCCCAGGGAAGTGGTCACAGTTCTAAGTTCAAGATTCGAGTATTTGGAGAATGCTTTCAGGCACATGCTGTCATTCTTGGGGCTGTCCTGTGCAGGGCCTAGGAGTTAAGACTTCCATGATCCTAGTAAGTCCCTTCCAACTCAGAATATTCTGTGATTCTGTGATATGTATGTGTACACATGTACTTGTAAATGTTATATATAGGTATATAACATAGAGGTATGCATATACATATATGTATGGACATCATGATCCTTAATTAGTTTTAGTCCAACCTGAGTAACCTGGTTTACCGAAGAAAGGACTGCACTGGAATTGGGTCTTGAAAAAATTACAGTACTGTAGGTCAAGTACTGTTTTTATAAGCAAGTTTTGAAGTCAAATTTTGTAAATAACCCATTGTTAGAAGGTGCACTTGACTGGTTGTTGCAACTTATAGAACTTCACAAGGTATAAGGTAAAGTACTGGAGCAAGTAAGGAATGGAAATGCCAGAGGGTATCAGTGCTTGCTATGCAAAAAACAGTAAATGAAATGAAAGAAAAGTTACAGAGTAAGAGGTACATATTATTAAGCACTGAAAACAAAATAGAGCAGAACCACCCATGATGTCCAGTCCTCTGAAGAAAGGATGGCCACTCAATATCTATCTCTTCTGTAAAATTGTGATGCTTTCCAGTATTTTCCAGTGCATTAAAAGAAGTTCAACAGCCTAGGTAAAAAACACTGTAAGATGAGTGCACAACAGGTTGAAAGTCACATTCAGTTAACACATATTTGAAATTCACTCAGGTTGCGTGAACATATGATGTGAGATTCTTGCAAAGGCTTGGGATGGACCCAGTTCAAATCACTTTTTTCATGAATGATTCAGACACCAGAGTGTGAAATGCTCTTTGACATTTTGCAAACATCACCAAAACAGGAGAAAAGTAAACACTTTCAAAAACAGATCTGGATGAGCTTGCCAAAATCAGTCTTGACTCCAATTTAATGAGATCAAGTTAACAAAAAAGAGAAGCAATATAAAATAAAGCAGGAGGAAAAACAAAATTGAGACATAAAAAATAGAAAATATATCTGTCTATAGTACTATTTTTAAAAAAGATTTAGAAGTTTTAATGTACTGTAAATCATGTCAATAACACAATATTATAACAGTGGAAAGAAAAATAAAAAGGCAAACATAAGTAATGAAATTATTCTCCTTTTGTCAGTTTTACTAGTGTCACAGTTAGAATGTTCTCTTTAGTATAGAGCAGTACTCTTTATGAAAACCACATAAAAGAATAGCTGAGGAGACAGAAAGCATAGTAGAATGAGAAAACAGAAAATACTGTGTGTGAGATACAAAAGATAACTGTTTTGTTTCTAAAAAAAAAAAAAATGAAGCTACTTATATCTTCCAAAATGCTCGTGTGATTGTAGCAGAACTGCTTTGAGTCAATTACAGCTTTGAAGGATAACTGTCTAGACTTCTTTCTTAGTGGAATTTCCCAAAAGTGAGCCAACAGTGGAGAGAACATGTTCTCCACTGCCTGTTAGAAAGCAACAGTACTTAATTGTTCTCAGTGTATCATGAGGAAACAAAAAGAATTTGCAGAGTATGCAGCAAGAAAGACAGAAGTAGTAGGAAGCTAATACTGGAAGAGACAGGCACCAGAACCGACTTGGATGTTAAAAATGTAGACACATGGAAGAAGCGTATTGTTACAGTTTTCTCTAGTTCTACATGTCTATGGCTTTAAGAGGTTAAAACTAAGCAGTGGATCTGCTTTTGTCACAATTTGATAATATTCATACACCCAGAAAAATGCAATTGACAGATTTCTAAAACTTGAAATAATATTTTTTGAGCCAATAACTCTTGGGTTAAGATACCATGTGCTTAACTAAAAAAAACTTCCTGTGTAGAAAAAACTTGTGTCAATAGATTTTGGTAAAAAAGAACAAAATTCTTTCTGCTATAATTTTTGATGCTTAAACCTGTGCTTGTTTGAAAGACTGTATGAAGCAAACACGTTCCACAGAGATCTGTAAACTTTGGTATGAGAGAAGTGTGAATGAGAATCCGTAGATCTTTGAGTACCAGAAGAACTAACAGAGACATGTATGGCATGTATTTAGAAATGGCACGTGACTGACCACAAAAACCTGGTAAGCACTGAAGCAAATATGTTTGCAACAATACTACAGTACAGATGAATTTTCAGTAGAAGTCCTGCACTAGCAGATGGATGGCAGTCTTGCAAGTGTGATTCCTTTTCTTGTCATTTCAACCGCAAAATGGACTTTAACCACAAGGTATGGAAAATAAGGCAATGGGCAGCAACCTTGCCTCAGATTTGCAGAGAGAGAAGTAAGGGATAGAGGGCCTTGGGGATGAAATATCAGACCATAGGAAGTGTTGACTCATAAGAAATATAAAATATTTTAGACAAAAATCAGTTCATTGTCATCAGTCAAGAAGAAACTAAGAGATTAAGCTGGTAACCTTATTTTCCACATCACCACAAGGTACGGTAACTTAACTAATTGAATATACACCTCTTGGTGGTAGTATGAATGGATAAATGAGTAAAATACAAGAGGGAATGTGTGAGTGACTGAAAACATTTTTACTTAAAACAAAATATCTGTTCCAAAAGATATTACTTTGAGTTTTCTTACATTTAATTCTCACACATCTTCTAGAACTCTAATTCAGGATAAAGTCGGAATGAATCACAGAATCATAGAATGGCCTGGGTTGGAAGTGACCATCTTGTTCCAAAAACCCCGCCATGAGCAGGGACATGTTCCACTAGACCAGTTGCTCAAACCCCCATCCAGCCTGGCCTTGAACACTTTCAAGGAGAGTGCATCCCCAGCTTCTCTGGGCAAAGTGCTCCAGTTCCTCACCGTGCTCATAGTAAAGAATTTATTCATAGTATCCAACCTAAACTTACCATCTTTCAGTTTGAAGCCATTCCTCCTTGTGCTGTCAGCAAATAGTCTTTCCCCATCTTTCTTGTAGGCTCCCTTTAGGTACTGAAAAGCTGCTATAAGGCCTCCCTGGAGCTTTTACTTTTCCAGGATGAACAACCTTTCTTAGTAGGAAGGATGAGGGGAGGGGGGACTCCCGGGGGACTCCCAGTCAGCCCAGGACCCCACCACACACACGCAGCCAGCCCCGGACCCACCACTCACACGTGGCGTGGGGGGTGGCTCCCAGCAACCTGGGACCCCACCACTCACCCGCGGCGCCGGGGGGGGACTCCAAATCATTTACAGTAACACATACAATACCACCTTCAGCAATCCAGAGGATGTCCCTTGCGCGCTGCTCATGTAGGGAAAGGTAATTCAAGGTGTGCCTGCAGTGTATGTTAACTGCCTGGTAACAACATACCATCCAAAGATGGATAAACCACCTGCGGACACGATGTCTACCTGGATACAGAATGTAGAAGAAGGTATAGAAGCCTCCTCACTCCCACGGGCCAGCAAATTAGATTTCAGGGACAGATCAAGTCTCTACCACCGGCGCACCCACACTGGGGAGAGGCTTTATGAGTGCTCCGAATGTGAGAACTGCTGCAGAGACAGCCCAAGAGATCGGTCTCGGTCTCCTCCTGTCCCACTCAGAAGGAAAGGAAGCCCCAAGAGCAGGCCACATTGTGAACTATGATTTTTTCTGTGTGACCAAGGGGAAGACATGAAGAAGTGGGATGGTGAACCTACCTATAAACTTGAAGCCTGGGTACAAGAATTAAGAAGGAAGAAAGCTATTAAGAAGGTCATCCACGTAGTAATGCAGAGGCCTCAGGAAGAAATCAGTGACCTTTGAGACACAAAAAGACTGAGACCAACTCCCGTGATCCTGATAAGGAGACCTGATTGGGCAATGACAAGGTCAGTCAGTGAATACTCTGACCAGGAACGAAAGAGGGACCCTGCCTTCAGTCAGGAGAAGTAAAGGGACGATAGGGTTTTAGTGATTGCCAGGCACAATAAATCAGGCAAGGAAGGCGAGACACCATCATGGCTGTGTTGGGACCTGCTGGTAAAACTAAAAGACCAGAAGCAAATGCACAGGCAGTGAAAGCAAGGACAGGTATCCTGGGAAGAGCATAGGGAGTATATATAGAGTATCCAATGTGTGAATCCGGTGGCCTGGCACGTTGGAACTACAGAGACATCGAGCTTTAGTAGACACTGGTGCACCTTGATGCTATCAAGGCATAAATGCACAGAGCCCATTTGGATTCCTGGAGTGACAGGAGGATGTCAAGAATTATCAGTGCTAGAGGCTCTGTCAATCAAGCAGGCCCTGCCCAATCAGAATCCCTTCATATTGTGGATGGAGACAAAATCCCAGTAGTTCACTTGAGAGGTATGCTAGGTAAAGCAGTTTGGTTTAACCCTTCCTCAAGCCAAGGCAAACCCATTCGTGGGATTGTCTTTGCTCAGGGACCAGGATATACCTGGTGGATAATGAGAGAAGATGGAGAAACCCAGTGTGTGTCTCAAGGAGATTTAACCTTGGGGAAAAATTAATTTGTATTCTGGATTGTATGTTGCAGGAAATAAGTCAACAGATGAGGAAGACTCGAACTAAGCTGATGCTGGTGCTCAACGATGAGACAACCTTAGAAGACAAGACCTGTATAAGCGTAAGATATAGGTGAATATGGGATACGAGTGTGACGTAAAATGGTATGGAATAAGGAGTGGAGATTGTAGTCCTTTTCTTTAGCTAAATAACACTTCCTTTTCCTGGGAGGGAACCTAAGGCAGGTCACCCGATTTATATTGACCAAAGAGATATTCCATACCTGTTGAAAGAATCTTAGATGATGCAGGACATATACTGCTTCAGGCCTGCTTGCACAATCCGGCCTGCGCGCCGAATGGCAGGGACCTGTGTTCTTCAGCAGCAGATGTGTGTCCTTGAGCAGCAGATATCAGAAAGCTGCATAGAGGAAAACGAGGAAGGAGGATGCTATCCGGAGTGTGAGAAACCAGAAGATGGAGGGGCCTGAAAATGTACCTTGGCTAGTAGAGCCAATAAAGTTATAGATATAGTGTGTGAAAGTAAATGTAACCAATAGAAAGTTAGAATAGAGCGTGTGAACCCTGTAGGACCCTTGATAATGTGTGTATTTTTGGAATAAAGGAAAACTTTGACTGAACCTCCAGGAGGACGTGTCGCTGACTCTCGAGCTCATTTTTTGCATCTTCTCCTTTTACATACCATATTACGTCAGCTGAGATATAAAGAGAGCAAGGAGGAAGCAGCTCTCTCTCTCTTGTCCTGGATAGCTGCCCTGTAGACAGCTGCTCCTTGGAGGAGATGTTGCTTCTCATGGGGAAGTAGAATTTAGTTTTAGTTTTTTTCTTGTGTGTGTGTAATGCTATTAGTTCCCTTCTCTGTGTAAATATAAACTGCCTTTTCTTAGTAAACCTCGATTTTATGTTTTTCTTTTTTTTTTTTCCCCTTCCCTCTGGGAAAGAAAAGGGGGGGTGTTAATGCAGTCTAGGTGGACACCTGGCATTCAGCCAAGGTAAAACCACTACTACCAATTTCTTTGGAACTCTGGAGTGCCTCTTATCAGGTCCCACAGACTTATGTACAGTCAAATTCTCCAGTGGTCATAGTCCTTATCTTCACATAAAGAGGGTAGCATTTTGCTCCCCCAGGACTTGCCTTGCAGTCCACTCACTGAGGTGTGGGAAGGGAGATTCCCATTGAAAACTGAAGCAAAAAAAGTTGTTGAGTACCTCAGTCTTCTCCTCATCTGTAATTACCAGTTTACCAGTCTTGTTTATTGTGAGGGTACACCTTCTTTGACATTCCTTTTCTGCCTAACATACCTGGTCCATCTTCATCTTGGTTTTCTTCTCCTAATCCTTACACAACCAAACTGCATCCCTATACTCTTCCCAGGATACCTGTCCTTGCTTTCACTGTCTGTGCATTTGCTCCTGGTCCTTTAGTTTTACCAGCAGGTCCCAACACAGCCATGATGGTGTCTCACCTTCCTTACCTGATTTGTTGTACCTGGCAATCACTAAGTCATGTGCTCTATGAATGACCTTCTTAAAAGTCTGCCAGCTCTGTTCTGTTCAGGGTGTCCTATTGACAATCTCTTTGAAAAGTTGAAAGCTTTCTTTTCTATAGTTCAGGGACTCGACTTTACTCTTCACCTGACCCATATCTCTCAAGGTTGCAAATACCACATGATCACTGCAGCCCAGGCTGCTTCCAATCTTAATGGCCCCAATTAGCTTGCTTGTGTTGGTGACCATCAGGTCCTTTATCACCTCCCCTCTGGTAGGTCTGTCTTTTACCTAGCTTAGGAAGTTATCCTACGTGCATTTCAGAAGTATTCTGGATTACCTAGCTCACCGTGTTACTTTTGCAGTAGATATCAGGGTTGGAAGAGTAGGCTGGAATGAAGCACAAAACAATCATAAAACAATAGTTTTCTGCTTACAGTTGAGTAAACAGATTTTAATTCACAAATGAATTATTTTTTTTCCTGCTTATATTAAGTTCAAAGTTTTGCTGGTTATGGATAATATTCTTTCTTTAGTTCATGAGTGTGTTATAGAGGCCTTTATAACTGTGAGGAAAGATTGTTAGAGAAACTTAGTTGTTGAGTAATAGTCCAAAAAAAGCATAATAGATTCATAAATGAAATTTACTGCCACTTCAACTAGAAAACTTAATTTTTGAGGAATTACCAATTTTCCCTACATTCACATCATTTGCTACGTTTAAGTTATCCAACAGGTGAAATTAAATTATTTCACTAAAATGAACTTCAGGATATTATCTCCTTCAGCAACAGGATTTTAATTTTCTTTAAATGACTCAGTAATTTTAATTGTTCTCTTTGTTTTGTTTGTTTGTTTGTTTCCACATAATTATTGTTTTTTAAAAACGTGTAATGTAACATAGGTATTATGCAGAAATTCCATGTCATAAATCATATCTTCTCTTAGTCTTACAATTGCACACAGGAATTTGAAAAGAAAAATTTCTTGTTGCAAGCAATACTTAGGTAATTTTATACCATATGTAGCTGGTCCTTCATATTCATTGAGTACCTTAACTTTAGGTAACCATAAGTCTTCCTTGGCAAGAGCATTTTCTCTTAAAAACTCTGACTTAGGGGAGCCAATAATAACTCTACTTTGTGTGAAAACTTATTGCAAATTAATTCGAAGTGTTGAAGTTTCCTCTTGAATCTGGTCTTAGCATTCTGCATACTGTGATGAATACTGATCTTAAATTTGGAGCCTCGCCAGCAGTTTTTTCTGTGTCTGATAGTGTTTCTCTAGGACAATGGAGTGAAATGATTAAAATGAATCCTAGTGGCTAAGAGGAGCATGAAATGCAAGACTATAAAGTCAGTATTGCCACTTTGTTTGCAGACCATGCCCCTAAGTCAATTGAAATATGTGTGAAATAAAGCCATTAAATGCAATTTATGTTCAATGGAGAAAAGCTGTGGAAATATGTGTGGCTTCAAGCTTTGCCTTTATCATCTCCTAAAATAGGTTTTACTAAGTAACATTGAAAAATACTCTACTTTTTTTTTTGTTCTAATTTAAATTGGATAAAGCAGGTCCTTTTTCACATTCCTCCTGACTGCATTCAATCTGTTGCCTGCCTGAAACTCTTATCTGCATTTATTCTGTATTTGCATTTTATTTCAAAAGCCCCACGACTTTACTTTGGTCCTCCATGACAATAGCATGCATCTCTCTCCCTGAAACAGTCTAACTGGCAACAGCGTCCTAGTTGTGCAGGTACTTCATTTTCATAAGGATCTGTAGCAAATTTCATCCAGTTTATTGACTTAATTTGCTACAGGAAGAGATACATAAACTATTTAAAACAGGAATAAAAGTGCCATAAGATAGGGCTGCAAAGTTCTCTACAAGAGGTAGTAAAATTCTTAGTAAATTGTTTCTTAGTGAGAACATTGAGATCTTTGTAAGTGAAAAGAGAAATTGCAAAGTATGAAAAAAAGCGTGCAGGTTTAAAATTCTGTAAAGTTAAAGTCAAATTTTATTTGTAAATCTGCATAAAATCTTTAAGGAGATTTAAAAAATCTTATTTCCACTTGTCTTCCTGAAGTGCAAAGAATTTTATATGCATAAGAATGAAGAATCCTGGACATTTTAAGAATTGATGTTAAGGACGTATTTTTAAAACTGTCACTTAACTAAGACAAATATGCTTTTGTCTTTATCTACATCAGTAGTGGTATATAAAAGTCAGAGTTCTTTAAATCTGACAGAAACACTAAATTCTCTTAACTTACATAATATGTTTTCTCTATGGAGGTAATTGCTCCATTTCAGTATTTTTGTTTTGTGAACTAATATTAAAGAAGAGATCAGGCTTGTTTAGAGAGATGAACTGTGGTAATATGTGAATGTATTTTAATTTGTGCCAGTATAGTTGTGTGACAGTTAAAACTGAAAAAGAGAGAGAGGTCCAAAAAACCAACTCATTTATGCAAGAAAGTAATGAAGAAGAGACTAGATACTTGAAATTTATCAACATGTCAGTTTTCAGCAATTCAGTACATTTTTCATATATAAATTGATCTCTGGTGTTGTTGAACCACATTAAAACCTGTTTTTCCCATATTACTCTCTTGAACCCTTTTCCCCTGTTTGCATTATACTGTAGATCAAGCTGTATGCCTTTGAATAGTTCAGAATACTCTCTAAATATATGTTTGTCAACATGGTTAACGGTTGTGTAATCCCCATCTATTATGAACTGTGTTTGACATGGTGTGTCTCTGCCTTTTCTGTCTTGCAAAATGTAAATCTACCTAAATGATAGATTTAAATAGGTACAGTAGATGGGAAAAATCCCGTTTTTCTTGGTTTTGATATTCTCGTAAAATTAGTTTTAAGAAGTACATCATTAAATATGGTGACCTTTGCATAAAAAGAGTATACGCATAGGGAAAAATTTGTTTTTTCTTAATTTGTATTTCATCAAGTTATCTCTGCTCTCTGTATGTATTGGAGAACAAATTTACACTCAATTGCAAACTTATGCACACAAACACAGGATGATTTACCCATGCTATATAGCAATGATAGACAAGTCCTACAAAACACAAACTGACAAAACTGCTAACAGTTCATACTCTTTCTGTGTTTGCTGCCTGTAAAAATCTGCCTACCCTCTATTTGCAGGAGTCTTTTGCATTTCTGAAGGTAATCAGTCAAGAATATTTAAAATTAAAAAAAGAAAAGTACATTTGGAAAAAATTCTCAGCTGTTAATTTCAAACTCTCAGTACCATTATTGCAGTTTATCTGCTTTGAAACCACTATTTCCTTACTCATAGCCTAATATAAAAATTATTTCATTACATGACTAAACTTATGTTGCGTTTTTTCTTTGTGGTTTTTTTTCATAGAATCATTAATTACAAAATAACTTAGGTTGGAAGAAACCTCCAGAGGTCATCTTGTCTAAACTCTTACTCAAAAAAGAGCCAATTTACACTATGTAAATTAAGACTTTATCCATTCAAGTTTGGAATAAATTCACAGACGGATATTCTGCAAGCTTGCTGGGAGGCCAATTTAACCACCCTCATAATGAAAATAGATTTCCTTTTATACATTTAGACTTTCCCATGTTGTAAATTGTGTTCACTGTCTCTCATTCAAGGAGAGCCAGGCTCTGTTTGCTCTGTATTCTTGTACTGTCTTATTAAAGGTATCTATGAGACCTCCTTCTTAGCATCTCTTGCTGAGACCAAACTCATCTGTTATCCTCTCCTCATATGTCACATGATGTCATATGTGATGTGCTCCAGTCTTTTAATTACCTTGGTAAAGGTTTACTGGATCTACTCCAGCACATCAATGTCTTTCATGTGATAAGGAGACCAAAACTGGTCTCAGTACTCCAGATGTAGTGCCACAAATACCAAAGACAGGCAAAGAATCAATCACTTCTCTGGACCTGCTTGCAACCCTCATCCTAATGCACACCAAGGTGTTGTTGCCTTTCTTTGCTGCAAGGGCACGTTGGTGGCTTTTATTCAATTTGCTGCCTACCAGGACCTTCAGTCCTTTTTCTACTAAACTGCCTTCCGTCTGGTTGATGTCCATCCAATATTGGTTTTTTTGATTATTATGTGCAGGACTCAGCGTTTACAATTTTAACACTGTATCAAATTTCTCTCATATCATTTCTTCTAAGTCCCTTTATACAGCAGTCCAATCCTCCAGACCCCTTTTTCCAATTTGACATAATCCACAAACCTGTAGGGGGTTGTTCCACCCAATAAGCAAATTTTTTTTTTCCATTACTTTCATAAATGCATTCTTAAAGTCGTGACGACTTCTTTGGTCAAACCTCCATTGCACTATGCCTCCAGTCCTTTCATACAGCTTTCCTAAGACAGTTGTCTTTCACTGCAATGGCAGTTGCTACAGTAATTGAGTAGCCATTAGGAGTTCTACTCCGTTTCCTTACATGGGCAGCTAGTGCTACTTTAGCTTTTCTAGTGTATCTTGTCTGGCTGGTGTCTACTGTTACAGGACAGTGTGAACCTCCTGTACGATCTCTATCATACCTGTCCCGGGGGAAATGTCTAAGATAAACTATAAAATCTCAGCAGATGGGTGTATTTCAAAAGACAAATTGGGCCCAGAATGTCAGAAACAGATGATTTTAGAGATCTTGCATACACACGGGCAATCCAGCTTGTCAAAACTTATGTGTCTTAACTTCAAACTGAATACCGCGTAGTCTTCAGCATTACTTTTAGAACTATAATTGAGCTATAGATTTTGTAACTTTTCTTTCAAATGCTTTGAATAAGGTTGCATGTGTTACAAAAAAATGACATTGAAACAGTAATCAAATTAATATATTTAAGAATTCATTACCCATGAATATAAACCATTTTACCTCATGGAGAAAGTGAGTAAAAAGAAAGATGCAATTAATTAAGCTCTTAAATTCACCTAATAATTTACTCCTTGTCTTCCAGGAAATACATTAACAAAGTAAAACTGATTTTAAAGGCTGACATGTTCTACTTGAATAGCAGAAAAGTCCTGTTCCTTTCGTCTGAACCTAGGTTCATATTATTGCAATAGGCAACTAGCAATTTACTATCGCATGTAGATTGCTGATAATAAGAAAACAACCTCATTAACAGGTAGTCCTGTCAGTCTTGTTGCCAGTGCAAACAGCATCGCACCAATTTTTTGACAGAAATTTGGATTTCCCCAAAATAGAAACATGCTACTTGTACAGTGAGCACAACAACATCTTCTCTTGTAATCGGTGGGAGTACAATGGGTTTTGAATTTCTCAACTCTGCAGACTATTGTTGGTAAATACCTGATAAATACCTCTTCCAGGGAAAAAGAAAACCTTGTCCCTTTAGAGGACAGAAAGGGGAAAGATTTTTCAATCGTCATTCTCCTCCCAAAATTCATATTGCTTTTCTCCTGACTGCAAAATTCAGTTTTTTCTAGTCTTCTGAAAGCAGAGCATTCTGGCTACAGTGGCCAGAAATGAAAGATCCAAGTCCTTTAAAGTGCATTGATGTAATCACAGTAATAAAGCAAAATGGTTCCCATCCCTTGAGATGAGTCCTAGGGTAAGTAGAGTAGGAACCCAGGCATGACATGTATCCACAGCCCTGCTGCAAACAGTAGATAACACTTTTGCTGCAGCTGACACTTTCAAGTAAGAGATTAGCTCCAACTAGTTCAGATTTCCCATTCTTAGCTTTCTGCCTTCATTAATTATTTCCCCAGAAACTTTTCAGTCTGCTACTATAAGCCTGACTGCCATAGCTTTCATGTAGCTTTTTCTGATATGTGATGAAATACTTCATAGCTTCTAAAAACCATGAAAAAGATGCTCAGTTTGGACTGAGAAAGTGAGGAAAGGAGAGAAACTGTAAAAGTGGGCTGAATATACTCTGTCATTTCTGTATGGGCTAAATTTGAAGAGCAATTTCGACTCTGTAGTCCCATTTTGAAAAAGAAACTTTTCCCGTTGCACTAGATGAGGACTTTCTTTAAATCCCAGGATACCTGTTTTTATGCCCCTTATATGGCTTTCCCTCCAGACCATTCACCACTCTCATGGTCCTCCTTTCAATGCTAAGAGCTTAACATCTTTCTTATATTGTGGTGCTCAAAACTGCACATTATATTCAAGAGGAGGATGCACCAGTGCAGAGTAGAGCAGGACAATCTCTTCCTTTGACCAGCTGGCGATGCTTTGCCTGATGTACCCCTGGGCACAGTTGACCCTCCTGGCTGCCAGGGCATGTTATAACCACTGATTGCCCAACTTAGTGACATGGAATAAAAAACAAAACTCTAGAACTACTTGATAATATCTTTATTAATACCAAAATATTGTCATTTTGTTCATAGCACTTGACTCATTTCTCCCAAAGAAATAAAGAATATCAACAGAGTAAATTTTGCAACATTCCTTCTTTTAGGTGCTCTAGGTTTCTCTCAACATTTTTGCAAGGAAAGTCACAGCAGATCTTAACATAAAGGTGACCTTAGATATTTATTACTGCTAACAGCCCAAGAATACCTTTTAGCTGCTAAGAGTTTTCTGTAGTCTGACCTAAAGTACTGCTTGTTCCACTGAGACAATTTACTTCAGGTTTAAATTATTTTTCAATTTGGGTTTCTCATGTCATATTTACTACTAGTAACTTTATCTGGCAGCTTAGTTTAACATAAAACTGGAAAAAAGCAGTTTACAAAATTAAGAATCACATTGCCCTTCATGCCCTTCCCTCTTATTTCCTTTCTAATTTCCTCTGCAATTTTTCAGAAACTGCAACGCTCTTGTGTATTGAACAGTCCTACTTTAGAACTCACCTTGCAGGTGGCAAAACACTGGAGGAACTTAGTCTTTTAGTGTTCTTTGATGATAACCAAAGTTAATACCACTGTGTCAACATAACTTAACTATACCATCTCTGGGATACTAGATGTAGTGTGAATGGCATATGTTGGAAAAGAAATAGAACAATTGCAAAAGAGTTTGTTCCCAATACAGCATTATGCTTTAGCTTCTTACCAGATTGATTGGGATTTACTGAGGAACTGATTATAATTTTCAGAATATTTGAAGTAGATATAACTTACCCTGAGAACTGATTGAGTTGTCTGAAGTCCACTAGTTAGTATCAGATCCAAGTGTGAAGATGGGGTATATTTTTCTGTGTATCTCTTACTAGGACAGCTTAAAAAAACAAAACAAAACACCATACATATTTGTTTTACTTAACTGATATTTGAAACATACCTTCAAAGTTGACACGAATCAGAATGAAAATGGAAATGCAACCACAGTTTTAATCATCTCTTGTATTATGAATATTCTGTTGTGAACACTAGTACATGGTTTTATCAACCATTGGCAAAAAAATATGTTGTCTTAAGTTTCTGTGACAGAAAAAAGGCATTATCAAGGGGGAAAAAAATCAATAAATGACAATTCTTAGACATAAATAATCTATCCGGAAGCTAGTACTATTTTTTTCATGGAAAAAAATAGAGGCAACATGAATCAAAGAAGTTATACAGTCTATTGATATTTAATCATTTTAAAGCTGAAAGTCTTTTAATTTTCTTTTTAACTTCTGTTTTAATATAACCAGTCATAAAAGCAGATATTGGGTTTCCTATTTTTCAGCATATGCAAAAGCACTGTATGGGAATACACTGAGAATTCTATAGCAATTTTAGTCTGTTTTCTCAGGTACCATGTTCCTGATTTGGGCTTCTTACAGGATTTCTGGTTTGGTCAGGTTGTAATTTATTGAACTGTGTATAAACTGATGAAAAGATATCCCCACATTTTCAACCAACACTAGTCCCCTAAGGTTCTTCACATTTTCTCATTTCGTTGTTCCATAATGTTTGAATTTTACTTAACCTCTTACTTCCCAAGTTTTTAGCAACGTTTAGGACAAACGGTGACAGTATCCAGTCTACATAACATAGAAGGCTGCAAGTTGTACAAAGGTCATTCCCTGAACACAGTACTCCAGAAGCTCGAGAGAGGGTAGGATAGAAAAAGAGCTTGTTTCAGCAGTGAAATATATGATGCTGGGTTACTTGATGTTGCCTTCCATAGAAATTAAGAAAGCAAATGAGGAATATGAAAATGTAAAAAAATTAAACTGTGAGTTATTCCTAAAGAGTTAAGTGTGATATTTAATCCCTAAATGATGAAATAGTTTTTGAAAAAAAGACAATTTTCAAGTGCCTACAGACTGGAAAACAAACCTATGTTGTAGCTGTATTGACATGAGCAACCCTTAAGCAAGGCAGAAAGCATATAGTTTCACTTTTGCCCACTATTCCCGCTGCATATGCAACTCCGTATATAAAGCAAAGTTCTACTGATATGTATCTGGTGTTTTAAAAAAAGGTCAAAGCATTTCTGTGATCTATTTTTAGAATTCATGACCTAAAGAAATACTTATGTCTAATAATAAACTATTACTTAATAATTGGTCTATTTGAATGTTTCTTAATTTATTTGGAGGAAATAAAGTGAACAAGGAAATAACTTAAATGATCTGCAAACAATACTAATATCACAATTAACTGTAGAATTGATAGTAATCTTCTATCATGGTCTACATGTATGTGATGCAGAATTGCCCTGACATTTTAAAATTGTAAAGGTTTTTATCATACAGAATGTTTTATAATGAATTAATTGAACAAACTAATTCATAAATGGTAATAAAAACACAAACTACTGCTTGCTAATCATGACAAATCCATGAGCCATAAATATTGACCATGTGAACTAACTAATGAGCAGATCTGTTAACTGAAAGGGAAACCGGTTACACATGTGATCTGCAATAAATACGTTGCTCTTGAACGCTAGCGAGACAGGGATATTTAGGCTTGGTTCTACATACCAAAGAAATAGACTATGCAATTCGGTTTTAATGCAGTTTCTGAAGAGTCTCTTAACATCATGTTTTGAAATCTAGTAACAAAACAGACTAGCACTCTGGAATGTAAAGAAATGCAAGGCAAAATAAAACAGAAAAACTCTGTGCAAAGTATTTTATCAATACTGGAAATGAATTTGAATTGCATACTATTTTAAAACTCTGCAGGTTCTTTTGGGAGAAGTTAGATATTAAAGTAGGAGATTATTATTTTATTTTTTATAATATTCAGTCAAGTGGTTCTGACAGCAATGATGACACTAATCCTATTTAAGGGCATGCTAAGTTTCTGCAGTTTAATATATACTGCAGAAGAATCAGAGGTCTGAATTCTATTATCTACATTTCATTGAGTAATAAGAAGTATTATTTCCTTTTCACATAAACTAGCAATGTTCATCTTAAAATCCAAGCTAACAAGCAAGTTGTTAGAACAGTGAGTGTAGGAAAAACATAGAGCGTAGTTTGAAGCCAATCACACAAAACTAAAGCAGAACACTGTACGTGAAGAGTAGACTAATAATCACCTCTTGTGTTTTAGTGGAACAAATCTAAAACAAAGCTATTAAATATACTCTAATTAAAAGTTATCTTGACTGGGAAACATTTTCACACTTGTATATAACTTCAAAGCAGCCACATAAACAAGGTGGTTGCTTGATGTATTTTGTACATAAGTGGATTATCCAATTAAAAACAAATGTAGGTGGGACAGAGGGATTAAAAGGGAGGGATTGAAACCAAAAGTTTATTTCTATTATCAGCAAACTCCTTCCTATTTAAAGTGTATATGATCAGCATATTAATACTCCTTTAACTTCAAGTGCAAGCAACTATTTATTTTTTTTTTAATATGAAACAATTTGTCATGACAGAAATGCTTGAGCTGGTTCTCAAAATCTTTGAAACGTGAGATCATGATAAATCTTCCATTTCATAATAAAACCAAAGAACAAAGTCACAGCTTTACTCCGCTTATCTGATTAATTCTATGTTAAGCAGATGCAGAAAATGCTAATCTGTCTCTTTTGCTGCAAAAAGCACTCCTAACTATTGTCAATCTCACACTAGAATGTTTTTCCTTGTCACATTATGCATTTTTTGGGGACGTGATCCACCAGTTTCAGGGTTTGAAAGGACATAGCCTTCTCATTAAATGTAATTTATCATGAAACACATGATAAATTTTTTTTCTTTTTGCATTAAAGCATGATTATTCAATGCAAAACTGTATTAAGTCCATATTAAGAAGTTGAAGTCTACAAAGAATTACATTTAAATTGGAATCTTCTCAATATGGAACTAGATACATTTTTTATCTTTTAAGCTCTTTGTTAGAGCAAGTATCAGTGTTTATTTCTAAAAGAAACCTCCTAAGAAGTGATTTGTATTTAATAACCTGCTTATATAAAATGCAGTTACTGTCTAGTTCTGCGACTTGTACTTAGCATTTCTTAAACCGGCTTCCCCAGTGTGTCTGCCACTTAGTCTCAGCCAACCTCCTCTGTCACTCCCAAGGATTTTTGAATCAATTCTTCCAAGTTTGATAGGGATGGATGCCCAAAATACTGTGGTTTGTACTACCTTCTTGCAAAGCTGAAGCTGAGCGTGGGTAAGAGAGACATACTAGTTTGCTAACTGTAGGAAAAGTTAGCAATTTATTTTCTAGTTGTATAAAAAAACCTACCATTTCCTTTGCATTAATAGTTTTGATATTGAGGCCTGTCTTATTAGAAACCTACCCATCTGAATCAGAGAGATTGATTTGAAAAAAAATAATTTTGAAGTATTCAAAATACAAACCTGTAATGGGTACATTGACCGTTTGCTAGCATAAAAACTTACAACAAAAAATATCCACAGTACTTCACTTCTGTTCATATACAACTCCAAATAAGAAAAAGACTTAAAAACCAAAATCTTCACTCAGATAAAAAATATAGTGTGTCTGTTAACATTGTGGACAGCATCCTTGTTTAATGTCATAGCTGTCAGATACCAGTAGAGAAAATTGTCTAGTCATTTATGTGTTAATGTAACTCTGATTAGTGTTGATTTGTTTTGCAGTTCTAGTCATCTGGCCAAACTCTTATACTGTAGTTCTGGTGCCAAGAAAAGATGGAGTCAAAGCACAGTTAGCTGATCCTGGAGGGATTGAGTCTGGAAAGAAGAGATGAATTGAATGTCTTCTCATACATGCTGTGAAAGTATAAACTGAACAAGAGCTAAAGCATGTTATCCCCAGTGTTAGCCATGGACAGCTGGCCATGGCCTGTGGGCCACCTGTACCTGACTGATTTATCGTCTGTGTGATTAGTGAAATTAATGGTGCTATAACATCTTTCAAAACACTTGGGAGCCTAGACAGCAAGAACTTGACCTAAATATGCAGGGAAGCAAATACAATATGCCTGTTCTACCTTTATCTTTGCTTCTATACCTAAAAGAGGTCAGAAACTGCTTAATAGTTCTGCCAAATACAAAATACAAAAAGGTTAGCATAGTAATAACCTTTTAATTCTTCCATGTTCTCTGTGTGACTATCTCTCTGTAATTATAAGCATTTCTTCAGAGGCAAAAATAACTTTTATATATCTCATGGATTTCTACATGTTTTTTGTCCAGTTGGTAATTCTGGTTTTGATGGATTTCAGTTAAAACATGGAATGGAATTTCAATTAGTCTTGTGTGATAATTCTATTAATTTGAATTACTACTAGAAGAGGGTGATGGTGGAAGGAACTACACAAGTTATTGTTTTAAACAATTGAACTGAAATTAAAGAAAACATATGCTTTTCCTTCCCTTCCCTCCAAATAATTCAAATGACATAGCATATCTTCCTCATGATGATGCCTTTCACTTGCACAGATTTTCATGTAATTCAAACAAGACACCATTTCTTTTTGATATGCTGAGGACAAACTTCAGGTGTCTGAGAATTTTTGTGCATTAAGATACCCATTGTATTGTGGATTTTTTATTAGCTTTATATACATTGTTCAAGGAGATACAACAGCAATAAGTCACTGCACTTAAAGGAATGAAATCTGAAGACAATTACAGAATATCACTGATTCTGTTTTCTGATGAGGAGTAGAAAGGAGGACCCTGGGAACTACTGACCTGCCATCCTCACCTCTGTGCCCAGTAAGATCATAGAACAGATCCTCTTGGAAGCTATGTCAAGGCTCGTGGATTATAGGGAGGTGATTAGAGACAGCTAGCATGGCTTCACAAGGGGCAAATCATGCCTTACTGGTGTCATACCTTCTATAATGGACTGTGTTGTGGTTAAGGAAAGAGCAACTAATGTCACCTACTGACTTCTATAAGGCATTTGACATGATCTCCAGCGATATCCTTGTCACTAAATTGGCAAGGTACAGGTTGATAGATGGACTATTAGATGCATAAGGAAGTGACTGAATGACCATATCCAAAGAATTGCAGTCAAAGACTTCAGTGGAGGTCAATAACAAGGCTGTTCCTCAGGGGTCCATATTAGGTACAATGCCATCCAATATCTTTATTAATGTCACAGACAGTGAGACCGAGTGCGACTCAGCAAGTTTGAGGAAGACAAAGCTGAGTGGTGCATATGATTCACTTGAAGGAAGGGGATACCATTCAGATGGATCTTTAGAGACTTGAGGATTGAACTCATGTGAACCTCAAAACTTGAAAAGGCCTAGAACAAAGTCCAGCAGCCAGGACAGGGTAAATCCTGTTATCAATACAGGTTGGGGGATGAAGGGATTGAGAGCAGCCCAGCAGAGGGAGGCTTCAGGATGCTGGTGGATGAAAGATTGGACGTGACCTGGCAATATGACCTTACAGCCCAGAAAGCAAACTGCGTCTTGGACTGCATCAAAAGAATCATGGCCAGCAGATTGAGAGAGGTGATTCTGCCCCTACACTCTGCTCTGGTGAGACCTGGAGTGGAGTACTGCATCCAGGTCAGGGCCCCCCCAAGAAAAGAAGGACATGGTCCTGTTGGAGTGAGTCCAGAGAAGGGCCAAAAAAAATAATAAGAGAGATGAAACTCTCCCTTGTGAAGTCAGGCTGAGACACTGAAGAAGAGAAGACTCCAAGGAAACTTTGTAAATACCTTCCAGTACCCAAGGAGGGGCTGTAGGAAAGATAGGGAGAGACTTTTTACCAGGACTTGTAACAACAGGATGAGATATAATGCTTTTATACTGAAAACGGATTGATTTAGACTAGACATAGGAAAGAAATTTTTTACAATGAGGGTGGCGAGACATTGGAAAAGAGTTCCCAGAGAAGTTGTGGATGTACCCCCCTTGACAGGGTTCAAGGACAGGTTGGATGGGGCTTTGAGCAACGTGGTCTAGTGGAAGGTGTCCCTGCCTGTGGGAACAGGTTTAGAATTAGTTGACCTTTAAAGGTTCTTTCCAACACAAACCATCTTATGAGTCTATAGTATTAGATCACTTAAGTGTGTAGAGGCTATGGTTAATGAACAATTGAAAGTACAGTGTCCTTGAAATAGGACAAATAATGCCTGACCAAGTTTAAAGAGTTATTCAAGCTGTAGGTATGTTGGAATATATGTCAGCAGTGCTGTATCATTGTGTATACTTTAAAACTATCTCCAGTTATGGTATTATAAAAACTTTTCACTAAAGTCTCCACTCAATGGGTGGCACTGGACTCTCTACTGGAGCCAGTGAAGTACATCTTTTATTAATATCCTCTATCAGCTTAAAGTGATCATGTGCATAAAGTGCATGTGCTGTAAAAACAAGTAAAACAATGAATTTGCTGCTGATTCAATAATGTCAGTGCAAACAGTAGCTATTGACTCAACAAGGTTGTTACACTGCCAAAATTTGATAGCTTAACTACAGTGCAAAAATATGAAGCAGATGCTACTGAATGAAAAGCTGTAAAATTTAATTACTCCAATGCAGACACAGAAGAAAAGTATAGCCTGTCATGACATGAAGATTAGTTTTAAATATTTTGACATTTAAAACTAGGTTTTAGTAGAAAAAGCTAATACTTATAATATATTTTATCATACTTTTTATCATGCTATGGAGCATAGTAGTAGGTTGTTAGATAATAATAAAGCTGTATCTTTTTTTATTTTTTCAGTGTATTCTGCTTTTATAATAGCCATATAAGGTTTTCCAGGAAATTAGGAAAAAAAAATTGCTTCCTAAATCATTCTCCTGAATCAGTTAACTCAGTATGTAAGTAAATCGTGCCTGCAGTGTGGTCTTCATTAACTGTCACAGAAAAGATCACAATTTAAAAATGTATCATAAATGTATATTTCCTGTAAATGACTGTACAGGGAATCAAATGTCTGTGAGCTTCATTGTGGTTAGACATTACTCAACATTTCAAATACCTAATTTCCAAGGGCCACATTTTTCCTTTTTTTTTTTTTATGTGTAAGGAGGTTGGGTAAGTCTAAACATTGGATAAAATCATATAAAAGATATCTGAAGATACAAAGTAGACATCTTTAAATAAGTTTACCTCAAATTTTTATGTGTAAAATATTGATATTATTTCAAAAATTCTATTTTAAGAAAGAGAAAATTGTTTAAATCAAATTTATATTTATGAACAAAACAAATAGGTATTTTGTTCAGATTTCAAACTAATACATCATACTGTGACCTGATGTAAGACTGGGATGTTGTCAAAATAATGTTTTCCAAACATAAAGTAATATTTTCAACTTTCAATATGGCTTCTTTTGCTATAGAAAACCCAGAATAGTGAGGTTGTTGTGACAAAGGCATAAGACAGTTTCTTTCTTTACATAAAGGAGCTTTGGTGATCTACATTTCATTACAACCAAAATACACTGAATTTAAAATACAGTAGAAAATACATACATACAGATGCAAACACAGAAGGGCTAATTTCAAACTTTCCTGTAAAAAACTGCCATGGTTTTCTTCCATTGGTTTAAAAGCAAACTGTAACACATTCCAGTATTGTTGTGTGGTATATGTTAGTGATGCCTGATTTCTTAGACACTATCACAGAAATGGTTATGTAGCCTCTAACTACATGATTAGAAATCAAAATGATGTCTGCTTGGAAACTATATCATGCTCAAAATTACTTTCTCTTGAATGGGAACAGCTGCAATGAAATTAATGAACTTAGAGTGATAAAGCAAGAGGCACATAACATAATAACAACATTTATATAGCATCTCTCAAAAAAATCACATTATGTAAACCTAGGATATCAGATAATACCTTACAGTTTAGTTTTGAATACTCCTATACATAATATGGGACAGGAATTAAATGTAAAACATAGTTTGTGAGATGAGATCTTTAGCCCTAGCAATAAGGAAATCTTTAACTCCTTCAGAACATTTTAGATCATAAATAAAAATCACATATATATACACATACATACACACAAATAAAAATCACACACACATACAAGCTGCTGAGTGACTTAACAGTTTCACTCACTGGAATAAAAACCTATGTGGGGGAATCTGTTATTCATGTAGTAAATAAACTATCTCTTTATACCAGCTGCTTAAGTAATGAATCTTCACTGTTTTCAAAACTATTAATTTTTTAATAATTTAATAAATCAATATTATCATCAATATTATAGGGAAACTAATGATAATAATTTTTCCTTTTCTCATACATATAGCTAGCTGTTTCATAGTTCCATAGTTAGAAAACTGAGGAAAACCCTCACTCTTTTCTGCACTGTTGTGAAGAATTCACAAAGCTGAATTGGCATGAAAGGATAATAACAAAATTGAGGCAGCACTACAGAGTGTGGCCTTGCTGTAACAGAGAGTTGAAGGCTAAAGACAATTTCTTCAGAAGAATCTGTCATCCAGTGCAATGTTGCTTAAAATTATCCCAAAGAAGAAAAGAAGTGAGGAAGATGTCCTGTTTCTTTAAAGTTTATTCCCAGAAAAGGAGTGAGAATAAACAATTAACAATTTTAATGAGAGAAAATTTGATTAGGATCGATGTTGTCCATGCTGTTAAAAGTAACCTGTGCAGATACTTACAGCTTTTATAAGCCTGCTTACCAGTGTAATTGGGTATCACTCTACCCTGATTATGTACTCCTCTGGAAACAGGGAGGGGATTAAATCACAGAATGTTTTGCATTACTTGAAAGTGCAACAAATTCTGAAAATATTTAATGTTGTGAATATACTGGATATACACAAAGCTAGGGACTGGGTCACTGTTCATGTATGTTCTATGTTGGAATTCAGATGGTAGGTGAGAGCCGGTAAATCTCAACATGTGACTGAAATATGGATGATAATAAACTATGGATGTTTTACTGATTCTAGGTACATTAAAAAATGTTATGAAGTTAAATTTAGAAAGGAAAATAAGTCTTGTCAGGCATTATAAAAAGCCTGGATAACAGATTCCCAGGATGACAAAAAATACTGTATCTTACTCTGTATTTCAAATCACAGGGAAGAGCGATCTATGTCCTTGAAGTTTTCCTCTAGAAAAGATCTAATCACCTTAGCTATAATTCACAGAGGAAAAGGATGGTACACAGTCACTGGGTCAGACAACTGCACACCAGTTTTCATAACAGTCCGTTCTTTTTGCAAATTGCTATCTAGGGCTAATGTACCACTTTATTTTAGCAGTTTTGCTTTTATCTTTACCTTCTCTTCATGGATGTGTTTTTTTAGCATCTGATCATTCTCTAAAGTTCAATAAATAAATCTTAACATATTTAGATGTGAAGCATAACAAACAGTGCATACAACATACTCCATCATTTTTTATGCTTCTTCCTTCTGCACCTGAAAAATATAACATGATTTTCACAGTTAATGTGAGGGGATAGCATATTTCACTTTTAGCAATAATAAGCATGGTAGATACTTCTAGACTTAGGAGAAAAAGAAGACTCCTAATCACCTGACAACTGTCTTAAGAGCTGATCTATTCCTGGTAATTCAATGAGTCATTTCACATGTATGGCAAGAGGATACCATCAGAGCACTAACACTTCATAGTTACTCTGTATAGATGCAAATAATAAAAGTAGTTGAGAGAAGGAGGAAAAAGCAATATTTTAACCTGAAGTTCCTGAACTTTTCTCTGAATCACAATTCAGTTTATCCTTTCCAAGTGCAAAAGACAAAGTTTTGGAATTACTGCTTTGACCATTAAAAAGGAATAGTGCCTAAAAAATTTATTTTGTTATTGGATCACTCAGCAAAGGTAGTATAGAAAAGATTCATCTCAAGATAGAAAAGGTTAGACAGGCATCTGTTTATTACTTTTCTTGGTAGAGGACAGAATGGACACATATTACAAGGTTTAATAATATCTAGCCTCTTTATGACTGCAGGGAAAAAAAACCGAAGCAAAGAAAAACTAGAAGCCACTTGTACTGTTCATTTAGCAGAACTCGCATTTATTATTTTCCTTCTCATATTCATTCCAGATAGCTGCTGACAGTTGAAGAACAAGACTACCACTTCTTGACTGGTATGTATGGGATTGACTAAGTTCTGGAAGCCAAACTGTGACCTCTTCTCACTCTCAAGCTCATGGCCAGTCTCAGACATGCCAAGATATATATGTTATGACCTAGCACCATAGGTCATTATAGAAGATACATTCCCTTAGTTCCCTTATCATAGTATCTTTGTGGGTATCTCTGAGGGGTGCACACGTGTGTCAATAGAGCATTATTTCTTCTCCACAGGTCCTGCACTTGAAAATTAGTGGCCTAAACCTTTTCAGTTCTGTTTTACACTCAGAATCCTCAATGTGACAAACATAGAAAATAAGAAAAATTATTTTCTTAATGAACAAACTATTTCTTTGACAAAAAAAAAAAAGTGGAAAAAAAGACTGTAAAATACGACTGAGGTACCACTACAGTTGATTTGCATGAATTGATTACTTAATTTATAAAAATATTCAGCACAGTCTTTTATACACACAGTTTAAAGTGACATACAACTATTGGTGAACTTTGATGACATTAAAAGTAAAAGCAAGCTTATGTGTTTGACGTTCAACTCTGATTTCAATATTTTAAATAATATCTATTTCTTGTGTTTAGATTAAACAACACTGGCTTCTGATAATTTGGATAAGATCACATTCTTGCAATAAGAGTGTCATACATAGATGAAAATAAAATAGCGTTGTATGTATATTCTACTATTTGATATATACATTAAATTTCATACATCTGTGACGTCTAAGCTATGCTGATCTACTTTTACTTCACCACAACTTTTCTCAATGAGCAAGATGCATTTTTTAGCTAGAAATGAATGGATACCAGTTATCATCCCTAGCATAGGAACCACTGATGGTAATACAATTGATTTAAAATCGGTTTAACTTTTTTTGATTTCTTGAGTTCTTTTAAACATTTATGTGATTTCCTTTTTCTGGTGGGGGTTTTGTGAAAGATATGCAGAAAGAGAAAGCTGACAGCTCTTACTGAGGAATTACACTAAGTATGTTCACAGTATAAAATAAATCATTGGACAGACTGCTTTCTCATTGTTCTAGTAATGTATTACCACATGAAACAGTAAATCATGTTTGGGTGCTTAATTTTTTATTTTGATTTGTTTTCATAGTTGGCAGCTTTTCTTAACATTTTTATTTAACTTTAGTGACATAGTAAATAATGCAACTGCTTAGAGCCAGACTATGTGACAAAGCTTAGCATGTGGGAAACAGATCTGGTACAGTACATCCTGTCAAGCCAAATAGGCAATCTCCTTATTAATTAGATTCATTTGTACGTTAAAGTTTTACCAGAGGCTTTTTGTTATCAAAAATTGCCACTTAAAATAAATATGGCTTTATGGAATATACAAGTTAGAATTTTGCAAATGTGGAAAAGTATACTGTTACTCTGTGAAGACATTTGACATTTGGATCTTGGTTTTATTCTAAGCAGTTAAAGGGAGGATTAGCCTTTGATCCCTTATGAATGTAACAACCTGGAGTGTAATCATTTTTAAATCTTAGGCTCAGAACCAATATAATACCAAGCACAAGTCAAGTCACATAATTCCGTGATCATTCTGTGCCATTACGACCAATAGAAAACTTGCCAAAATCTTTTCTCTTGATAATATAAAGACTTGCTGTGCACATCTGGGATTCAGGTGTTATATACAGAAATCAGGTTAATACAGGAATAACGCAAATACACTTAGTCTCAAAATATCAAACAGCATTAAGATATATTGTTTCTACTGTGACACATCTTTAGTTATGAAGATTTGCCAGTACTCAGTGCTCACAAGTTGATTTCGTACTACTGTAGTAGCAGTTGATTATCTATGTGGTTGTATCACCTGAAGTAAAATTTGCTTAAGCACATGGTCCTACCACTCCTCTTTATGTTAGACCTGCCCTGAGCATGTGGGATTTTCTCCCCACAGATGATATGCTTTCTTCTCTTGTGACAATGTGGCCTGAATTATTCTGATACTAACAGTCACTGTTCAAGAAACACCAAGTCTTTTTCATATGTTTATTTTCCCATTAAAGTTCAGTGCAAAGATGATCTATTCAGATCACTTCTGAATCAATTTCCTTCTATATTGTATTCTCATCTTTCATTATATGTTTCTTTCATGTATATGCTTGTATAAATTTAATGCTAAATAAATATAGATAATTGCTGTCTTATTTACTACAAGAAGGGATCAAGGAATGTGTCTGAAAGACACAATCTCCTATTTACAGACAAGGTTATTCATGATTGACATAACTTGACATGATGCTATTTTCTTGAAACAGTGAAAGAATTTAGAAAATAGTGGGTTCAAAATTTTGCCATTGTTTAGAAGTTTTAGAAGTTCTAAACCTTTGCTATCCTTGTGTATCTGCTGGGTACCTGGGTAGCAAGTTTATAGTCAAAGTATTGAAATCTGTAATTAAAGCCAGGTGCAAATTCCACTTTTTTTTGCTCTTTTGCTTGCATTTACATCTCAAACAAAAACATGAAAAAAATGCCAGGTATGTCCTATGTTTACCTTAATTATTTCTAAGTCAAACCACTGTGTTCCTCAAGGACTGTAACTTATATATACACACAAACATACACAAACTTTAAGTACTGGTATTTTTGTCTTTGACCAGATTTTATTTTCCCCCTCATAATTTTTCTATTTCTCCATCTGCTGCATCTGCACAAACAGAACTTCTGGGCAGCAGAAAGTAGAATCTTCACTTGACTAAAACACAGACTCTGAAGTTTGCCCATGCATTTCTTTCCTTCCCGGTTTATCGCAGAATTCTACCATCTATAGTCAACCTCTCTCCTTGCCTTCCTGTAATTTGTGCTCTAATAGCTTTTTCCACTGAGCAGCCTAAGATGCTCTATGACAGTGCTCAGCAAAACCATATTAATCCTTTATTTAATACAGCTCCACCATTTAGTTCCATACTAGTGCTACTGCTTTGTACTTTATAGACAAAATCTTGTTCTTATAATCCAGTAAAATTCCCCTACTTAACTGCAAAGGCGGCGTTTAAAAGCAATGACACTCAAACCTTTATTTATTTATTATGATCTGCTGAGGCTAAGCGCAAAGTCTCCAGTGAAAAAAATCCTCCATAGGCTTAGGAGAACTGAACTGGCTCTTTGTACAGAGGTGTATTTTTAAAGAAGAATGAGTCTATGTGCACTCACAGTCAGCTAGAGATGTTCTGCTCTGGACAGCCATTGCCTTGATTTTTAGAGAAAGACTTCCCCTCTTAAGGGAGTAGCATAACTACATTCTGCTAGTTTATAGCTGTTCCTTATTGAATATGACATTGTGGGAGGCTGAGTATGAGCTGCCTCCCTCAGAAGGAATAAATTTTTGCTAAATAAAAAAGACCTTTGGGCTGTTGATCAGCACAAATGGGTTGAAGTGAGGAATGAGACCTTATGTGCAGGTAAATGTACATTTGAATGTCTGAACAAAACTGCTTCTCATTTGTTTGCTCATAGTGTTGCTGGAAATTGAAAAAGCAATCTTGAGTTTACCTCTAAGAAACTGAACTGGAAGGTTCCAAGGACATAAGTCACAGGTGCTCAGTAGCCAGACTACGGCTTCTTGTTGGGTGGGAATTGTAATTTATTTAGTCACAGTGATATTGTGTCGTTATCTTTGCAAGTAGGTTTTGATACGCACAAACCTGTGACTCAGTACCGTACAGACTTTTTATCTCAGACAGTTCCATCTGTGACCACCTGTATGTAAAGCTATATGGCAAAGTGTAAAGAGTGCTTGGGGGAAATAGTTTCATAATTTATTTATTACCCACTAATCTCAAAGCATATTGACTTAGCAGGGGAGCCAGCACATCCTGTGGTATTAACCTTTTTAAGCTATTTTTAGAATATATGACATTTCCTAATTACATTTTACAGTAAGAACAATCCTTCCTTCCTCCTACCTTTACATCTCTGCCACATTCAGAAGTGAAAAGCAAGTAAAATGAAAATCTTGAGCAATAATCAGATTAGTCTGAACCTTTATGTGAGAGTCTGTCGTTCTTCTAGTTTTCATGTTCTGGATCTGAAGAAATTGCATGGAACTCAGTATAGCTGACTTGGATTGGTGCCACAACTAGAGAAATCAGAAACAGTCTTTAACATCCACAAGGGCTTGACAGTAGCTACATAAAATGTAGCGTGAGAGTCATAGCTGTCTGAGCACTTGTATATCACTACAGGAGCTATGTGCATAGGAGAATGTCTTTCCTGTAGCTCATATCTACCCATTGCTCTTTCCACTCCTGTTCTATTATACTGGTATGCCTTGTTCTTTCTACGTACTGGCCCTGAATCTCTAGTACAACTGCAGTACTTCATAAACAGAAAAAGCATTTTAAGTTTCTATAAGAAATATAGTTAATTATCCCAACACTTCTCTAAAAATCCCTTCATTATGAAGATATTTTTTTCCACACTTACAAACACACCAGTAATCCTGCAACACAGGTTCTGAGTTTGCCATGAAGAAGTCAATAGTTTTATAGAGAAAAGCAGTGAGGACCACGTGACTACAAATCATAACTGAATTTTTATGGGAAGATAAACTTCTTAGAGAAGGAAATTACGCTTTTTCCAGTTAGAGAATTTAGAGAATGTAGCTTTGATTGAAGTATAATCACTACGAAGAGGTTGTTTTCAGGATTGCAACATTTCTAACAGTTTTACAAGCATGATAAATCTTCAGCTTCCACTGAAAGTAGTGATACTCTTTTGTGCATCCAATTAGTCCATGCTATTCTGCATCATATTAAGCATCCAAGTACAGCAAACCTGTGTAGCAGAGTTAAAACTTATTTGTGGGTTAGTTCTCCCATAGAGTGCAAGTGCTTTCACTCCCTCCAGCAGCAGCTCTTCATAGAACCTTACAGATGTATAGCTTGGGAAAAAAAAAAAAAAACAGTAGTTTTTTGCACGATATTATGCACCAATCCCTTTTGACAGTTGAGAGTGCAGATGCTTTTTAACATCTTTTTATATTTTAATAGATTCAACATTTATTTTAAACAAACTTGTATGCCTTCTTTTGCCTTTCATTAGCTTGTAAAGAAATGATTTTCTGTTAAGTGATTATATGGTATGTAGGAAATAATAATCATTTAGCAACTTTTCCTTGCTCAAAACTAACAGCATGTTTCCTCTTAAGAAAAAATAACCATACAGGAGCTTGAGAATGATGTGTGGGTTTTGGTACAAGGTAGATAATGCTTTTGTATCAAACTAAGCTGTATACCTGTAAAAAACCCTGAAAGTAGGGAAATCTGAAGGAAGGAAAGTATAAGCTTTGTGTATTGCATAATATTCTGAAGTTGTTTATTGAGATGATCGATCTAAGGAACAAAGGGACTAGTTTTTCCTCCTCCCATGAAAAAGGGATAGAATTCAAACTGCAAGGATCTCTTGAGAGCTATTTACACAGTCTAGTAAAAGTACAGAGATATCCATTGGGAGCTCAACACTCCCATACCAGCACGAAGGCCACCCACTCTTTGTTTCTCAACTAGCAAACACAGTAGCTCTGTCTAATGGAACCAATCTAGAAGACACTTTCCTCTAACTTAATGCCAACTGGAGTTCCTTTAATTAGGCATCTTCACTCTATAAAGGGCTCATCCCTTGCAGATATTATCTGTGAGCCCAGCTACCATCTTTTACTAAACATCTGGGACTCAATGTACTTTTCTCTTTGTATTTCCACAAGAAAGGAAATACTGAAAGAAGATCTGACAACCTTCTGTTCCATTCTTTGTTGCTTAAAGTTCCACAGTAAAAGAATTCACTATTTAAACAATAAAACTGAATTTTGAGGTACTCTGTGACAGACAGTGTACTGTATATTCTTGCAAAATTACAGTAAATATTTGGAAATTCAAAACAGGTAAGAGAGAATTCTCCAGGTAAGAGAGAAAGGACATTTCTCTCTGGGGCACTGATGCCACAGGTAATGAGTGGAAAAGGAATGGAAGAAGCCTGTGACCCTGTTCTATAGAGTTTACATGCTGTGGAATCAGGGGCCTGCTCTAAGGAAGCCTGGAGCAGCTGTTTCTCAGAACACCAGTTTCACAGTTCATGGGCTGCAGAGCAAAGGAGTGGTAGAGGGAGACATTAGCCATGAAGAATGTTGATGAAATTCAGAGCAGGTTAGAAATTAAAGATCATGACATGCTATTTCCAGACTATCAAACACAGTTCTGAGGTACAACTACAGGTGCTTGAAGTTTCCATGATGAGGGAGTGTTAATTAAACACACAGTAAAAAGAAAACTTATGGAGGATTGAGACTGCAGCCCTGAAAAATCCAGATCATATTTTCAAAGACTAGTTGTGCTTTTCTGTTTAAGGTATTTATTTTATTTACTTTATTATCATGACTGCTGTTGTCTTTTTTTTTTTTTTTTAAAACAGTCAAATTACAATTCAAACATGGAATATCTTGTTGTAACAGTCTCATTTGGACAGTCTTAAAAAAAACAGGTTCTCTTACTGAGAAGACATTATAATATCTCCCACCCTCTAAACTTCCATGAGGTGTATCTCAAAATGTTTGATTTTGATACTTCTTTTCTTTACAATAATCTAGCTGAATATATGTTTTCTTCTCATCATGCTTTCAGTGATCTCTGCACCTACAGTGGTCTCTTCTACCTCAGGCCTTTAATTCTTTTTAAGTTCTGATAAAAACCTGCAGTTTTGATGCTCAGGATTTAAGTAACTATTATTTTTTTCTTTTTTTTTTTTTTTTTTTTTGGGTGGTTTGGAAAATGAAAATATATATTTTTATCCTGTGTTTGGAGGCTTTTTCCAGATAATTTACCTTCCCAGATTGTCTTGGTATGCTCATTATGAATCTGCATATCCATTTTTCAAAGTTATCTTTTAGTACTAATCGAATAGTTCCTTAGAAGACAAATCTAATCACATTTTTTGTGACAGTCTGCTACAGGTATTGCTCCCTATAGATAACATGAATATAGCCAAACCATGTTTAGTTCTGTGCTGTTACAATTCTCCAATACTCACAGCAGGCTTTATAACCTAAAACCCTCTCACACCAGGTTCCAAGGGACAGAATACATATCACACAACTCCTAAATGCTGTTGAATATAATGATACTAGGATAATACTCTGCAACAATTTCAAGCTCTTGCAACATAAATAGAAAAATAATTCATTTTTCTAAGGCCTTAGATCTTCCCTATGAGATCCAGAGGAGATGTGGAATATGCAGAGTGGAGATGTCCCCTACAAAAACAGCAGGCAGTGAGAAACAGGGTTGAAATTTTATCTAGAGGTCAGGAGGTTTTTTTTGACTAGATATCGTGCAGACACAGCCTGAGAAAATTACTGAGAATAATTACAAAGTAACAAATCAAAGTACATTTTTAAGACGTTTAGAAGGACACTTTATTTCTAACTGCATGGAGTCGTATCTCTCTCAGAGATATTACCTATTCTGTTAAACATATTCAGTTTACATGAGTTTAGGCTAACTGAGATTACAAACTCCAACATAATACAGAATTTTAATTTCCAGATTTCATGTAGATGTTGGAAGTGGGTTGTATCTCTCCTGTGACACAGGTAACAAGATTTTCTTCCTATGCAATTGAACCTATGGTGAGCAAGAAGGGACAAATACACATAAATCATCTGTTCCTATGAAAGGTTAAGATGCAGGTAGGGTATACACCCTGTAGAGGTGTATACACCCTGTTTTTGTTATCTCTTGCTGTATTCTTAAGTCCATATTTACAAGGACTGCTTATAGTCTTCACTGTGAATAAATCAAGATTAAAAAAAAAAAAAAAAGAGGTGGAGTGTGGTTTGGTTACCGGCAAATTTTTCTCTCATGTATCTCAAGCCCTCAGAAGGGTATCAGGAGCAACGACTGCATGGGGATTCTAGGTGTAAAATGACAGTCTACCCTGAGCCAGAAGTTCTGTTGAACTAAAGAATCTTAACATAGGATAAAGGAAAGAAATCACATGTATATCATTAATATATGCTTTTGTGTACATATATATCTGGACAGAGTGCTAAAAATTTTGTTAGTCCAATCAATCCTTCAGCAACCTAAAAGTCCAAGTTATCTAACAAGTATGAAAAGCCTCATTAAAAACAGAGTTTATATTGTCATTTGTTCACCCTTCAGGTACTCCCTGTCTCCCCTGGTCAGGATGCTCACCCTCACAGGGATCCATGCCTTGGTCCTCACCAGGGGCAGGTGAGTATGGCTGCCTCAAGGCACCAGCACACCAAAACCTTCTCCTGATTGCCAGGAATTTCTTCCTCCTCAGCCCTGGGCTGGTTCATGTTTATTTCTGCACATTCCCTCAGTATGGTCTGTGCCACTGAGGGCACCTCACAGCCCTGGCTCCCTCCAGGGAGAAGAGAGTCCCTCCTGCCATGTACTGCCAGCTCCAGCAGGCCCTGGCCCTGTAGACCCCTGACCCCACAGGCTTGTCAGTGTGGAAGGTGCACGGGTGGGCTATAGGCTGCTGGCTCCATGCCCCAATGAGCTGAACGTGGCCCAGGGGGCTGAGGACAGCCATGTTCACTCACCAGAATTGAAAATGAGGAGTATATGCTTTGAGGAGGAATTGATCTGTAGATATAGGTTGAAGCCTGGTTATGTTTATAACCAAGTACCTTACACACAAGAATTTGTTGCTATAACTCCTCCAGTAGAAGTAAAAATTTAAATAGCCCATTAATCATGAAACACTAATGTATTCTTCAGAGAAATAATTCACAGTCTGCCTCTGAGTGGGAACTGTGTGCAAACAACTATGTTCAGAATTGATTCACTGTTAGATTCAGTAAATCTATTTTTAATGGCACTTGCTTTTCTCCACAAAGATGAGGAGGGAGATATTGGTGGAGATACAAATTCATAACTCCAAGTGATAAAACTTCAGGAAAGTAACACTTTTTCAGTTTCCATGGGAACTACTCTCAGAAAGGCCATCTGACTCGCATTTACACAGTATTCTGCCAAAACCCGCAGTTCCTGGCTGACTCTGTCCTGTCACTCCTCCCTGCCCACTTCCCACTTCTTTTAATAGAGCCAAGGCAGACTCTTTATTGGTTATGTCAGGGAGCTGAGGCAACTGAGTAATACAGAGAATAATGCTTTTTTTTCCGTCTGAATCAGCCCCTGATCAGCTCCCCCAGCTCTTGTAAGCACAAGGAAGGCAGCAGGATGAGAGTATGGTGAGCAGCCAATAAAGAGGCAGGAACTGCTTTGTCACAGCCAGGGTGGCAAGATAGGTTATGGCTAAAGCCTATAAACCTGACTGGGCTAGTGATCTTGTCCTCTTAGATGCCAGACTGGTTCTAGAACTGCAAGAATCCAGTGAGAGGCACACAGTCTGTCATCAAGCCTAGGCAGAATATAGAAAACATTTGAAGAGTGAGAAAGAATTAATAGTAACTGTATAAATGCTAGATAAAGATGAAATTCTGTCTTCCTAAACTTGCTATAGCACCCACATATGTTTTGATAGATGTAAAATGATCCCTCTGAAGTGTTTATAGAACATTTATTACACTAGCTGAACATCAAAGTCTTAATGATTTTAGCTCATATGCTATCCCATGTTATGGTGTTATAGACAAAACAGGGAGTGTAACAACAAAGAGGTCAACTGACAAAGTTGTAAACCACAGTGTTGTAAAGTACAGCTTTTCTCTGTACTGACAATTAATGAAAAAGAGAAAGATTGCAATCATGTTATCTTGGTGAACAAAACATTTCTTATTTCAAGACTAAAGAAATGTCAATTTTGAAGTGATATTATTACAACAGAAGGGATTTACAGAAGTGAAAATTAATCTGTTGATGAGTATCAAGAAAATTGGTTATGCTTGACCCAAAACCAGTCCGCAATGGAGATGCTTTTAAGACTCCAGACCCTGGAGCTGCCAGCTCACGGGCTCAGCTAGGAGTTTTACTTTAAAATATAGATATAAAATTCTTTAATACCTCAAGATAGCATCAAGAGAATAAGCCGCAGACCTGTTCCCAAGAGGTTTCTTTATTAATTTAGAGGGAAAAATAAGGAAAGTTGACAAAGGTTCAAAAAGGGCACTACAAAAGCTAGACAAAATATTCCACCACAATACCAACTTAGAAAAATTAATCTTCAGTAAGTCAAAATCCAACCAATCCACAACACTTAGGTCAAAATCCAGTCCCTCCAGCTCCAGGTCACCCTAAGCATCAAGAAAGGGAACCTACCACAAAGGATAAGATGCCACCCCACCTCCATGAGGTTCAACCCATCCCTTCTCCCTACGCAGACACGCACGTGCACACGCACACACTCTCTCCCCACAAGGTGGTTCTGACCCAATAAATACTGATGTGGTGTCTAACAATGTTATAACTAACCAGGCATAGCACTCATAAACCTATTTCAATGCAATGGACTAGAAATATCGAGGGAAATGGGATAAACATGGTAAAAAGTAAATCCTTCCTAAAGGGCTCTGACATGTTGGTAAGTCTCATCTCATGATAGTTTTAATAAAGGTCAAACAGATAAGACCATAACGCTCTGAGAAAAATATATGCAAAGCAATGAGACCTAACTAAGAAAACCATCAGCTTACGCATGACATGAGGGAGGCACAAATTTCCCCATCAAAATAAATACTAGAACTTTGCAGGGCTTAGTTTCATTAAATCACAAATAGGAGGAAAAAAACTACTTTGGAACTGCCTGCAACCAAAAAAGAAATTACAGTGTCTCCTTGTTTTGTTTTAGGTTTTTTTTAAAATCTTGATAAAATTAAACTTTATAATATTTTGAACATCTGCACAATTAAGTGAGTGTTGCCACCTCAGTCACATGAAGGATATTTTGTATGCTGAGCTTGGAAAAAATGTAATTATATTTTCCTCTCTGGCTCCCCCCACTCCTCTTGAATTCAATCCCTGTGAATAAAATGCAGTCAAGTACTTTCTTTTAAAACACCATTGGATGATCACTGAAATAAAAATTAAAACTCTCATATTTTCTTTTAAAAGCTCTTTCCTGAAAATATCCTCTGAACATGACTGTACAGGTAAACCTCTAAAAAAATATTCAAAAAAAAATTAATAAAGCCCTCTAACTCAAATACCTACATCTGTTTTCCATTAAAGCCACATATACTGGTTTTTAAATTCTGATTTTAAGCTGTACATACCAAGGACTTTATTTTTCATGTTATAGAAGAAGAAACACAGGCTTAAAATTTCTTTCAGGTTTGGAGTTTATACAGAATTTTGATGCTGTATTATTCTGAGTAAGCCATAACTGTTTTCATATATACTGTTTTGCTGTTCTGCATTGTGCCCTCTTTATTGTTTGCTTTATTTATATGCTCTAGGAATCCTTAGAGATGTATCACTACATTTTCAGTTAAACTCATGAAATTACTTGATAATCATATCTTGATGCACATATCAGGTCTGTCTATCCTTGTTTTCCCTATATCTTGCTTAGATATATAACTGAGCAAATGTGGAAAATGAAGATGTTAATGCACCCTACAGGCAGTATTTTCCTTTCAGAAATGAACTCAAAGTTATTCTTAAAAAAAAAAAAAAAAATGAAAAGATTTCTTGAAATTTCAAATAACAGTCTTGAGTACAGCAACTTTGTTTTAATTGAATATTAGATCTGGATACACAGTCCAGGATATGAGACCATGCAATGCTCATTCTTCAATGCAAATAAAGGGAACTTGCTCATTTTTTCTGCAAGTATTGCTTTGAAGAGTTCAACTTTTCTTAACAAATCCTCATCAGAAAAAGTACTCATCAATAAAAGCATTATTCCTCTAAAGATTTCAAAGTAAATGTTAGTAAATATTGTCCTGATTTTCAAGAAGGGCAAGGAGAAGGACCCCAGAAAATATAACCTATTAGTCTTGCTTCAGTGCCTGGTTATGGAGAAAATTATTCTGGGAGGTATTGAAAAACGCCTGAAAGACAACACAGTCATTGGTCACAACCTCATGAGAGGAAAGTCCTGCTTATCAAACCTGATTTCATGCTATTAAAAAGTAACCCACTTAGCTGATCAAGGAAAGCCAGTTGATGTAATATTTTTGGATTTAAAGAAAGCTTTCAATACTGTCTCTCACAAGATCCTTCTGGACAAAATGTCCAGCACACAGCTGGATAAACACATCATGTGGTGGGTGAGCAATTGGCTCATGGGTCAAGCACAGAGAGTAGTAGTGAATGGGGTGACATCAGACTAGCGACTTGTCACTAGTGGGGTTCCATGGGGTTCCATCTTAGGCCCTGTGCTCTTCAACATCTTCATGAATGGCTTGGACGCAGAACTGGAAGAGATACTAAGCAAGTCTGAAGATGACACAAAACTGGGAGGAGTTGTTGACTCCTTCGAAGGCAGGAAGTCCCTGCAGAGAGACTCCAATAAATTAGAGAACTGAGTAATCACCAACCATACGAAGTTCAACAACGGAAAGTGCTGGATTCTGCAGCTGGAATGGGGTAACCCTGGATGTATGGACAGTCTGGGGAATACGATGCTGGAAAGCAGTGTCATAAAAAAGGACCTGGGGGTCCTGTTTGATGGTAAGTTGAATATGAGTCAGCAGCCAGGCAGCCCTGGCAGCCAGGAGGGCCAACTATGTCTTGGGGGGCATCAGGTAAAGCATCACCAGCCAGTCAAGGCAGGTGATTGTCCCACTCTGCTCTGCACTGGTGTGGCCTCACCTTGAATATTGTGTGCAGTTTTGGGCACCACAATATAAGAAAGATATTAAGCTAGTAGAGAGCGTTCAAAGGGGGGCAACAGAGATGGTGAAGGGTCTTGAGGGGAAGCTGTGTGAGAAGTGGCTGAAGTCACTTGGTCTGTTCATCCTGGAGAAGAGGAGACTGAGGAGAGACCTCATCGCAGTCTACACCTTCCTTGTGAGGAGAAGAGGAGGGGCAGGTGCTGGTCCCTTCTCTGTGGCGACCAGTGATAGGACAAGAGGGAATGGCCTGAAGCTGTGTCAGGGGAGGTTTAGGTTGGCTATTAGAAATTGTATTTCTTTCATCATTCTTTTACAATTGAGAATAGCCTTTGATGTTTCATCTTCTCAGCTCCTCAGTAAGTTCTTTTGTAACTAACAAAATGTAACACATTTCTTTCTGAGTAGCAAGGTTGGAAAGCAAGCTTTTTTTTTAAATAAGAAAACAATAAAAGTTATACAGATAAAATAATCAATCCTAGTGTATTGGCCTGCCAACACAAAATTCTCCAGCATTCAGTTTCAGTAAAGTCCAAGATGTAAATGTCAGGGAATAAGAATAATTCTTCACAAACATAGAATGTATAAAACTGTATCTAGGTGAACAGTCATCAACTACGAAAATTTTGGACGCATTTGTAGGAAGAGATGAGATGAGATGACAATGAGGTGAGTTTAAGAAAAAAAAAACCACAAAAACTAATTCTGTTGGAAACAGCATAATATTGCATCTCACTTCTTAGAATATACCAATTACAATGATAGAATTGAGGGGAGAAGCAACTTGATCCACTGAAAACAGATCAGAGTATCTGATGGTTCTTCTGCTTTGTGTTCCTTGCTGATACAAAGCTTTAGAGAAGTTTTTCTGTTCATAGTGCTTGAGTAGAGTTTATTGAGCCCAGAATTCTTCTCTAGTGAGAAGAGGAGAGGTTTGAGGCAGAGCAAAAGAGCTTGGCTTTATTGATCTATTGTATAAAAGTAGCTGGGACAAAAAGTCATTCAGCTTTCCACTTCCAAAACTTTTGCTGATCTTGCTCTTGACATGTTCACCTTTCGTAACTTCTGACTTCTTCCATTTGGATCCTTTCCTCCAAATACTTTCTCATGCATACTTGCTCTCCTCTCATCCGCTTCCTCTTCAGACACCACTGACCCTACAAGATACCAATTCTTGCTGCACGTGTATAAACAACAAGTAAGTCAGCTCCTCCTACCCCTCAAATCCCCTCAGAAAATGTAAGGCAAATCTTCAGATTCAGTAACTAGGATTTTTTATAGTATACCACTCCTAGGTAAATGGATTTCTGATGAAGGATATTAAATGTAGTATCTACAGAATATGCCATATAGTGACCCATAAATAAATTTTAACATAGTTTTGTGAGTTGTACCTACTCACATATTAATCTGATCGCTTTCAAAAGGATAACCTTATAATAAAATACATCAGGTTCGATTATACTGCTGTTCTTTTTCACCAAGACCATTAAAACAGTAACAAATGCTCAAAAGAATTACTAGGTGAAGAGAGACTCACTCTTACATAAAGATGTGAGAAGGTGTGGTGCTGTGCTCCCCTGGCCTGCTTTCTGCTTAAGCAACAGCTGCTGGTCCTGATGGCTGCATCTGGCTTAAATTGAACTCTGGAGAGGCAGATAACACAATAGTTAAGGGCTATAAATCTTACTCAGCTACTGAGGGCTAGTTGAGCAAGCGCCATCTGAAATATGGCTGGCGTGCAAATGTGACTATAAGTCAGTCATCTTGCTCCATAAATAGCGAACAGCCTAGAGCCCACTGAGCTCTCCTGTGTGGTGGCAGGTTGTATGCCAGGATCTCCTCTTGAGTAGGGATGCCTCTTAAGATTACTTCTTATTGTGTCAGGTACTGAATAAATTACTTGGAAATAATTGCACTGAAATTTTGAAATCTTAGCTAAGTTATATAAAGAATACATAATCCTTAGATATAAATCGTAGACAAAGTTGGCACTAAGTCTGGATTCAGCCGCACCTAGACTCCACTCTGGGAAAGAGTTTAGAACTCAAAGGTGTCCTTTCTGAACCTCATGTTTCATCAGGAGGGCCTCCCTAACACCTTTGTGTTCTGTGCAGTAAATAATCAAGTGTACCTTGCCATGAAACCATTAACAATTTTGCCATTGTTAACTCAGTGTCTTATATTTATAAAATGTATTGTAGCTTCTCTCTGGTAAGTAAAGTGCATCACTGTTTCCATGACAGAAAGGGATGGCATAACTTCTCAAACAACAATTTAGAAATAGGCCACAGACAGGCACATCTACAACATAGCTCAGTCTCCAGGTTGAGCCAAAATGGGCTCCTGGGCCCATGGGCAGGGGTGCAGGGAGGCTGAAGGGGAGAATAGTCTTAGTCAGTAAAGCCTGTTAGACACTACAGGGCCCTGAGAGTTTGTAGGGGGAAAAAATCAAACCAAAACTATCAAAAACTCAAACAGTTCTTTCCATACAGAAGATACCATTTCCATATCAAATTACCTTAGCACAGTCACTATTGGCTCATTTTTCCTAACTCACCACCATTTCTGTGCGAAAAGCAAGGAGGAAAGCCCCCAGATGTGCTGGGGGTAGGCACAAGGAGGGAATGCATGGACCCTGTACTTCATCTCTTTTATCAGAGCATGAATTAGCTTTACTTTTTTCTACCTTTGCAGGATGGGAGGTGTAGTTTCACAAAAAGGGACATCCATAGGCAAATTTTCCATGCCTTTTTCCTGAGTGTGGTTTTATGGAGTAAATATGAAGTTCAGAGAACCCAGTGGCAATGATATCAAATGAGTGGACTTCAGAAAGTGCTCTTCTACAACCCGTTAGGTAATGAATCTCTTACCTTCTCTGGTTAATTCAGATCATAACGGTCATTAGGCTTGAAATAAGTTGCAAAAGAAATACCTCATAGAATTGCGTTATAGTTCAGTCAGTGACAATTTTGGAGAGATTAGATTATGCTTGAGAGAGTAGAACTTTATCTTTGTTACCATAAAAGTTATTCTCCTACAAATAAGTTAAACCTTTTCGGTCTCTGTCTTTAGACTGTCCATCTTATCTTACACTTGGTAAAACTAGAAATTGGGAAGTACTTTTCTCTTTTTGCCACTCTTTCAGCATAATTTCTCTTAGAAAGGCATAAGAAAGGGTGCAAAAAGTGGAGAGGGATCCTCATTACATTGTATATTTTCAGAGTAGCAGGTACCAGCCCTCAAAAAGAAGGATCCTCTTAAACTCTGTCTGCACCTACTGTTAACTCTCATGTTTAATAAACAGAGTAATTTGATACCATCAGCATTACCTCACTACTTGCCTTCCTTTCCAGATGATTCACAAAAACATTTAATATAAACCTTGGTTGTAGCACAGATATCTGTAAACACCCTTTTATAAAAATTGACCGTCTACTCCAACTATCCATATCAATCTCTTAACTAATTACTTATGCTGCAAGATCTTTCCTTAGATAACTGATGGCTGTTTCCTTAGATTACTGATGAATGAACTTGCTAAGTACTTTTAAAAACTCAAAGATTGTATCAAATGACCCTACCTTGTCCTCCCTGACTGAATTCTGACCTTACAGCTGATCCTTCTGTGAGTAGAAGAACTTCAGCGAGATTATGACCCAGAACTATCCAGTCTAGAAATCATGTTGACTATTCCTCAATTTGTTGTATTTATACAAAAGTCTACTAAGTACATTAGTAATGTACGAGCATCAGTCTTATTTGCTTGTGGTTTCACAGGTGACCCTGTAAAAGAATTTCCACATTTTTCATTCTCCAGTCCTGTCATAGTTAGACTGCTCTGTAGACTAAATATGCGCAGAAGTTACAGACCATTCCTATTTTCTTCAGTAGTCTTTCTTTGAATTCCTTAAGAATTCCTTTAAATATAATATCTTCTTCTTGTTACTACTCATTTTACCTTTTTACCGTACCCTCTTTCATAGACATTCTGACTTGAGACAAATCATGACAAAATTTTCAAGCTGCAACTAAAATTTGAGTTTGCATACTTGACTCGCTATTGACCTTTTTGCAATATCCTCTACGTCACATCACTTGTCTTTAGTTTGTTGGGTTGTTTTGGGGGTGATTTTTTGGTGGTTTTTTCCCTCTATGTTATTTGTTATTTGGTATCCCGTTGTTCTTGATCCACAAACTTTCCCTCTGAAAGCTATTTTTTTTTTCTTTTTAGCACAGATTCCATGTACTAACACTAGGATTATAGCTCCAAAGAAGTCCTAAACTCCTTGTTTTCCAGGTTTTTATGGGCGTGGTACATATGTTCCCTACTATCTGGGGTGAAATTTGACTTTTTATTGTCATAGAATACTTTTATACTAATATTTTGTTTTGTCCAATTATTTGTGAAATACAATTGATAGGTATTATTACTAAAACTTCTATTCTGCTGTTGTCTTGAAAGCATAACAACTGTCTCTGGTTTTCTGCATTACAAGTCTTGGTGTCCATGTTCAAGGAACTACAAGAATGTATAGGGCTTGTTAATTAATTATAGTGATTCTTTCTGCTACTAAAAATTAGCAGAGGACACTCACACTAGGATTTATTATTCATACTACATTTTACTGATAAGAATGCTTGTTATGTTAGCAAACCATTTAGTAGGAAAGAACTTAAGAAAAGGTTATTTTTAAGGTGTCTTCAGTCATTCAGTTTTTCATAGTATTTCTTGGTTACAGACTTTTTTTGTTCCTATGTTACCATATCTATTCATGATCTTCTTCTAGGCTTCACAGGCTGTTGTATTTCTCTTATTAATTTCCTTGCATCGTTGTTTTTAGTAGACCATTGAGAAACAGATCTTGAGACCCATGTGTACAGATTCATGTGTACTATGAATGTACATAGGCAATTTGACTTTAGATTGAGTCAACAGCAGGCAGCACTGAGAAGAGAGCAGGTGCTTGTGAGATCTAATGGGATTTTAACATACTCATCTGAGAATATTTTTATATGTGACTATAAGATTTAACTCTGTAGCACTCCTCTCACTGAGTATCCCTTTTTCTTGGATTTCAGCATCAAAATAAGTTTCAGAATGAAACCATCTGAATTTTCTAGGTAGCAAAAAAACAATGCAAAACTAAGAACAACTAATTGTTATGCCGTACCAGAAGAAGATAGGCCACATAACCACTTAACAGGGTTAACACTGAAATGGAAAAAAATGAAAACAAACCAAACATACAAAACCCCCCAAAAAAACAAAGTCAAAAACACTCCAAACATTAACTATGAAATTAACTATGAAAATGGACCTTGACTTTCTAATTTTTTATAGTAAGGTCATAGCATGAACTGAATTAATGTGATTTCATCCCTTGAAAACAAGAAGAGATGCAGAAATATTCCTTAATGTGAAAAAAGTACATAGGAAGAACAAAATCATCTGTCTTGTTCTCTTTTTGGCAAGCAGTTACTGGCTTTGATCAATGCTAGGAAACAAAATTAGTAAAAGCTATTACATTTTTATTCTCTATTTTGTTAAATTGGTGAAAATACATATTTCATCTTCTTTACATCTGGTACAATTATGTTTTTACAAGAGCTCCAGGAATGCTGTCAGGAGATGACAGAAGTACTTATCTTTGGCAATTTAGGATGTGAATATTTTGATAGCCTTTTTTCAGACCAGATTTTACAGTTAAATGTGTGAAAAATATGCTTTTTTTCACATATTTTATTTCCAATTTTTGTGGGTTGTAGGTTCAAACCTGCAGTACCTTAAATAACTGGTAAAATCCACAGAACTCTTCTACATGCATACAACTCGAAGCAAATGTTTGATCTCTATTTGAAATTAAAATTGAGAATATGTTGAAGAACTCCCATGTGTGTAATAGCAGAAGGCTGTTGTAAAGAATTCTCTACTTAGGAGGCACCCAGAGGCCATATTTGTGACCGCAGTAACTCAGCAACAGAAGTGAGAGTCTGAGCTAGACATTGTCTTCTTTGGATCACTAAGATTTACTTTCCCAGGATACTGTGCTTCATTTCTGTAGTAGTGGGTTATCAGTCCATAATTCAATAAAATCTGAGCTGCAACTACTTTTATTCATATCTGTTTGATATCTGTTTATTAATGATTTCTAATATCATAAAACTTGAATTTGATTGGTTTCTTCTCTACAATTCCTACAGTTCTAAAAGAAAAGTGGTGTGTTTACCCATAACTTTCATTCTTCAACTAATTACAGAGAATTGCAGAGATCATAGAAGAAAAGTTTGACACACTCTTTTACATAAACACTATTAAAAAAATGTACTAACATGAAAAAGAAAGACTACTTTTGTTACTTGAATACCAGTAATTTAAAGATCTTCAGTAATACCCTAAAGTGCCTGTAAGTCAAAATTATGTCCTGGGGCAGGGATGTAAAGTTAACCTGTTTTCTGAGATGTCCAAGTGAGTTCAACAGCCATTATGGAGGGATGCAGTTGAACAATAATTATATAAAATCTCTGTTGTAGGGGTTGATAGAAAATAAATAATTTAATGCACTATTCCTGCTGGATGGTATTCTCTGTAAGTGCACACAATGTTGGATTGAGTCCCAATGTGTTGAATTACACTCACTTTTGGTTTTAATTAGTGCTCTTAACTCAAATTCTACTTCCAGTTGTCCAAACACAATGAACTGAATTCAAGTTCATGTATTCAAACTGAACTAAGTGGCATAACGAGGAAAACAGTCTTCTTTGGACGTGACCAAATGTGAATTATCTTCCTAATCTCTTTGCTTTGATGACCTTTCTGGTCTATATTTTGTAGAACTAATCACAACTTTCTAAGTAGCAGTTTCATTTGACCAAGAAATAAATACATTTGTGCTTCTGCAATTCACTGTTGCAGGAGGGTGGGTACTAATGTAGTTAGAATATTAATAAAAATAGTAATTATTTGAAATAACAAATATCTGAAAGTATAAAATTTTAATTTAAAGTAACAAAAGCTATGTTTGCTCGAAATCATAGGAGTTTTCCACTTGAAAATAAAGATTTGAAAAAATCCAAACTTTTATTTGAAGTGTATGTTGATGTTTCTTTTGATAGAAAGTTATAAGAGAAATGTTTTCAAAATGCCTGTTCTATACTGTGACTATATTATATAGCATATATGAACAAATGCATCTAAAAAAAAGTAAACAACCGAACATATGAGATAATGTCCAAACATTTTGGAATATTATATCTGATGGAAAAATTCAGGAATTTGTCTCTGTTTCTTGCATGTCTTCCAAGTAGCATCTAGATTAAGATGTTGTTTTTTTAAATTATCACCTTTGTTATGTAATGTTATATAGTTTGTTAGTTATCTGTTTAAGAGCTTTGATCTGAACTTGAATCTTTGGGGAAAAAATGTCTTCCTTTATGTTTTGAACTGGCTACTTGGTTTGTATTCCCATTTCAAAAACTTTCTATAAAAATTTTGTTTGCAAAATAAACACAGAAGAAATAATGTGTCTAAACTTTCTTACATATAAAACAAATTATAGATCTAAACTTTAAAATGTTCACATTGTGTCCAGTTTTTGCTTGGGTGAAAAATATTTTCATGAAAAGAAAGAAAAATGAATTGTTTTAAAGAAGGAAGAATACAGGGTTAAGCGAAGTATAGGGTGTTCCTTATTTTCATTGTCATTAAGAGTAAATGCAAAAATTTTTTTAATAGCTGCACTTTCTCTGTCATGAGATCTTGTTATGCTTTTTTTTGCAAAATATATAGGTGTTTTTAGTATTAGAAACATTTCCAATAAACTCTCATCTAGAGATTTTCCTTTTGGATAATTTCAGCATATTGAATGTTTCAAATTTTTCAGTGCACAACCTTTTTTTTTTTTTTTGTGTCTGTATTTCAAGAAATTATGTCTCTTTTCTAAATCTTTTGAGTATTATAGCATTCTTTTGAAGTTTGAATACTTAAACTGGTGGTGGTGTTTCCATGTTTACATCTCAACTGTGTAAATTGCATAAACTGCCACTTTAAGATTGTTCCAAGACTGCATATATTTTCCTAGAAATATGAGCTGTCTTGACCAGAACATGTCCCTGAGAAGCCCTGTTCAATTATTTATGAACACCTTCACCCTTACCTTTTCAAAGTCACATTTATATTACTTATACTGTAGATCTAGTCTGTGTGTCTTATTCCTAGATGGACGACTTCACCTGTAGCAATATTCAAATTAAGTTTTATACATCATATTATCTATTCTGTCTTAATAAAATATTTATGCTGATGACTTTTCTGTGGACTTCAAAAGCAAAGCTGGAAGCATAGTTTGCTGAAACAGTGCAATCATTAATCTCATAATTAATCTTTAGAAAATCAAATTCAAGTGGCTAGAATTCCCATGTTTTCCCTGGAAGATCCTGAGGAGAAGGGCTTAACATATCCCTTCCAAGCTATAGGTTTTGGATATGGTAACAGACAATGGAGTAACAGATTTGGGGGGGAGGGGAGGGAAATCTCTAAATAACAATACAGTAACAAATACAAACCAGTAGTTGAGTTAGCCAAGTAACTTCAGTAATGAAATTATCTAGATCAAAAGGACAGGAAATCCAGTAATCCACTGATGCTGGGTTAAACTGATGTCTAGGTGTGCCATGGCTTAAATATTCATGGTTAAAAGGTAGGCTGGCAGGAAGCACGGCCCAGCATCATTTTTGGGTGAGTGATTCGGACCAGTCAACAGGCTCAAGGTGTTATGAATTTCCTTGACTGTCCTCTCTTGATAGGTTTCAGAAACACTCTCTGGATTTGTTAGCCAGTCTTCATATACCACCTCTGCTCTCCCTTCTGCCAGTTCTTTCCTCTAAGTACCTGATGCCTGGAAATATTGTATAAAGCAAAGTTACCCCCTAAGAAGTAAAGGAATGAATGCCATAGATGCAGGCTTAATGAGCCAAATGTATAAAAAAATTTTGGTAGAAACATAGGGTATATCTGGAAAAAAGTTATGCACCATGGTTCTGGATCAAGGCCACATGGTAAGTGATGTGTGGCTGCAAGTGTATCTCACTACTATTCTGTAATCTGTGTGGTGTTGGTTTTGACTTAAAAAACCTAAATGATTTAGCAAGAAATCATTTAGGTGAATTTAGCAATATAAGATTCCCCTCCCCTGTAAGTACTACTACTATGGATAAAAGCCAGGCTCCAAACCAACAGATATGGAAAGAGGTGAAGATAAAGAAGAAAAGTTAAATGTTTATGGCTTATAAACTGTGATTAGTTTTGGTATTTTACTGAACAGTATCTTCAGTGTGCTTCATGGTGTGCTTTTCAGTTTCAACTACACTGGTCTGGATGGAAGTCTTTAACATTTATGCAATGTAAACAACTTTGTACATTTAAAAAACATCTGAATGTTGGGCTGTAACTCTTTTACCACAAAAATCATTCAGATTTGCTGTAATTTAATTTTTTATATGTGGTACTGCTGTAGATGTATTTTTTACCTGTCAGTATTCACTCCAGAAGCTTTATTTTTTTTTGTGAACTTTGCTTTTTTTAATCTATTCTTCCTTCTTGTGATAATAATAACTTTTTGAATATAAATATCTATGATATTCCATTTGTACTGTTAAAAACACTCCCAAATTTGTCCAAATAAATATTTTTTCCCAAACCACACATTATTAGTCGTTTCTGTTTATGTAAACTATAGATATCAGACATAACTGATATATATCACACCATAATATTTTCGTTTAATTCTTAAATATTGTTTTTGGCTGGTTCATGTAGATACCTTGGTATCAACTGGATACTGCACTAGTTGAGATGGTGTACTATTATCTTGGATAACATTTTAGAAGTCTTCAACACTCAGTTGCTCTTTTTCCATTCTTTCTAGTGCTACACTTACTTATTCTGAATACCATTATTTTATCCTCTGATTACATGAGTATATAATTTTGGCTTAAGCATCACCAACTATTTAACAATAGTCAATAAACCCCAATGCAAATTATGTTTAATGGAAAGAAATAAAACTAAGCTCTTGGAATCTGAATTCAATTTATAAGAAACTGTTTAATCAACAAGAATTATTTACCTGGTAATGTGTTTTTACATATTGGAAATCTCATCATATGGTTTATTATTCGGGAGAGCTTTTACTGTATAAATAAAATCTGGAAAGACTATTTCTTCTAGCTAGGAAAGCATTATTGTATTATAAATAACTATGTATGGTCAATGCAATTTATTTTAATATAACTTACAGGTACTTTTGTTTCTTTTGCTAGAAAGTTCTCATCTTTTCAGAGAGGAGAGATGAAGAAAATCTCTGTCTCTTAGTCTCTCATGTCTAAAAGACTAGATTTGTGTCTTTATTATGTCATGACTATTGCCTATAGAAGAACTGTGAATGTCACCTAATCTAAAGAAATCACCTTGGAAGAAGTTCAGCCTTAACAGTAGAAATTTTTTAAATAACATTAAGTGAAATTTTTTACATATTTGGTTTCATCTCATTATGTTTAACTGTTGGGTCCTGAAATAATGAGATAATTAGCACTGTGCATTAGTCTTCTGTCATGCATATTTGGTTTGGGTTATATGGGAATATTTTACTTCATTTGTTTATTTTTATTAGAAATAACTTGACAACCACTCTATTAAAAACATTCTTCTGCATTCTTTGCTGTTCATTTCATTTACCTATGATCTGTGCTTTTTAGAATGTCATTTAGGTTCCAGCTTAAAAATATTAATTGATTAATCTGTAAATCAGTGTATAGCAAATGGATGAAAATTTACAGCAAAAGTGTTAGTTAAGTTGTGTTAAAATAGCATATAGAATATTAATGATCTTCCATAATTTAAAAATCAAAAACAGGAGGATAGGAGCTGTTGAGACAGATAATTCTTATGGGCTCTGACATGGGAAAACTTATTGATAATGTCATATCATTTATAACTTACATAGGTCTTTAGGTACCATGAGACTACATATGTTCTTCCCTGAGGTACTGTCTATCAAACTGTGGACTTACTGACTCAAGTACAAAAAGGTGGCATTTCTGATTTGCCTGAAGAATTCATAATTCAATATCTTCTTTCTCTGAAGGGTGATTGTGATTTGATATCAATATTAAATTATTGTGATGGTAAACAGGAGGCTTACTTTTCAACACCTCAATACAATATTGACTCTTCCTGAACTGTATTTCTTCCCTTCATACTGACCTCAGTTTTCAGAAATATTCCTTGTAAGAGTAGCTATATTTCTTGTTAAGTTGAAGTAAGTTAAGTTAAAAATCACTGAAACAAAATTTATGGTCAGAAATAACCAAATTTTGTTCATTCTTATCCTACAGATGCAGTAAAAAAGTTATGAAATGGCTTCAGGACTGAGTAGAATTTAAAAATTTTTAAAAAAATCATAAATTCTTAAATTATTTGGAATTCAAAACTGGAAATTAACGAATGCAGAAGTATTAATGACTATCATGTCCAAAACTGCAAAAGACGTCCTGTTGATACAGTTTGGTTTCGAGTTATTTTGAAATTCAGTTTGTGGACAACACTTTTTTGTGCTAATAGGGTAATTTTAGTATGCCTGCCATTTTTGAGCATAAGAAGTATATGGAAGACTCCCTTTCTATAAAAAATAGCATTTAACTCAGTTGTGGAACTTCCAGATTTAACAATTTTTTGAGTGCTACTACCTTACATAAATTCAAGGGTGGTTGGACCAGTTCATGGAATCCAGAAGGCTGTTAAATGTAAATACATTATTTTCATATCAAGAAGTCATTGAACTGCAAACTGGAAGCTGGGAAAATTATTCCAGGAAGGATGTGATGCCTTTTTACCCTGCTTTTATTCTTCTCTGTAGGTATCTTCTTCTGAGCACTGCTGAAGAAAGACTGGCTTTACTTGGGTCATTGGCCTATCTGAATCGATCTTATGGTTTATCAACAGGGCTGTAATCTTGAGGTCTTCTGCATTAGCTAACGGAGAAATACAGAGCAGAAGTAAATCATTCTCCTCTTCAGGTACTTCTATTAGAAGATTGGGGGTTATATTCTGTAAGAATGTATTTTGCATATAATATTATAAAGCAGAAAACTGTTAAGGCTCCGAACAGCTGTGTTCCACTACAGTTTGCAAAGGGAGATATGACTGTGTACCTCAGGCCCTTCTGCATTGCTCCTCAAAGGATGACACCTTGTATTGTCTTAAATTTCTCTCCAACTCACGATTTGCAACACATAATTTGCATCGTCAGTCTCTTCTGCACTACTTTTAAATTCCACCTTGAAACTTCTCTACATATTGCTTCCTGATTCCCAAATTTACCTTACAGTTGAGTCCTTCGACTCCTTGTATCTTATCCATCTTAATAACCTCAGGCTCCTTAGCTTCCCTCTGTCTCATACTCAGCTCAGTATGTTGTTGGTTCTCATTCCTTCCTTTTTTTTTCCTTGTGAGCTTCTAAATACAATATAGATCCTCTTCTTCCCAGTATTTTATTTCCTTTTTTTTTTTTCATTCTGTACTGGCAGCCTTCTGTCCTTTCCCCTGTGTCCCAGTTCACCCCTTTAATTTCCCGGTGTTTTTCAGTTCACTCCTACTCCTTGACTGTTCCTAGTATACTCTGAAATAACGTCACAGTTTCAAAAATTTATTATTTCCTCCCATTATACATATTTTTCCCCATTCTTCTGGTTTCTGTTTTCATCAGATTCCTGCAGAGTTTCAGGTGTCAAAACATACACTTCTGGAAATTCTGCAGTATCTGACATATCTGCATGAGATTGGTAGATACAATACAGGATCTACAGGAGACATGCCCTTCTGAAATGGTAGCTGAACATCAAGAGCAGATGAATAACACCACTTCATAGCATCTACAATAGCATTCTATTCTATTCAGTTCAGATATATGTGCCATTCCCTCTGTTTCCTAATCACAGTTTATCTTTTGGCAGTCTTGCATTGCTTCCTGATTACAGGCAAAAAAATTACTTAGATTATTTCTATGTTTCACTTCAGTCTTCACAGACCAAGAACAATTGTTACAGGAAACTTCAAGACTGTCCTAGCTTTGGGCTGATGTGGGATTGGTCAGTCTGTAAAAGAAGTCCCATGTGCTTCAGTAGTTTTCTTTGTTAAGCTCTGAAAAGTATCTGCTGAGCATAAAGGGTTTATATGCTGATTGAATTCACATGGATTTTCACAGGGATAGTAAGACACATTCCTCAAATAGACTCTGTTTGAGAAATGCCCCAAATGCCAAATCTCTGTTGCAAAGCAGAATTTTATAGCTGTGGCCAAAAAAGGTTTTCAGAGTTTATTTTACACATGCATTCACCCACTTATGTACTTCCTCCACTTTCTTCTCATATAGTATTTAAGTGTTTAGTTTTTATAATAAGTCTATTTGAGATAGGTGGAAATTCATCCCTAAAGGTCAAAATTTACTTTTTAGCAAACAGTAAAAAAAAGTCCAATAGAAAACTTCAGCAATATTGACAAGAGATAGTATTATTGAACTAACCATTAATAAACTTTTCAATTTTGCCTTTTTTAGAGGTTTATGCAGAAAATTTTAAGTGTCTTTAATTTTTTTATACCTTTCATGAAGCAATGTATTTTCCAGTAAAAATTAGCTTTGATTTCTGATAGATGACTCTTTTATCTATATTCAAGAAGAAAAGGTCTCTTTAAACAAAATACAGTCATAGGGCTTTTTTTCAGTATGAGTGGAGGTTTTTTTATTTAGTGTTGTTTGGTGGTTGGGTTGTTGTTTTTTCTTCATTCAACTACAATTCCTCTACAGAGATTACTTTAGAAAAAATGGCAAGTTGCATATTGGGTTTAATAAAAAATTATGAATTGAATGATCTATTGCTAATGATAATCAATGGCTGAATCCCTGTTTAAGTAGTTTTATTGAGCCACTAAGATTTGAATATTTATGTGCCTGCCATTACAAATACTCCAGGCTTTTCATTCCAAGAATAACCTTGTCGTTCACCTGATTTTGATAAGTTCTCAGATGATTAAAAACTACAAAATTGACACTAAAGGTAACCTCATACTTTTCCAAAATGAACCCTTCCTTACTTTCCATGAATTGTTAGTTGGATTGGTTGCTGTCATCCCAAATATAATGAAATTATGTAACTGTATAGAAAGTTACATAATATATTTAATTAGGTGTCTGTGTTAAAATTGGGCCTCCTAAAATCTCCTTTGCATAACTTGCATCACTACTTTCAAGCAGTGTCCAGGCCCCATTTGCCATGAGAATTCAATCCTTCCAGTCCTAAGAATAATGAAACAACCTACATGAGATATATAAATTTAGCACCGTGGTAAGATGACAGTCTACCATTTACAACAGAACTGTCACATTTCTATACTTCTAGGAATCCAATATGTTTCATTTTGTGAACCAAGTAATCTCAGAATAACTATATGGGTAAAACTAAGACTATATCGGTAAAATTATATGGGTAAAACTACAGGAATGTATCTGGATAGATAATCAGTGAAGAATAAAACCCACTCAAATTCCAGAGCAAGAAATTTCTCAGACAACAATTCAATCTCTGGTATCCCGGCCCTACTTCTCAAGAGAACCTAAACTCCTTACAAAAATAAATTTGGAATTAAAATTCATAGCCCTACTGGATAAGAAACCAGTAAAGATGATGGTTTTGTAACCCATTGCCATAGTCCTCATCAAATACCAAACTCATTAATCTCTTTGTATTCCGCAGTTTATGAACTCTCTCTTTCCCCTAAGAGATAACTTTTTATCTCTCCATCTCCTTCTCTATCGCTTCCGTTTTCTTCCAGTCCTTTTTCTAACAGTCACTGGTATATCAAATACCTTTTGTTTCAGAGATGCTGACCTAAAGAATACATGTTCCTCTAAATCTCTCCTAACCTGTGATTCACTGTTGGTATCTAGGCTCAAAATCTGAATCTATTTTAGAACTGAGGAAAAATTAGAATTCCTGAAAGTTTGTCTGATTTTTCCAGTTATATTTTCTAGTTTGATATAAGGCATTACCTCTGCCACGAAGCCTTGTCCTGACTTTTTCCTTGTCCAGATATTAAAATAACATAGAAAGTACTCATCGAGGCAGATTCCTAGGTCAGATACGTATGTTGCAAAGATACATATATATGTATATACATATATCTTTACTTTGGAACCAGAGGCTTTGTCTATGTCTGATAGAGCCAATGCGAGCTAGGAATCAACCTATCTTCATAGAAGAGTTCAGTAAGATTCGTTTCCTCACACGGGGCACCAGTTCTGGATCCCTTTCCCCACCCACGGCGCGGGGCGGTCCAGTTCTAGTTCCGTTTCCATCTGAAGAACCATTGCGACGCTTTGAGGGATGGGGAAAGGGAAACTCCAGGGGTCTCTCAGGGGTTTTTTCAGGCCCTGAGCCTGGAGGGGAGAGGTGCTCCCCCCTCCCCCCCGCACGTGGCCCCATGGCAGGTAGGGAGACAGGACACAGGACACCGGGCGTGGAGAGGAAGCAAGAGAACTTTTATTGTGGGGGATGTAACATTTATAGGGTTTAGGAGGATTCACAGAGTAACCAATTAGAAGTCTCAAGGGGTTTACAGGAACACCCAATCACAGGAAGGGCTCAGGACACCTTCCCAGGACATTCCTGCATGGATAACAAGGGGGCTATGCAGGACATTCCTGCATGGATAACATGGGTGGTGCTGGGAAGAAGAAGCATGTGTTTGCAAAGACACCACCAAAAACCATTTTAAAACCTGTTTAAACCACAGTTTTCGCATATAATGCAGGTTTAATACTACATATGTATATACATATATCTTTACTTTGGAGCCAGAGGCTTTGTCTATGTCTGATAGAGTCAATGCCAGCTGGCTCCAAGAAGGATCTATCACTGGCCAAAGCCAAGCCCATCAGCGACAGTGGTAGCACCTCTGCAATAACGTATCTAAGAAGGGAGAAAAAACCTGCACAACAGCAACCAGAGAGAGGAATGAGAATATGTGAATATATAGCTGGGTCATAAGAAGGTAGCTTATCTAGCTTTGTGGTAACTAAGTAAAATATCAGCTATCTGGTACTGTATTCTGTCTTGGCTGTTATGTCTGCTTTCTTAGACTGTAAAAGTGGTGGTGGTGGGGGAAGCAATAACAGTAGTGCTAAGTTATAATATCTCTGGGTTTACTAATGGTCTTTTTATAGAAGGGAAAATGAAAAAGATGATGACTACTTGAGATTAGTGTTTCTCAGCTGTAGAGATATATTAAAATATTTTGTGTACATCCATTTCCCAAATAGTCAGATGTAAAAGCATCTTGTTCTATCTTGTAGTAAAATCTTTCAGGAGATCAAGTATCCTCTTTAACCTGTTAAGATATTTAAACTGTAGGAATGGGGTTACAGAAATAAATGCTCTTATCTTCAAAATAATTGGAAGTAGCAACTTTGAGGGTCAGTATTACAACTGGAATTGTTGTACACTGTAAGAATATACCTTTCTCACACTAAAACTTGTTAGAACCTAAAAAAACAAAATCATCTCTCACTTGCAGCATTAAACAAACAAATGAACAAACGAACAAAAAAAAACCAAAAAGAAGTAAGAAGGAGGGCTTGTTAACATAAAAATCAGGTCATAAATAATTTAAACCAAATCAATTTTTTTTCCAAAAGTCAAATAATTGCTAAGTTTAGCATGTATCTGTGGCTGTTTACCCTGTTTTTCTTCTAAAAAAAAATACTATTTTAGTGATTATCATAATAGCTTCATGCATACTTCCATTTGTACTGTTGAATTTACATATTCAAAGATGGTTTGGTGTGATCTCAAGTGTAAACATAAACTAGGACAGACATTATACTACCCAATGGGTATAACAATGAAAGGAAGAATAAATTTCCTTAATAACACTAGCAAAAGTCTTTAAAGTGTGATAAAGGAATAGAAGTTTTATGCTTTCTTATAAAGTCATGGAAAAGACTTAGTAGGTATGATAGATTAGAGAAATTTTTCCTGTTCATATTTCTAGGTAAAACAATTTATCTGATTGAATTTTCAGAATTGGAATTGTACAGTTATGTGAAATTAATCCTTGTTCTTTCAGGATGTTCTCCCTGAAAATCCAAAAGGTGTCCTAACCTCTTCCTCTCCAGAACAAATTCTCTTAAGATTGTATAAAATAGATTCCTAAATAGACCAATAACTGGTCTTCTGAAGTCCAGGGTTGTAATTCTGCTGTTTGTCTCTCAGGATCTTAAATTCTAGTCCCATGGTTGTGGCAGCCAAGCACGCCCTTGACTTCATTCAGTGTTTCTTCCACGTTCATGAGCAGTAGGTTCAAGAAAGCACCTTCTCTAGTCACTAGATTAATCACCTGTGTCAAAAATTGTTTTCAAAACATTCTGGAGTTCTCCCAGATTGCTTGAACCATCTCTAGTTCCCTTATAAGCAGATATTAGGGAGATTTAAGCCTCCCATGAATACCAGGGCCTGTGACTCTAAGGTTTTCTCCAGCTGTCTAAAGCAGGCTGTATCCATCTTCTCTTCCTGATCAGCATTTACTTCAGGTTGTATGCACGTAGAAGGGTTCTGTGGATTGTAGTAGTTATTTAAAGCATTGCAGGTTTGAATCTACAACCCACAAAACTTGGAAATAAAATATGTGGAAAAAGTACTGTAAAATCTGGTCTGGGAAAAAGACTATCAAAATATTCGTGTCCTAAATTACCAAAGGCTAAGTACTTCTGTCGTCTCCTGACAGCACTCCTGGAGCTCTTGTGAAAACATAATTATCTCTAGCAGACACCTCTTACATTACCTGTGCTAGTCTGTCTTTTGATCCTTAACTCCTACTCACTACTTCTCTACTGCTTTTTCTCTGGTTTCAAGGCAAAGTTTTTTTACATTTCAGCCACTCCCTGATGTGAAGCACAACCTTCTCCTTACCTTCCCACCTCTATCCATCCACTGCAGCACTCCACTCTAGAGAGCTACCCCACTGTGTCTCCATAATCCCAGTGATGTTATAACTCTGCAGCTTTGCTTAGACTTCTTATTCCTACTGCTTCTTCTCTATACTAAATCCATTTTTATACAGGTATTTCACAAGGGTCCAAAGTCACACCCCATGAATCTCCAGGTATAAGAACACCTCCTGTAATGTTGCTGCTGAGATACAATTGTTTTGACAGAGCGATCAATGTGATCATAGAAGCCAAAACATCGCTTGCAATGTCAGGCTTGTGTTGACCTACTGAAGGAGTGACTTTCTGTGGAGCCTTTCCCCCTTACTGGAAGGACAGAGACATCACCAACCTACCTTATCCTTCTTTCACCATGTCCCTGTAGCTCTGAAGAGCTCCTGGTGCATTTTGTGTTGCCCTTGATAGCACTCTGGGTGTTCTCATGAGAAAGGAGTGGGGGGCATTAGTCCAAGGGCCAGCTAACCTTGACTTGTGCAACATCTTGTATGTGAGCCGCTGGTAAGCAAGAAACCCCCTGAAACATCAGGTCAGGTTAACAGATAGCCCCTTTCTCCCCATGGGAAGGAGTCTTGTATAACTACCACATGCCTTTTTAACTCTATGTGGGCTCAGCTTGCTCTGATGGAACCCCCAGTGGGTCTAGTTCATCCTTAACCAATGCCCAGAGCACTATATGTATACTCAAGTTGCAGATGGAGCAGGAGCTTTTCTCCTGTTGCCAGAAGTCACAGCCTACTCTGTCTGGGCAGTCTTCCTCCTTCACCTGCTGACCATGATCACCAGTTGCTGCTGCTCTCTCCTTGCCTTGCAAGGATCAGGCTCTTGCCTCTGCAGCTTTCCTGCAAAGAACCCGTCAATATCCTCTTCAAACTCCCTAATGCTGTGCAGCCTCTCAGCTCTCTCTGCTGCTCCTTCACCTGGCAGCTCAGTGCCTTGACCAGAGCACACCTCCCATGGAGTGAAAGAGATCACAGGCCAATTTTGTAGCATGAAATCCAAGCAACGGCAAGAACCTTCTCTGTGTCAAGGCCATTAGCATGTTAGCCCTGGAACATGTGTGTTGTGGTATGCTGAGACCATCACTGCCTCCCTGTGGAGGGAGTCCTGGCCAGCAGTGGCAGGCCCCTGTGTACCTCTCTTCACTACCTGCAGTCACAGTGGCTATGTCTATCCACTGTCCCCCAACTTTAGCGTTTCAGTCTGGTAGTAAGGGGCTCCCAGCAGCAGCCTGCATATTAGACGAAGGCTCAGGAGAATTGACAGCAGAACCTGCAGTTTCTATTCAAACTGAGAGCAGCAACCATGAACAGCAGCACCAGGAGCCTCCAAGGCATCCTGCCTAGCCCCGCCAGCTGACCAGCACCTTGTCGGCATGATCCCAAAGCAACACCGCAAACAGCACGACCCATGCTGGCTCGTTCCTGCAACATTGCTTCTTTGCAAGCCCATCACCACAGCCCTTACCTCCACTTGTAGCTGCTGCTGTTGATGTCACCCTCACAGCAGCTGCCTCCAACAACATTGACCTGACTGTTACAGTCTGAAGAGCTTTTCACATGCAAGACTTAGTCTAAGACACTCAGGTGTGATATCACAAATGGTAATACAATGTTTTATCAGGCTGTGACACTGAGAGGTGTTAGGTTGACAGGAAACATGCAAGGCAGGTTTTTCAAGCTTATCGAATACTAAATTTCACTCTGGCATTTAAATAACCATGAAAACAATTTATCAGTTTATCCTTTTACGATAAGTATATTCATTCTATAGTATTTTATTTTTATAAATTAAGATGAAAGGTTTTTCCTGCAACCAGTTCAAAACTTTTAAATGTTGTCTATCATTGAATCGATCCAAATATTACTGCAAGCATTTTAAGCATTGTGGGATATGAAGGGTGGCTTTAATTCAGAATCTGTGTATGTGTGTGCACATAGGGTTTTTTTCTCTAAAGGACAGTGTGATCTCTGTACAATCTTAAGTATATTTGGGAAGTTTTTTCTCTACCTTTTAAACTCATTGGAGAAACTCAATATTATTCAAGAGTGCCAAGATCTTGAAAATAACTCTCTAACATTTTGTTAAACTGGACAGCTGAGTAAAGAAAAGGTTGCAACTTGAGGACATAGTGTTAACAGATAAGAAAGAATCTACAAAAATAAACAGCATGCTCTTTTACAAAGATGTAACCTGGGGGAAATCTTCATTCGTAGCTGAGGCCTTTTCTGAGACACTAAAGTTAGTAACCATGTGACACAAATCTACAGAAAATTAGAAATTACTAGGTCTAGGATTTCAACTAGTCTCACTTGTGAGTAGCTGGTCCAGCACATATTTTATCTAGTTTATATATCCTTATGTGAACATGTCAGAAAAGAGTTATAACTTTGTACATTACCATTTGGAAGAGTGAGCAGTGAAGTCATCTGCAGCATCTGCTAATGGATAGGCCACGTAAACATATTAGGCATTAAATAAATACAGCTTATCAAGAAAGCATAAATAAAACAGATATTACTTTACTGGTACCATTTAACCAGCATTTACTGACACGTTTCTTGAGAAAGACCGTATACCTGGAACATAAATATATTGCTGCTTAATGTATAAAATTTGTCATAGTTTCCAGATCAAGATGTTATTCTATCCATATCAAATGTTATACCATTTGGTTTATTTAGTTAGAAATGGTAAGAAACAAACACCAAAAATAAATGTGAAAAGAGAAGTTTTACTAGAGCAGGATGAACCAGGTTATGATTTAAAAAGCTAAAGCTCACCTGCAGAGTTTTTAGTGAACAGTGGAAATAAAGTAAACGGGTTTTTTTGGTTTGTTTTTTTTTTAGTTGTTACATCGTAACCTTTCATGGTTCAAGAAGCAACTTTCTCTAATTCCCTTACCTCTTTTAATCCCTCTAGCCAACAAACTAGGGTTCTCTTAGCAGGCTTTTTGTTTCATTTCTTCTTGCCTAGACTGTACAACTAAATTGTAGAATAAATGTTAGCTGATTAGGCACCTTATATTCTCCTGGTAGGTTGCTGCTGTTCTTTCTCTGAACCACAGCCTCTGACTCAACTTCATTCTGAGGATGTGCCTAACAGTGCTTTTTCCTCTAACTCAAGCCTTCAACAATGCTCCTGACAAATGAACGTGTTTTTTAAAGATGATTCTGTTTCCACTACCAAACTGCTTGTTACCTTCCTGATACTGGAATACAGCTTTCCCACAATACCACAGGCAAAAATATGGAAAAATATGACTCATGTCCTGTGTATCAGCAATCAGATAACCCCCTGGGACAGTGATATCCAGATATCCAGAAACTGATATCCACTCTGCAAGCAGAGAACTGCAGTAGAACTGCTCCTCTGGCTGGGGTTGCCAAGATTGCCAATAGGTATATTAGTTATACAATTAGACAACTCCAATAGGTTTACTGGTTGATACAACTCTGATTTTCATTCTGTGTGACTTCTAGCAGCTAACAAAAGTATTCGGTAGTTATGATAGCTGTTTAGTCACTCCTTTCTTATGTTGCTACAATAAAATTCCAAATAAAGTCACAATACAGTCATTTACCAGGAGTGTCTTGGTTTGAAATTGCCCCCCCCCCAGGAGCCGGGGGGACCTAGAGGTGAGGTGATTGGGTCCCAGGGCAACCTCCCCTGAAGGACCAATCACCACTCGTTTTGTTCGCTCCTGTGAAAAATCAGATATACACAACCGCTGGAAGTGTGAGATGGCAGTTGTGTTTGTAAAAGAGGATCGGAGACACGAGGGGTGGCTGGAGGACCCCCAAATCAAGGGGGTCCCCAGGCCTCCTCAACCTTGGTTCAACTGGGGCTGGGGCGGTTTCCTCACCAGTTGTTCCCCTCCCCTGTAAAGGCAGTTGGAGCGTACTCGGAGGCCAGCTAGGGGAGTTGCAAATATTTACTCCCCTAGCAGGCATGCTCGGTACTGGCGCCGAGCCAAGAGATGGGCAAACATACTCAGAGCTTGGAGAAGCGACTGCAACTTGTTTGCGGAGCTAGAAGAATTCCAAACAAAATTGGAAATGGGCCAAAGGGCTCGGGAATTGCCCCTGCAGAGGTTTGACCAAGGGCAACCGAAAACTGACTCGGAGGAGGAATGAAAATTCCAGGACGCGTGTACGTGATAAGCTGAACTGAACTACAGCAGCTATGGAACTGAGGGAGAGAGAGAATCACACAGCAAAGATTGGCACGGAACCAAGAGAGCACGGACTCAAACTATTTTCTTGGACTTCGTAAGGAAGAAAAGATTTCAATAAACAACTGGAGGTTGGTAGGGGGAGCGGATCAGAGAAAACCTTTTTCCCTGAACACTCCCATGAGAGAAAGACTGCTTAGCTATCAACCCAAAGGTTTTTCCTGGACTGAATTAAGGGAGAGGCTTAGAGGGACTGATAGAAGTGTGTAATATTGTATATAGTTGCTTTTAGCTTATACAACATTTATTTGTGTAGAATAAATGTATATATCTTCCCTTTCCCTCTACAGAGGTGTCTTGCTTGAAAGTTTCTCTTTGGTGTTAAGGTAAAATTGTGGAAAGGGGTGGGAGAAGCCTGGAAATAGGATTTTAGATTTTTATGGTGGTTCAAACCACCACCCAGGAGTTTCTCTAACAGCTTGAATATTTCCTTGAATAGAATAGCTGAAACAAATTTATAAACCATATGTACTGGTTTTCACTGGAATAGAGTTGATTTTCTTCGCAGAAGCTGAGTATGGGGCTACGCTTTCAATTTGTGCTGGAAACAGTGTTAATAACACAGAGGTGTTTTCACTACTGCTCACATGAAGTCAAGGCCTTTTTGGTCTCTCACAGCACCCCTCTAGTGAGGAGGCTGAGGGTGCAGAAGGAGTTGGGAAAGGATAGGGCTGGGACAGCTGACCCCAGCTAACCAAAAGGATATTTCAGACCATATGGCATCATGTTCAGCACGTAAATCTGTGAGAAGAAGAAAGAAGGGGGGACATTTGATGTTGTTTGTCTTCCCAAGTAACCACTGTGCATCATGGAGCTTTCCTGGAGATGGCTGAACACCTGCCTGCCCATGAAAAATGGTGAATGAATTCCATGTTTTGTTTTGCTTGTGTGCTCGGTTTTTTACTGTCCTTATTAAACTGTCTTTGTCTCAACCAATGAGTCTTCTCACTTTTACTCTTCTGATTCTCTCCCTCATCCCACTAGAAAGGAGTGAGCAAGCATCTGCGTGGTGCTCCGTTGTCAGCTGGAGTTAAATCACGACAGCCCTTTTTGGTGTCCAATGCGGGGCTTGAAGTGTTTGCGATAACATATTGACCAGAATGTGCTGGAAGGTATGTATATCTGTTAAGAGTTTCAGGTCACAATATTGATTCATTTGTTCTCAACATTAATTTACCTGATCTTCACTGTGCTCTTTTTTTTTTTTTGTTATAAGAGTTAAAGATTGGTGTTGGCTTTTCCAGTTTGCTATGCTCTGTAGTGATAATTGATGTTTTATCTGTGAGATTTTTTATTAAAACCCCTGACCTAGAACTTGATTCGGCTACTGTAAAGAAAATTAACTCTATCCCAGCCAAAACAAGCACACCATCTTCTCCAAATAGTACATGCATAAAGGCACAGAATAATTAAAATCCAATATAAATGTAGCATAATTTGTGATTTATCACAGACATAATTAAAACCACATGAATAGTAATATTTTTATATAATGTATTGCATTCTATCAACCATAGTGCAAAAGTATACTTTTCAGGATGGTAAAAATTCTGAGAGCACTTGAAAGAGTTTTCATATCATATATTATATATGATTTATGTTTTATATAATGTTAATGGTTATATTTTCAGATAACCATATCCTAAGATCAGATGTAACCATTTGCATCAAGAATTTTCTTACTGACTAACAAAATACACACTGGCTACACAATTTTTGTAACTTCTGTCATATATATTAATGTTCTGTATGATAATTAGGATGAAGATTTTCTTAATTGCCAAAGTGACCTTAAAAATGTTCCTTGACCATACAAATATGCATGCTTTGCAGGTGTGTGCTCTAACACACCATATATAGACTCTGTATATTGGAAGACATTTCTGTACCATTCAACCCATGCCATTCCAGTCCACACCATCCCATTCCAATTCATATGCATATCATCCATTGTAATGCACATCAAAAATCTAGTCATTGCTTTATCTAGACTAGCAAATACAAAAGAGTTGCTTTATGCAGAATAGACAACACTTAGGCTAGCCATGCAAATTGCCTATCAAAAGTTCCCTTATCCTGGCACTGGAGCCCATGTGACACTGGCATACCGAGTTGCAATAAAGCTTTCTGCCTGCTTTGCAGATGGCTCTTAATGCAAGCAGCCAAGGTACACAACGTTGTGCATTTGCACAAGCCAAAATTCCCACATGGTGTACTTGGAGTTGCTGTTTAGCCAGTTTGGATTTAGATCTGTTTTGTGTTGTCAAAACCATGGTGTCTGCAGCAGTCTGTAGCATGGCTGTGGTTTTTGCTACATTTTTATGAACCTACATAGACTCAATGGAATTTGTGTTTATTCCTTTATGTATAAGAAATTTTCAAAAAATGTGGGCCAAAGACCTTTCGTCAGCAAAGGGCCTTTTACAATAGACTAGATTTCTTGTCCCTTTTCTACATCCAGGTGTTTTGTTAGTAAGCCCTTGTGTAATGATAATATTTCCTGATGTATTTGATGACAACTATGGAAACCTTACTCAGATTTGTCTGTGTAATTATCCAGATCTTTAAAATTGGTAAGAGGAATGGATCAGAATCCTGGAGTATACAGCTTCCATCCAAAGTTCCTGATAATATTCATATAAAATTTTGGAAACTGAGATTTCACAAGTGCCCTGAAAAAAAAAAATCTGACAAATAATTTCATACTGCTGCTGGTTCTTTGTAGGTGGTAGATATCCAGTGTCAAATATCAAGAGTGAAAGACTCTCATACCTCCTGCTTTTGTCTGTCATGTTCCCTATTTTATTCAGGAGCAAAGTACCCCAGCATAGGAAAATGTTTTTACGGAGCACTTTTTTTGAGGTTGTAGTTCTCCTCATGTTTGGAGGAGAATGTTGGTCCATTCATAGTGAATGACCCCAAACCTTTTGTAATAACTCAAGCATGTAGTTTAGTACTGACTATGAATAATTTAGGTTTAGTAAGATCTGGAAAAATTTACCTTTAATGCAAATTAGTTTGTATTAAAGAAGGTAATTAGTTTCTGTTAATTGACTGAAATCAGAGAATTCAGTGATACCTTCGTGCCTATGGTAGGAAGGTGATTAGAGCTGATAAGACATTTGTGATGGGCTTTTTCAATAAAAGCAAATTATACAAATATTTTTCAGGTAATTTTCATCTTAACAATACAGTATATGTGGAATTGACAGAGATGTTTTAGTCAGTGGACTAAGGTACTTTAAATGTGTTATGGGATGTATATAAAAAATTATGTGAATGTGATGAAAAGGCTTCTCAAAGATGGCTTCATTGTTAAGCCCATTTGAAAAAAATTCTCTGACAGTCTTGGCTTTAGAAAGGTTTGTCTTTTTAGCAGTGCTTCCTTAATTACAGAAATGAAAATGTTAATATTTGTCTTTTGATTTCTGCTGAAACAAGCCTTTTTCTAGTTATCAATTTGATATGACTGATTTTAAGGAATCCTAACGGAAAGGATAAAATTATTACTGGTGTCTGATAATCTCAATGTAGCCTGATAGCCAACATAAACACTAACAGTTCTTACAGGGATTTCTGCTGGCATCAAAGCTAACAAGGAATAATTACATTTTCCGGTGTTGGTGTTGAAGTATTTCAGGAGGAACTGCTCATCATGTTTGAGGCAACTTAGTATTCTTATTAAACTCAGTAAATAAAGATCCATAAACCTGATAAATCTCATCTCCTCAGCTTGATTATTTTATTGTTCTAAAGTCCACAGGACCAAAGGATTTTCCCAGTTGACAGCTTCCCCAATTGCTATCTATCTGCCTGTCTCTACTCAAGTTTTCAGGTTTATGTTTCTGAACTAAATATAATATTAAAGATGTGATAAACAGTTAGGAAGGAAGAAGGTGGGATGTATCACAAATTTTGAGAGAGGAAGGTGGCAGGTGGTTGAAGAAAGGAAGAGAAAATATAGGAAATGCTTGCTCTCTTGCAACACAGGAATGGAAGTATTTTTATGTATGTGCAGAGTCAGAGCCTCAAGAAACATCATTCATGACCATAAGGCTACTGTGCTGTGCCTTTTGTGCTAAAAAAGCAGCACAAGAGAACTTGCAGCTGTGGTACGGATACACATAAAAGAGATACAGAGATATATAGAACAGAAGATATATTTGAATAAGAGAGGTTAAAGGGCTCTCTGATAGCATTAGTCATCATCAAATACATTAGGCTAAATATTTCAACAGCGGAATTGTTGCCAAAATTTCTATTGGCATCAAAGAAAATATGATAGAGTAGATAATGAGTCAGGGCATAAGAAGGAAATTCTCTAAAATGAGAAAACTACATAGGAGAAATCATTAAAAAAATGCTTTGAAATTATACCTTGAATACAATGTGGGTTGATATCACAGGGTAGCTGAGGATAAAGTTGATTTTTGCATTACAACTGAGAAATGCTTTGAAAGAATGAATGATGGAAAGATGGAATTATTTGAGAAATGCATAACAATTTTTGATTTTGTTGTTTAAATTCTTATGTAAAAAATCTCTAGTTTTTTTTTTAGTAAAACCAAACATTTTGTGGTTTAAAAGTTTTCTGAGAGATCAGCTTAGCTATCTTGAGTAAATTTTTTTAAAACTTTTAATTGAAGATGAAATGTAATAATCACAAGGTATAACTAGTATTATTAATCTCCAGGAGGCATAAATCTTGAAAGTGTATATTATTGGAATTAATTAGTAGTTATCTCAAAAAAGTAGTACAATATGAAAAATATAGCTTCCAAATTTGGAAATAGCTATCCCAAGATTATTAGGACATATTGATTTCTTTTTATATTAAACTAATGCATATTTTTTTGTACATCATATAATGGTTCCAGTAAGGATGTCCTGTAGTAACTATTTCTGTAAAAGTACTGTTTATCTGCTTGTTTGTTCATTCTGGTCAGCTAATGACATGTATATAAATGTATATATAAAAATACATATAATATGAAATTTGTGTACATACAAATAGATAGAATATAAAATCCTAGCTGATGGACATCTGTCTCCTTGTATGTAATAATAGTTAAGCAATCATAAATAACACATTAAAAATATGACTTAACAAAATGTAGTAGTCTTCATTTTTTATTGTTTTGGATCACTTTCTGTGCTTTTCTCATCTTCTTCAAGTAATTGCTGGGAGCAATCACCATTGCTGAGATGGTCATAAATGTTTCTTGATCAGTTAATCAAGCCAACATATTACACTTTTTTCTGCATTTCTCAAAAACAAAAACCTATAATGCTATGTCAACTTGTTTAACTCAATATGGGGCAACACAACATATAACTTCTGTTATAAAATTTAATCTATTTTGATATAACAGGGCTTTCTGTTGCAGAGCATATTAACCTTCCTTTCTTTCCAAGCTTAAATTTATTGAAGTACTGCGTTATTTACAAAAAAATCTTTTTTTTGCTTGTTTTTGTACTGTCTGTGTTTTATCAAGTGAAACCCGTGAATGCTCACTAGAGGGTGTTCTTTTCCTCACCTGAAGGAAATTCGTTTCTTACTCTTTGACCAGACTCTTTAAACTTTATGCTGAACTATATTGCTTCATCCAAGAAATCAATGAGTTCAGGGATGTACTAACAATGTATATGTACCACACAAATACTGATCTTAGTACGTTAAGCATATAATAATATTGCTAATGAAAAGAGTCAAAAATCATCTTGTATCTTTCGCTTTCTAAATGATAGCTATCAGTATGTGAATGATATTGTAACTGCACTCCTTGTGATCAAATCCTATATGTCATCCTATATGTCATCCAAAGGGAAAAGACCCAGCAGCTAATAGCAAAATATTCATATTTTTATTTATAAATCTTCTACTCTCTTAGACCTCCAGAACCTCAGCATTCTTGCAAACTAATGTTTATTTCTGCATTCTAAATTTATCCATAACATCTATTTGGGCTTTACATACCCCAGTCAAATAATTATTAATTTGTGTTCTATGGATTGTATTATGAATTCCTGTAATACAATGAAGAATGACCAGATGCTAAAATCATATGACACTATATGGTGGACTAAAACCTAAAATTTGGTGTTAGGATAGTACAAACAGTTAAAATACCATGTCTTCATAATTTATAATTCAAGGATATTTAGTCCTTTCCCACCTACTTTGGATTTCCATACACCTATTGTACTCATCATCCTTCCTTATTACCCACCATCCTCCAAGTTAAGGAAGGAGATGTTTTGGGTTTGTAGTTTGTTGTTCCTTCTGTGTGTGGGGGGGAATTTTACGTGAGAGGGGCGGATACCATACCATAAGGCTTTTCTTGGCATTATATCTTTCTTTTCTCCTTGTGTACTAACTCTCTCTCTGCACATTTTGTTTCCCTGGCCACACAAAAAATATCTAATAAAGTTACCAGAAGAGAGAGCATTTATACTTCAAAGTAAGGAGAAACCTCTAAAATTGACCTTTCCAGTGAGTGCTCTGGATAGAAATCCTTAAAATATGTGGCTTCTCTGCAGTTAGAGGGAGGATTCTTTTCAGCATAAAACTGTCCAGATTCTAATTTCATTTTTGCATGTCTAATAAAGAGCTTTTTTATATTTGCAATTGCAAACAGCTAGATGAGACAGCTGGTGCATAATGATATACATGTCCTTTTTGTATTGAACTAACACTTTGCATTGGAATACAAATGTCTTGGAATTACAGAAATAGCTTTTCATATAGGGCCAGTTATATTTTAAAGTTACAAGATGTAAAGACCAAATGTCATATAAGGCAGTTGATGTGTAATGGCAGCCTGTGCAGAACGGGAACGCTCCATGGTTCCCAAGAGGCAGCTGGTTAATAATGCACAGATTTAAATGTATTTGGCAATGGTTGCTTCAAGGGGCACTATAGGGATATTAAGCTCAAAGATATTTTATTCATCATTTCTTTAACCTTCATTTGATACAGTCTGATATATATTGCTACGTATAACTTGCTGCCTCATTAGTATTTCACTAGTTTGAGCACACTGAAAGGAAATGGTGACATTCACCAAGTCCTCACATAACATACATAAATTCAAGGTCTTTTGGATGAGAGTATCTAAGAAGTAAAGCAAAATTACAAGCAAAAAAACAGGTAGGTTATTTTTATAGAGTAGATTATCTATACTGAAATTAAGATAAATTTAGTTTATTTCACAGCAAAAAGTAATCATCTTCTCCACCTTCAACTTATAAATTAAATAACAGCTACCTCCAAATACAGTGACAGCAGTGCTTCTTATCTCTAAAGGGAGTTCCAAAGTTGCCAATTTCAGATCATTTTTTCTTTTCAGGAAAGATAATGATTGGGAGAAAGAATTATAATCAGTTTTAATCATGGCAGTGATTAAAAAACATGAGTCATTCAGGTTTTCCTGTTTAGTAAATTGCCTTTACCAAGAACTGGATTAGAATAGAACCATTTATGCTTTTAGAGGGATATCTTCTAAATGGTGACATCTGAATATATACACATTTTAGAGACACCTGTTACATAATAGAGTTCCCTGCTCCTCTGTGCTTAGTTCTTTAGCTTTCTTTTTTTTCTTTTTTTTTTTCAGGATCACACAGAGTATCATGGGATAAAGTCTACTTGAACGTATCATTCAGGTAAGCAAGGGTTTGGCTATGTCTACCCTGTTCTAACTCATTAGATGACTGGTATGTGTTTCGAAAATGAACCAAGAACATTGGGGCAGGGTGTGTGTGTGTGTATGTGTGTGTAGCTTACCCAAAGTATATAGACTACATCTGCCCTTCTGTAATGATTTAAATATGCATTGAAAAGTAATAAAAAAGGTGTCTCTGTTTGAAGAGACTGGAATATTTGCTAAGGAGGATGAATTATGGGATAGACCAAACTCTTCTTCCTCAGCAATTGTAAATCCAAAATTAAGAGGCTCCAATAGAGGAATTATGGAAAAAAAGAAAGAAATAAGAACCCTTTATTAAAAGATATATGTATGTTGTCAAAGACAGTAACAGAAAACAAAAACAACTAGACAATAGTCCTGTACCCAAAAGTCCCCTTCAGAAAAAAAAAAACAGTCTGAATACTTCTCTGTCCTTTAGCGTGGTTCTAATTACAGTTGGCAGAGGACGCCGTTGGATCACTGGATGTGCAGAGCCTGCAGTACTCTGTCATGACCTGCAGGGAGCACTGTTGAGCTCTGGTGGTCACTGCGTGGGGGTCTTGGATCACAGGAGAAGCCAAAAAATGGGGACCCTTCCCTCAATGGAAGAAGAGGAAAAGAAAAGCAGTCCGCCCCCACAGAACTCACTGTTGTTCTCAGATGATGGTGTTTCAAGGTTCCTCCCTTTTCTCCCAATGAGCACAAATTTCTCTGATGAAATCACAACAGGTTGGGGCTGGAGGCAAGGTCAGTGTGCAAGCAAGCCGAGGCGAGTGGTCAGGACTGACCAGGTCGAGAGCCAGAAAAACTGACCTCAAGACTTTTTTTCCAAAAGCACACACACAGACCCCATCTCTGTTCGAAAGAGAAACCCAAAACTGTTCTCCCCTTTGTGAGGAGGGCAGCAACAGAGCAAAACTCCTCCTTCCTCACTCCAGTCTCAGATGGGCCATCAGCTGGGAATTCGGTTCTGCCAGCTAGATCTTTTGTAAAGCTAATTGCCACACTTCCCCCTTCCCATTCAAACTCCATCTTTCTTACAGTGGGGTAGTGGAAGAAAAATTCCCCATTGAATTTTATAACCTATGGCAAAAGGACATAGGAAATCACAGCTTTTCATTCAGGTACTACATTTGGGGTAGGAGAAAGGAATGTGCTACTAAACCATGTTAAGTTACCTAGAGAAAATCAAAGAGATGGGCTTGGAGTGACAGGAATGATGAGGCTATTGGTGACCAACTGAGTTAGAAACTTATCTATCTATATACCCAACACTGTACAGAAGGATGAATGAAAGGCCCACTAAATGTGAAGGTCGGGTCGAGACTTGGGCTCCTTGACCAGCTGGAGTCTTGTTTTCCTGAGTCTAATGTACCAATCACAAATGGAGTAGAGATCCTGGTTTTGGTGAATGTGATCAGAACAGAAATTGCTATCCACCCACTATCCCAATATAACAGTAAATAAAATCTGAAAATTGTGTCAATAAGCAATAAAGTTCTGGTTTTGCATCTATCACACACTAGGTACCTTTGTGGTAACAGGCAATTTGTTGCCACAAAAACAACGTATTCCTGATGGAATATGCAGGACAATACTGGCTTTCTGACTTATTTCTGATGGAAGAATTGAGTCTAACAGATCTTCTGGCAATCTTGGTAATGTTAAAACAGCTGTGATATACTCTAAAGATAATGACTATGGAATCAGTGAATTTTTAGAAAAATTTTACCTGAACTGACAGAAGTCATAAATGACCCACAGTAAGAATTCATTTGGAGATTTTGGACAAGATAAAGACAAATGACCCAACCAAGTGGTAGGGTCCACTTGGTCAAAAAGTCTGAAAGTAGCTGTCTTTGTTTAATGACAGTATGTTCAGGAAGTGAGACATCTAATGAGATAAACCCTCCTTTTCTTCCTTCAATTTCCCTCTCTGCAATAAAGACAAAGTAGAAATTACAAGGAGTCTGAATGAAGGAAAAAGGTTTACTAAAACCAGAAAGTAACAAAAACAAACAACCCCCACAAACAATAGCAGAAAATATTACCTATCTTCTCCTACCCCCCTAGGTTAAAACAAAACCTGGAATGATATTTCATTTGAGGAGAAGTCCTGTGCCACCAGGGCAGTAGTGTGCATTCCAATGTAGCAAACCACATGAAGAGACAATGGTGGGGCCAGGATGACCCGGCACAATGCTGGGGCTGGCCAGTGGTGTCAACGCTTTGCACAACTTCCCAGAAGGAAAATTCCTGAACCTATTCGCTGTGGTTGGTCATGCTGAGACAACTCAACTGGGGCCAGCGGTCTTGATCCATGTAGCAGTGTCTGTGGGGCTGCTGGAAGGGAAATTCCTGAGCTATCAACGTGGCTGCGGGCAGTGGTACTTTTACCTCCAAGTGAAAATGGTGATAGTGTTGTGAAAGTGGTTGGTGCAGTGTGGGGGTGGGGCAACTCTTGGAATTGCCTGGTTTGGGGGCTGCAGTGGTCCCTTCCCTCGGCAACCACACCCAGGAACAAGAGATCAAGTTCTCAAAGAGCTGGGGATTTTATTCCCTGTCTTGTGAGTTCCCACAATGTTTCTCTTCAGGGTCCCCCCCTTTCTGGCAGGTCCCTCCCCAACTCAGCTCAGATGGGATGAGGGGGTGGTGGTCCACCACGCTCTGAACCATGTGGTGCTATGAAAAAATTCACCAAAAATCTTTCCCATCTAACTAAAACTACAACAGTAGGTAAATGAGTTGCTGACTAAGCTCTCTGTTGACCAGAGGAAAATTGCCTGCAGAACCTCAACTCTGGACATGAGGAGAGCAGAATTCAGGCTGCTCAGAGAATTATGAGTAAGGTCCCATGAGAAATTGTTTTTACAGGTGTTGGGGTCCATCAGTGCCGGTCACTTTTCAACCATCACCTCCTAAGGGCTCTGAGCAGGCAATTCCCAAATGCCAGAGGTCAAGCAGGTGAGACAGAAGGCCGACTTGACTGAACAGGGATCTTTTCTTTGAAATAAAGCAAAAGATGAAGGTGTGTGCCCAGTGGAAGCAAGGTCAAATGACGTGAGAAGAGTACTGTGATGCTGCTTGATACTGTAGAGAGAAAATTCACGCAGCCAAAGTTCAACAGGCATTGAAGATAGCCAGAAACATGGGGGACAATAAAAAGAGATTTTCAAATACACTAATGGCAATAGGCAGTGTAAAAATAACATCGCCCCATTAAAGGATGAGGATGGTCACCTCACAAACAGGGAAAGAGACAAGGTAGAGGTGTTTAACACATTCTTTACCTCTATCTTCAACAAGGATTACAGACCAAGTTTTTCTCTGTGCCCTGAGTTGGAGGACCATGGCTGTGAGAATGATCACCTTCCAGTCACCATGAAATTGTGCGGGTCCTGCTGCTCCAACTGGATCCCTACAAATTTATACGACCTGATGAGATTCATCCAAGAATCCTCAAAGAGCTGGCTGATGTCATCACAAAACCTCTCTTGATGATTTTTGAATGGTCTTGGGAATCTGTAGAGGTCCCAGCTGACTGGAAGCTGGCCAACTTTGCCCTGGTTTTCAAGGGCAAGAAAGATAATCCCAGAAACTTCAGTCTCTCTTATTCAGTTTCACTTCAGTGTCTGGTAAAGTTATGGAGAAAAGTATTCTGGGAGGTACTGAAAAACGCCTGAAAGACAACACAGTCTTTGGTCACAGACAGCACGGCTTCATGAGAGGAAAGTGCTGCTTATCAAACCTGATTTCATGCTATGACAAAGTAACCCATCTAGTTCATCAAGGGAAACCAGTTGACGTAATATTTTTGGTTTTCAGTAAAGCTTTCAATACTGTCTCTCACAGGATCCTTCTGGACAAAATGTCCAGCACACATCTGGATAAGCACATCATGTGGTGGGTGAACAATTGGCTCATGGGTTGAGCACAGAAGGTAACAATGAATGGGGTAACATCAAACTGGTGACCTGTCACTAGTGGGGTTCCACAGGGCTCCATCTTAGGCCCCATGCTCTTCGACATCTTTGTAAATGACTTGGAATGGGACTGGAAGGGATACTAAGCAAGTTTGCAGACAACACAAAACTGGGAAGAGTGTTGACTCCTTTGAAGACAGGAAGTCCTTACAGAGAGACTTAGACAAATTAGAGGACTGAGCAATCACCAACCATATGAAGTTTTGGGTACCACAATATAAGAAAGATATAAAGTTATTAGAGGGCATCCAAAGAAGGGCAACAAAGATGGTGAAGGGCCTTGAGGGGAAGCCTTATGAGGAGTGGCTGAGGTCACTTGGTCTGTTCATCCTGGAGAAGAGGAGACTGAGGGGAGACCTCATCACAGTCTACAACGTCCTTACGAGGGGAAGAGGAGGGGCAGGTGCTGATCCCTTATCTGTGGTGACCAGTGATAGGACAAGAGAGAATGGCCTGAAGTTGTGTCAGGGAAGGTTTAGACTGGATATTAGAAAAATGTTCTTCACCCAGAGAGTAGTTGGGCACTGGAACAGGCTCCTCAGGAAAGTGGTCACACCATCAAGCCTGACAGAGTTCAAGAAGCATTTGGAGAATGCTCTCAAGTACATAGTGTGACTCTTGGGGTTGGTCCTGTTCAGGACCAGGGGTTGGACTTGATTATCCTTGTGAGTCCTTTCCAACTCAGCATATTCTGAGATTCCGTAAAGATCTGTAAATGTCTGAAAAATGTTTGTCATGAGAAAGGCACAAGCCATGATCATGATCTGTCATGGACATTCCAGTGACTTCCTCTCCCCATACTTGGGCATTAAATATTTCTGACATAGTTTTTGCTGTTTACCTATTTCTTACAACCAAGAAAATGACACAAAAGAGCTTATAATCTTATGTATAAGTACAGAACTTTACAGCCACAGGTTAACAACCAGTTTTCTTGATTGTTTATAGCTGAAAATGAAACAAATGTGACGTTTTATTTTAAGGATGTTGTTTTGTAAAACGTCTGATGGCTTAATACAGGATTTTAGCCTCAGACTCAAAGAAACAGTTCCGTGAACTAGTTGCAATATAACTTGTTATATATGAATTAGAATTTTTCTGGGGAAAGAGGATGAAGTTATATTTAGGCCCAACACCTGTATTTTTTCTCTATCATGTGCAAGAATATAACAACAAGGAAGTTATGTAAACTGTCCTGTATCTGTACATTATCAAGACCAGGATCAGTATGAATTCTGCCTTGAGATCATTGGTGATTACCTATCAAAAATATTATCTTGTTCTTGAGGTATTTGGGAAAATCAAGACACATAGCTCCATCAAGGGAATATATATGTCTGGTCTTGGACATATGTCTGTTAAGAATAGTAGCTGTTGCTCTGGGAATGCTGTTGGTAGGATGATGCACAAGCCAAACACAAACTTGTCAAGGTTAAGTATTCCTTTAATGGATCCAGTTCTCTCATAATCAGAAACTGGAGTTAAACAAGAGAAGGCAATCCTTAAATAAATAAGTGAATATGATTTGATTCCTGTGGTGGGAGCTGCCAGGTGAAATGTTAGTTGTCCACATCTGATCTGATCACTAGAGGTTCCCTTGGGAGTCTGTGGGACAAATAGTGCTGGTGTATGAACCTTCTGATTTTGGCAACAGCAATTTCTCTTCATAACTTTGAGGGATGAATGGTGACTGTCTATACTGCAGACATAGAAAAACCAAAACCAACCCTAATGTTCACCACAAAGATAATAAAATCTTTCTCCAGACATCTCTCAAGTTAGTCATTCCACAAGTATTTACAGTTAAGGAAGAAAGGCTCATCTCCACAGGGTAATTTATTGCCAAAGTGTTCCAAAGATCAGTTAAGTCAGAGAGCAACCCAATGAAGTCTCATTCATTCATTGTATGTAAATTGTCTCCACTTTTCTCAGATAATTTAACATTTCCCACATTAAATATGTAAGAACAGAACCTCCAAGTGGACTAGTTTTCCTACTAGTCCCCAGAAGTTCATGAGATGATATCCATATCAGACAGAAATTCCAGATAATACTAATGACAATATCTGAGTCCAGTGCAAATGGAGGACTGTCACTCAATTAGCATATGCCACTAATTTACCTCAGCCACAAGACTGTCAGTCTACTCAGATGATACTGTATACATTTCTCTGCCTTCAAGGGAACTATTGTAAACAATCACTGCTCCTTTTTCTTCTTCTAAATTAGTTCTTCCTTCACCATGAAGTGTGACTGAATAGAAAAGATTAAGTTTAAATAACTCAGAAAATTAGTACAGATATTTTTACTAAATATAGAGGGAAATGCTATTTCCAGATACAGTTGTTTCATGTTTTCCAATGCAGCAAATTCTGAAAAATAGTGAGAAATGGTAATTATTCACTTCTGTGTTCAATTTAGTGAATACTGTATTGTGCTCCTCACATTTTTCCCGTTTAAATATGTAAGTTAGGTTTACAATGGTAAATGAGTGGGGAATATTATTTGAAGTAGTGTAAATGTGAAAATGTGTCTCTCATAAATTATGAGAAGAGGATAGCAAGGCATTTTAGTACTTTACCTCCCAAATGATCCTAATGCTGTTACAGGCAAATACCATTTCATCTACCTCCATAGGACAGCTGTCTTTGACAATGCAGGGGAGCAATTGCTGACTGCAACATTATACAGGCTTTTAAGAAAAGCAATGTATGTTACATGTAATTGAAAAGCAGAAGAAAACTTATACAAATGTAAATTAATGGAATAGAGTGAGTTCGTGTAGGGAACCAGAGCTTTATAACTCCTGAAAGTGATGACGTGGAAGTATTAACAACAAAAAGATCTCTAAGACTTGCACTTAAATCTCATTTGAGATGCATCATCACTACTGACATAATGCCTTTTGATTCTTTAAGGGGATTTTCTCTTACTATAGACCCTACACAGCAGAAATCCGTTAAATTACTTGACCCTGATGTGTTTCTGTCAGAACATTACTTTAATGACCAGATGTCAGTGAGTCTAATTTAAGAGATCTGATAACATTTTAATCTAAGGTGATGGGAATTATTTTCAGTGATATGTGTAAGTATATAATTATATGCATGAAAATGTCAAAATTACAACTACAGATCAAGTATTCGCATGTGGCTATGGTTGGCCAAATGCCTGAACTACTATGTTTGTTTGCTGATTTGTACTGTATGAAAACTCAAATCAGGCACCACTACCTTAAAATTTTAGAACAGCATCTGAATAGATGTTTAATACGCAGAGGAGGCAATATTAAATATTTTTTCCTCTATTCTTGTGCTAATCACGACTTTGACACTAACTAATATTATTAAAAGCATAATTACTTCGGAAGAAATTTGGGGCTGGCTCTGTGCATTGTGTTGAAGCTGACCACCAGGTCTGGATTCAGTAAACATCAGATGGTGGCAGATCAGTTGTTTACTCTACAGTGAGTGGTTTCTGAATCAAGTAGGAAGGGAAATGGCAATATGAAGATTTCTGGCACTTCTGTTATAACTTGGTATTGAGGCATGAAGTACTCATTACCAAGAGGCACCTGCAGTTGAAGAGGGGCTTAGGCTAAATACTTGAATGAGAGTTGGAACTAGGAAATAATACAGTCTATGAGCTGCCAGTTGTCTGTAAAAGAAACATTCACCTATTTATCTCTAATACAGTTAAACAGTTGAAAGTATTTATCCACAGGAGGGGACAATAGTCTTCTCGTGGAGCAAGGTTAGAGTACTCCCAAAGATTTCAGTGTTAACCCTATGATTTCTCATAATACTCAGGACCCTATTTGTGTTGGAGCCACATGGTTCTTTGCCAAGAAGAGGAGATCTTGTACCTGGAATGAGATCTTTTTACAGGAGCCTGACATTTAACAGGAAGAGTGTCTTCTCAAAATAATAAAAGCAGCTATAGACTTAGTCGTAGTGCTTTTGACATAGATCATAACCTTGAGTATCACCCCTGAGATGAACTCACTACCTGTAAGGGTGTTATCAATATCTTTTTTGACTTTTGAATAAACTCTCAAGAGGAGTTGAACGAGGGAGTAGCTTTTGGTAACTCCTAGCTTGACACATCACATAATTGCTGGTACAAACCAGACAATATTGGATGCATATACAACCTTTGACAAGGAGGGTATGGTTCTCTCCTGAGGATATGAATCTTAGCTTCTCTGCTGCATTCTGTGGTAGAGGGGGTTTGGTTAACAAGTCAATCATGTGTCCTGTGCTGGAGGAAAACATCTTTAGCTCCTTTAAATGCACTAAGTGATAGAGGAGCAAATGATATGTAGAATCTGTCCCGACAGCATTGGATATAAAATAATTATTTTCCATTACTGGTCAACCTCTCTACTGAGGTGTAGAAGCCACTTCCAAACCAGAAACTACAGTTTGCTGTAGTGACTCAGAAGACTTACATTCGCTTTAGGAGTGTTCCAATCACAGTAATTCACTATAATAATGATGTTGTCCTCTTTCATAAGAAAGCCTGTCTGTCATAGTCTTTTTGGCTACTTGTCTGTTTTTACAATTCTCTGTTAAGTCATTTACTGCATTTTAGGAGATTGGAAATTAAATATTTTCATTAATAGAACTCAGAGACTTTAAAACCTCTGACCTTTAAATCTTAAAACAGGAGAGACAATAGAAACCAGATTACGTAAGTATGTAGTGGAGTTTGAAAGGAACAATTGCATCATTTTGACCCAGTAAAAATAGAAGGGCAAGGATGCTAGATTCTGGATACCAGTATCTAAATAGTAATGTTGAGCTATTAGGCCGTTCACTGCAGACCTTATAAATAACTACTGGATTTGTATGTGTAGATCCACTTTTAGGTTATAAGTTATGTGATCCCATTTGTGGGGCATTTAGGTTCCTTCTGCAAGAGTTCAGTCTGCAGAGCAAGTATCACCATAAGCAGATTCAGAAAATGCAGAGGAAAAGTATGTTTATATACTTTGTCCTTCTTTGAAACAAAAAGGTTTTTTATTATAGTCATGTACTTCACTTTTCTTGACTCTTACAGTCCACGGAGATTTCTGAAATTCTATCAAAACAAAGGCATTTCAAGCCCTGAAAAATCTCTTTCTAGCTATGCACAGAAGCGGGATTTTATGTTTGGAGTTTTACAAGCAGAGACTTGTATGATCAACGTCTTTGAGTTTTACAGAGTTAGAGGGTGTTTGGGGATAAAGTTCCTATATTTGCGTGTTTATAATGCTCTTTTGTGTTACACTTCAGGTTTTTAAGCCTTTTTTTTTGTGGAATCTGTTCTTCAGCAGGAGCAACAGTATGCATACTTGAAGGATGCCATTACCATGTGTGACAGAACGTGTTTGGATGCCTTCCTCTGTTAGTCTACTAACTAGTTTGCTGTTTACCTGATCTTATTTGTTTACATCCTAAAAACAATTGAAGAATTTGTGCTCTTATTAAGAAATACAAATAAGTGTTTGAAAACCAGTTATAGAAGCTGGTCATTCCCTTGGCTTAGATATTAGAATAGAAAGCCTGCTTTACTGTTCTGTATCAGTAATAACTTGTTAAGGAATTAAGGCTGTGATATAGGAGTGACAAGCATGAGCCCTCTATTTCAAACTGAGGGAGATTTTTCAGAGTTTGGGTAAGCACTCTTTTTTCCCATAACGGTCCAATCACCTTCTCTAGATTTCATGTTTTTTGAGGGGTATTGTAGTTCAAGATGATCTAATTCAAGATGATCTGCTCTATGACCTTCCCCAACACCGAGGTCAGACTGACAGGCCTACTGTTCCCTGAATCCTCCTTCTAGGCCTTCCTGTAGATAGGCATCACATTTACTAACCTCCAGTCAACTGGGAGTTCCTCATTTGACTGCTGTTTCATGACTGGAAGTGGCTCAGTGAGCACTTTTGCCTGCTTCCTCAGTACTCTTGGGTGGATCCATCCAACACCATGGACTTGTGGTGGTCTAAGTGGCTTAGCAGGTTGCCCACTATTCTCTCCTGGATTATGGAGGTTTTGTTCTGCTCCCAGATCAGGAGACTGAGTACCTTTAGGACAATTGGTCTTGCTGTTAAAGACTGAGACAAAGAAGGCATAAACCTTTTCCCCATCCTTTGTAACTATATTTCCTCACATATCCAATAAAGAATGGAGATTCTCCTTTACCCTGTTGCTGATGTATTTGTATAAACATCTTTGTTGTCTTTTACAAAAGTGGTCAGATTAAACTCTATCTGGGCTTTACCCCTTCTAATTTTCTTTGTGCATAACCTCACAATATTTTTCCAGTCCTCCAGAGTTGCCTGTCCCTTCTTTCAGGGTTGGTACACTCTCTTTTTCTCTTTGAGTTCCAACCAAAGCTGTCTGTTCAGCCAGGCTGGTCTTCTTCCCTGTCAGCTTGTCTTTTGGTACGGGTGATGGCCTGTTCCTGCACCTTTAAGATTTCTTTCTTAAAGCACATACCAACTGGGCAAAGTGGTCTCCTGAGGTTGCAGGCAGCTTCTGGGTGGACCTCAATTTGCCCTGAATTTATTAATCAATTTCTCCAACTTTTATACCTTTTTCCTTTGTGAAATGTGGGACTGTTTTTCTGCTTTGTTTCCGAGTTTCTATATTGTGTGGAAATACTGAGGTAAATTCAGCGCCTAAATCAAATACCAAAATAACTGTATCCTTTAGGACTGTTCAGTTGACTGATACAACCCTTTAGTGTAGCTGAAAAATAAAAAAAAAATCTATTCTTTAAATGATTCTTAAGTGTCAGGAGTAAATTACATAGTAAATTACATAGTGTGTGTGGAGAAAAAAATTCTACACTATTCTGAGCTTGAAAAATTGGTGGAGCTGTTCTGAATTAGGGGCTTGATTCTCATTGTTTCAGCATAGTGCTGTCAATGTGAGCTAAATGTATGCTAACATCCTGCATTTGAATACTCTTTGCACAAAGACTGACTCCTGTTTCTTGCATCCCCAGGGATACAGATGGCAGCTAGCAAATAAACGCCCTGTGTGCGTTGCAGGGCTTCCCTATGCTGGAGAGATGAAGATGATGTTTCTCCTTTAGCAATACACAAATCTGAAGACTTAAAGAAGGAGACAGTTCAGCAGAGACTTTCACAACATCAGGTCTCAGCAGATGTCTGAAGATGAAAAGTCATTACTTCTCAAGTGCAGAATCAAAAGATATTTAAGAAATATACACTGTGAATTATGTGTTTGTGTTCTTCTGCTCAAAGGGAAAGATTAGAAATGCTAAGGATGTGATTTGTTCAATTATAATTACCGAGGTGATATTAATTAACTAAATAAATACATTTGTTTACCTTGGCACAATTTTTTTTATTTTATTTTATTGTCCTGGAAAAATTCTAAATGTTCATGGAAGTGAACAAAGTCCTGTCTTTAATATTCTCTTTTTAGAGGGAGAAGAAGTGACTGAAGATTACAGTTGTAAGAAGTCTTCATTTAGACTGTTTAGATTAAGTCAAATAGGAATAGTCTATCTAGTCCTATTCAGAAACTTAATGTAAACCTTAGTTTCTGACATCTATTAGTGTATTTGTTTAGTTATAATGTCTACTACTTGTAGTTGACATTCAGTTATAACTTCTGAATTTTTTTGGAACTCAAAAAGATTAAAATTCTATTCTATGGACATTTTGATATATAATATAATCTTTCATAATTTTCTCTTTCATCCTAATGTAAATACTTCTAGTGCTTTGTAGTAATTAATCCTAACACAATTTTCAAGACAGAAAATCAAATGTATGCAATTGATTAATTAAAATGGGAAAACGATGACTTGACTTGTTCAAAATCAGAAGTAAGTACCAGCTTTCTTCCTCTAGAGATTGGTCCAAATATGACTGCTGGCGTACGTCTCAGCAGATCAAACACGCATTTTTGAATCATTACTTTCCTTTCTACCCATTAAAAATATAGAGACTGTTTATAGATTTGGAATCTTTGAATTTGTGTCTGTTTGTGACGTGTTTTTATGAACAATAAGCTATATGTTCTGTGCTAAATTATCTCCCATGCATGTGAGATACTAAAACCTGAAACTGCCTGACACAGTCCCATACTTGCTGCTGTCAACATTTGCTTCCTCTTTTGAAGACATAGTGTTTTTCTAAATCCCTTCCTTGCAGTGTTTTCAAATCAGGAGGAATAGATACAGTTTATATAACTTAGGGATTCATTTTGATAAATTCCCATCAGCAGTTTTCAAAACCTCTTTTCATTTACTATTCCAAGTGTTTACAAATACTCTAAAATTATCATTTGTTTCTCAAGTCACTAGCAGTGATCTTAGTCATGTTTCTTTACCAACTTTTCAACTGCCAATATAGCTGATTTATGTTCTTTTTTGAAATCTTCCTTTTGGTACCAATCGTAGGGCAATTCTATTTCGTCAAGTAGCAATATGTTGAAAATTTTAATAGAATGTGCTTCCTGCTGACATTCTAAGCTCTCCAACACTCCACTCTGCAGCTATTTTTTTTTTTTTTTTGGTTGGTTGGTTGGTTTTTGTTTGTTTGTTTCTTTCTTTCTTTATTTTGTTTCTTTTGTTTTTAAGAAAAAAAGTATCCATTTCCTTCATCACCATGTTCGGTGTCTCAGTTTCTTACATGAGTGCTATTAATCTGAGTTATATAATTCATTGATTTTTTTTTTCCTTACTGTGGCACAATGAAATTTTTTAAATGGTAGAAGTCAAAGTACTGGCAGGATATATAAAGTGGAAAGAGCTACAAGTAAATGAACAGACACATATGTTTCCCCCTCTTCTTCTTCAGTTTTAAATTGATTGATCCATTATGGAACTCTGAGTATTTACAAACTGTGATTAAAACTCAAGCCAAACTACAGACTGAGTTAACCAAGTAACTTAAGTCACTGATGGAAAATTTTCAAATTTCTTTGGAAAGGTGCATCTGATAAAAGTCAGTGTTGAGTTAGGACAAAAAAAACATCTCTAAAAAATTCCGAACTAATTAAAAGGCAAAAAAATGTCCTGGCTCTTCAACTTTTTATTATTAAGCAAGTAGGTAAGTTACCTTTCTGTCCTGCTCTGGGGAGGTGCTGCAAATGGTCTATTGTTAACAGTTCCTGGGAAATGACATAGGGAGTGTAGAATACATAGTTTGGGTTACACCCACACAGTGATGAACTGGTCCTGGCTGCTCTAACTAGGACACCTTTTATCGATTCATTTCAACTACTCTATGTTTCTATGCATCATATAGGGTAATTTTCACTCCACATTTTTCTTCTGCTCTATCTTTAGATATTCATGTTTTGCTGAATAGTTTTACTTCTAATTTTTATTTCAAGAAGGAAGGTGAACTACATCTCTGATGGTTCTCTAAACCTGATAGTGTCACAGATGATAAAGGATTTCCATTCCCTTTGCACGGACATCACTTACCCTACTCTGTCCTCAGGTTGTGTTGTTGCTGTCTGTTTTTACCTGAATAAATCATTCATTAAAATCAAAATAGTTTCTCTTATGGTAGTCAAATTCCCTAGAAATAGTCCTGGAAATTGCTTGCTAATGCTGAGAACACTTGAAAGTTTTCAATCTTTTATAGCCATTAAGCTATTGCCTTATACAGCACCTGAATTAGCAATGTTATACATCACCTTTGAATTATTACAAATCCTAAAACTTTTCTCAAGATCAGAGGGAAAAAAAGTTAGAGTTCAAATTACTTAAGTTACTTACTTAACTAAGTTGTGTGTGACTACTTTGGCAGCCAAGAATATGAGAATGGACTGTAATATGTTGTTTAGTGTGCAAAAACATTGCTGCCCTGCAGTCAACTTTGTTGATGTGGTGGGGTCACCTTGACCCCACACAAACACTCTCTCAGTCCCCCTCCTTGACCAGACAGGGGATGAAATAGGATAAAAAGAATCATATGTTAAAATAAAGGCAGGAAACTCACCAGTTACCATTATTGATAAAACAGACACAATTTAGGAAAAATTAATTTAATGTATTGTCCATTAAAATAGAGTTGTGTGAAACAAATAGCAAAAATAAAACACCTTCTGCCACCATACTCCCTTCTTCCTGGGCTTGATATCACTCCTTTATCTCTGACTCCTCTATCTCCTTCTCCCACAGTGAGCAGCACAGGGTGATGGGAAACTGGAGGCTGCAGGCTGTCCATAGCAGCCCCTCTCTGCCATTCCTCCCTCCTCACATTTTTCCCTGCTCCAGCCAGGGGTCTTCCCAGGGGTGCAGGGAAACACCTTCCCCAGTGGGGGTCTTTCCCAGGCTTCAGGACCATCCCTGCCGGGGTCTCTCCTCTCCTCCTGCCCTCCTCCTGCTCTGCCCTCGGGGCTCCTTTTTGCAAATCACATTACAAAGACATTTGTAAACAAAACATCTTCAAAACACCTAAAATTCTCCACTTATCACCTCTCTGGTATTATGAGTTTCTGCTTAACTATGAGATTTTTTTTTGTAGGGGTGTCTATAAAATTGTAATTTGAGATTTGTTGCAAACAAGTTTCAAAGTTGGTTTGTATCTATGGCTGTTCATAGAGCTTGTAAGAAGTACTGAAGTGATAGATAAATTTTCAACAAGCTACTCAGAGATAAAAGGGTATTGCATTTACTGTAAGGTCAGAGAACATTGGTTTAAGCACTTTAAAGCACTTTTCACATATTTTGTATGGGATATTGCCACCAAAAAGCAACTTTGAGTTCCTAAACTTGTCAAAAACTCTATTCAGTGACAGGTTTTTTTTCAATGCCCTCAAATACTAAAATGGTGTCTTAAAATACTTGAAAGATACTAGTTACAACACATAAATCACTTGTGTTAGAACCTTTAACTGTAAAAAATAAATACTTCTTAAATATGTCTTGAAGGTATTGGAAATGCTAAAAATGACGCAGGAACAGTGTTCTTGACATGTTTCAGGATATCCTGTGCCTAATGTAGCTATGATCCTACGAATTCGCTCCTGCTTTGTCTGCCTCAAAGGAGAAAACCTAATTTCCTGTTTCCTTCCACAAGGCTTCTGTAAATGTTTTAAGTCCAGTAAAAAAGTTTAGTAAGAAATTAGCTTTAGAGTACAGCTTAAAGAAAGTACTGACTGTGATGACATGCAGGAAATGCTGTAGACAGTGTTCATGTCAAGTTATGGTACCACTAAGATAGCAGGAAAGCTGTAATACCTCTGAAGAACAAAATGGAAGTGTGGAATCTCCATGCAGAGCAGAGCAAATGTTATATTTTTTGCCATCAGTAGCATAATCCCAGTGCCCTGGGATGCAAAGTCTGGGACCTGTGGGACCTGAGCCTACTATGGATGGCATTGAGTTCCCTGGCTGCTTGGGAATGACTCTTATGTCTTTGGGGTGACCTGGAGCTGTGCGATACTATTTGTGCAGACAGTGTGACAATTGTGGTCATTGCTACATGACCAACTCCAGCCTGGGTTTTCCTAAAGGCTGCAGGTGGCCAGTAAATGCTAACCATGCTACCTTTAGTACCTGGAGAAGAATGTAAAGGGTTTCAGAAGAAAAATATGAAAATAAACCTGAGCAGGCTTAGGGCTGAGGAGGAGGAAATCCCTTTCAAAGATAATGAACACAGTATCTCTCCTGGGAGAGACCTGAAGAAGGTGATGTCTTTTCACACCTACCTTCACTCTTGTTGCTTGATTTTACACCATACTCTCTTGTTGCTTTTCCTCTCTAATCTTTTAGCTACTGATCTCACTCAATTTAACCTCCTCTGGAGTTTTAACTTATTTGTCTCCAAATATTCCTACAGTTTTTTTCTCTCTGTTTATAATTTTAATGAAATCTGAACTAGGGTCAGGGAGTTTTGCCACATCAGTACTGAGTCTTGGATCCTTGATACCCAAGCAGCTAAACCTATGTGTGAGGAGTAGGAAGTTTAAAGCAGAAGTCTGAAGAGAGAGTTACACTTCCATGTCTTAAGGACCATGGTAACATTGATGTAGCTGTGCTTGGTAACAGAGGCTGGAATGAGGATGAGTCTCTGTTTGCTCCTCTGCCTGGTGGAAAGTAGCCACCAGCAGGGCTAAGGATCTTCTTAGTAGCAGCAATCCAGGTGATAATGACAGGTTTTTAATGGTTGCTTCTACCTGATGAAAGAGACCCAAAACATCTATTTAAAAAAATGAAAAATTCTTTCAAACTGAATTGGGAAATGAGATTTCTTCAAAGGATCTTCTGCATTTATTAGTAACATGAATGAATTTGCAAGACAGCAAAAGATTCTTTCAATTATTTCTGTATGTAACATTGAAATGCATGACTGTTCAGACAATTGAATGTAATCTAATCTAATTAAGAGTATCAGTGTACTGTGATAAAACTGTAATACATGATTGTGTATTTAGAATCAGTGGATCAGTTCCTACAATAGGAAATATTTAAATTGCAATTTGGTATAAATATTTAAATTGGCATTGGTATAACTTAGAGTAGAAAGTTGGTAAGTACCTACCAATTATCTGAGTTGATAATTTTTGGCAAGTTCCACACAGGAATGATCTTTGGTTTGTGTGACAAAATTGCCTTCTTCTAAATTGATTCTTCTCTTGCTTAACTGGAAAGTATAATTTAGAAAGAAACGTATAAAAATTTTGAATGGTGTGTTTCTATTAATTTTAAAGGCTTTTTACCTGGCTTTCACATCATTAGTGATCTCTGTTTCATAGTTATAACACACAAGATGGTAACTTTTGCATTCTCAGCTTCTGTAAAAGCAGTTTTTCAAGTAGTTTACACAGTAATATTTTCCTCTGTAAATGAATAGTTTTTGCTAGTGAGCATGTGATTTGACCCTTGGTCTTTTAAAACTGGCTTTTTATCTTACACCCCATCTTCAAACTAAACTTCTAGTTGCAGAAGAACAAAACGGATAATTACAGTGAGAGGCTATTGCAAATGAAATGGGGATTTCTGAAATTTCACTACCTTTTTTTCCACTTTATGTGTTCTCCTTCCTTCATTGTTGGAAGCAGTAAACAATGTATTATTTTACATCTGATATATTGTGTTGCTTCAGGATTTATTAATCCCTCATGGGTTATTTTTTCATTCAGATGCCATGTCTTCTGCTTGTTCAAAGTATTCATTCTTCCCCAAAGCTTTCTTTCTCAAAGTCAGTAGCAGTTTATTCGTATGCTAGCAGACAGAACATTGTTTCAAAACAGTTCAGCTAATATCCCATTTCCTGTGGGGTTTCTTCTAGGGTTTCTTCCCTCCTTTCTCTTCTTTGAACCCTGGTTGTCCCTCAAACCTGTAATGTCTGCCCCTGGACCAAGGACAAGAGTGACTCTGCCATTGTAGATCAAAGTGTCCTTATGGCCAATGTCAGTTGCCAAACAATGTGTGATAGCTGCATTTTTCTTGCATTTCCCAGTGCAGGAACTTACTCTGTCTCTACAAAGCCTGTTGGAATTTAATTCTCTTTTGAGGTCTTTACTGCTCTGTCAAGGCTGGATAAAATAGTCCCATTGGTCAAAAGTTTACTAAGATTATGCTGAGTTGGTATAATGAACTGAAGCAGGGATACACAAGCAATCTTAGAAAACCTTAGAAAATTCTGCAATTTATTTTGTTTATCTGCACTCATTCAACAATGTTGAATAAGCAATGAAATTTCTGACATATCTCTAACGGTTTAATAGAAGACACTATTTTCCTAAACATTGTCACTTTTACTATCAACCATGTATTAGGTTCCAGTTCAACAACTCTTATAATTTAGTTTTGACAAATTGATATCTTTCTTATTGTTGAAGTATTTTTCTTATCACCTTGTGGTTAACAAAGGCCCTATTTTGTTGCCATTTCATCACATTTTATGCCGAAACTATCGCATCATCTTATGTACAATGATTGGTTCTGGTTTAGTACCTTTTAAAATGAGTACTAAGCACAAGCCATAGATCTTACTGGTTCGTATAAAACCAAGTATATCATTCAGTATTGCAGCGCATGACTGAACAGTTCTGTGATAATTCCTGATGTGTACAAAGACACTTCAGGGGCTGTCATTTTTGTGATCACTTAAATGAAAAAATCCTCATCTGTGCAGATGGCTTTTTCTATGTGCATTTTAGTGATTTGACTAATTTCTTTTCAGAGGATAAATTGCATATGTTGTAGATAAAATAAGCTGGTTTTTGTGTGCAATGATTATATTTTAAAGGAATATTGATATAAGTACAATCAATGTTTTCTTGAGCAATAACTAGTTTTAAAACTTTGATGTAATTTTAACAATTTGATCAAATTATGAGCCAAATCTTGGTTTAGAATTATCTTACCTTGATATAATTTGGACAACAAAGTATTTGTGAGTGAAGTGAGCTAAGAAAGTATTAGCTGCTCTCTAAAATTCCACATAATTGCAGAGCTATCTGTATGATAAAATATTTTTTGTGCTGTTTAAACTAAGGCAAAATAGGAATTAATAGAGAAGACAGAAAATTTAGTTTGCTTGTTCACATCAAATATACTGTATGTTGCAAGAATGTTAAATTTTCACAAAATGCCCCTTTGAATTACTGCAGATGCAGATGTCTCCTCATTTCTTCTTTTTTTAGAGTGTTCTCGTCAGTTCTAGCTTCAGCTAGGCTGGGCTTATCATAGAATAGTTTGGGTTGGAAGGGACCTTAAAGATCATCTAGTTCCAACCCTCCTGCCTTGGACTGAGACACCTTCCACTAAAGCAGGTTGCTCAGAGTCCTATCCAACCTGGCCTTGAACACTTCCAGGCTCCTCTTCAGCTCTCTTGTAGCTCTCCTTTAAGTACTGGAAGACTGCCTTCTCTTCTTCAGGATGAACAATCCCAATTCTCTCAGCTTTTCCTCTTAGGAGAGGTGCTCCAGTCCTCTCATCATCTTTGTGGATGCCTCTGGACTCACTCCAACAGGTCCATGTCCTTCTAACACTGGGGACTCCAGAGCTGGATGCAATACTCCAGATGGGGTCTCACAAGATAGAATAGAGGGGCAGAATCAGTTCTCTTGACCTGCTGGCCACGCTGCTTTTGATGAAGCCCAGGATACCGTTGGCTTTCCGGGCTGGAAGTGAACATTGCTGGCTCATGTCCAGATTTTCATACACCAGCACCCTAAAGTTTTTCTGCTCAGGACTGCTTTCAGTAAGTTCTCTCAATCTGTACTCATGTCTGGGATTACCCTCACCTAGGGTGCAGGACCTTGCATTTCGCCTTGGTGAACTTCCTGAGGTTTGTATGGGTCTATCTCTCAAACCTGTCAAAGCTTCAGCAGAGACTGTGCAAATCAATATATTGGAGTGTTTGTGAAGCGTTAGTTGCATCTAAATGATAAATTAATTTATTCAGTCAGATTTTTACACTGTTTTAAGATGAGGGGATTTTTATGTTTTGGCTTTAAAAATTCATGCATTGCAATAGAAAAAATTCTCAAATAACCTTCACATCTCATGTTAATTTTTAAACAATTTATGTATGGCCTTTTTATGTATGTAAATGTATACTTAGAATGTGAACATGCATTTTGCTAGTTCACTTGTCTTCTGATGGTGTTTATATGTCACAGTTACGACAAATCTAAAAATCATTTTTCTGGGGTTTTGTCCTTCAAATTATCTCTTCCTTGAACTTTTATGCAAAGAAATAATTTAAATGTCCATACTACTTTAGAACTTGTGTAGGAATATGAGATGGTACTTTAAATGCTTTCACTTCAAACAGTTTTAAATGCCTGTTGCAAGAAAACTTGTTCAAGGTATATGTTTTATTCAGAGAGGATCCAACTTTGATCTCACTGATATGCAACAGGTACTGCAATATTTCAGCAGAGAAAATGTATTTTTATCATTTATACAAACAAGTATGTTTGTCCAAATTTTCTCATGTGTCTCTAAAAAGTAGATTTCTGCTCAAAAGCTTTTTGACTGCATGGTAAATTTCTAAACGCCTTTTACTACTTTCTTTTCACTAAGTCCACCTAGGTTCTAGTCTTGGCTCTTCTTTGGCTTCCCTCAAACCTTCAGTGATCAAACCTTCAATGATCAAAATAAGTTTTCTGTCTAGGTGCATATACTGTTTGCATTGCGCAAGTGCTTGCTACAATTCAGCTTGGGATCATTTGGGTGCTGCTACTTCTGGGTTTCTGTGGTTTTTGTGAGCAGTTTCTGCTTTAAAAAAAAAGTTGTGTAGCAAGGTTCATCACACCAATGCTGCATGAGTGATTTTTTATCGTCATTAGAGGTGCCAGGAGCATTGCAGGTGGAAGAACAAATAGCTGAAAAGACAAAAGTTGGTAATGGTTTTTATGAGGAACATAAATCTTAAAATGTGACGTGAGTTGAGTACTGCAAAACTCAAGAGCCAATAGCCTTATTCTTATCAAGAATGTGTTTGGTAAAGTCAAATAAGAGAGACTTTTGTCATGACGTTTTTCTTCAAAAAAGAGATTAGGATAACACACAATTTTAATTGTTGTGTCAGGGTTTATAAAATTACTCCAAGAGGTCTTTGAATGTTTCTCAGGGTATTAGATTCTTTAGTGAATTTCCTATCTTTCTTCTGCTACCTAGGCATTCTGTATTTCCTGGATTGATGTGTGCTATGTGACATCTTTGGGACATATTTGGTTATATTCTGACATCTGATATGCCACCTCAATAAGTACCCTGGGACAAAGTGCAGCAGACTCAGATAATCAGAATAAAATCAACTGTAAAAAAAGTTGTTAAATAAATATTAATAAATAGACTCTGTCCTTATTCAAATCTATATTTCTGTGTGACACTTCTGATTCTGGAGAAAAAAACACAGAAAAAAGAAAATACACATTTTCTAGTTGCTTGAATGACCAAAAAAATTATAGACAATTTGATGTCAGGGTTTAACCCCATCTGTCAACTAAGTGGTTTAACACAGCAACTCTCTCACTCCCTCGCGGTGGGATTTGAGAGAGAATCAGAAGGGTAAAAGTGAGAAAACCCATGGGTTGAGATAAAGACAGTTTAATAGGGAAAGTAAGAGCCATATGCGTATACCATATGCACACATACAAGCAAAGTAAAACAAAGCATTACTTCCCTTCAACAGGAAGGTATAGCGCCAGCTCCAGGAAGGGAGGACTCCCTCATCCCATCTATGCTCCCTCACAGCTTCTTGGGTACCTCTTCACTTGCAGAGCATGAGACACTGAAAAGTCCTTGATTCAGAGTAAGCACTACTTAAACAACCAAAATATCAGTGTGTTATCAACATTATTCTCATACTGAATCCAAACTTAAGCACTATGCCAGCTATTAAGAAGAAAATTAACTCTGTTCCAGTTGAAACCTGGGCACCATTATATGGTGCAAGTCAGTCTGGAAAGTCAGACTTTTGCCTTTAGATTAGCAGCAAAATCTGACAAGCTTAGAGGTTCTGAGGATATTATTCTTCCGTTATCATCCAGGATCTTAACAGTAGATTAACTTCATCTGGCTTGCAGGTACACCCAGACTTATATTTCTTACTCTTCTCCCAGTATTGTCTGAATGTCCCAAAATCTGGACTAAACTATTAAAAATGATAAAATCAGAATTTTTCTCCTTCTCTGAGAATTTCTATTGCTTGTATTTGTGTGTAATAAATGAACCATCAGGCACTGGCAAATGTTTAGTAAATTCTATCTGATCTGCATGATTTGGATTATAGTCTTATAAGGAAGATATATATACCATTCAATAGATATTACATAATTCATTTTTTAATGATGAAAAAGTCAATTCCCAGGTCCTTTGGAGCAGCTTGGGCTGGCAGGTTGTTATCCACCCAAAGTCACTGCAATCACCTGTTAGTCCAAGGCCAAGAGTGTTGGGTAGTTGCAGTATGAAATACATAAAAAACCAGAAAGACCAGAGACATCTGTACTGAATAGTCACATCTGGCAGCATTTTATTCTCTGGCATTTCTAAGTTATGCTTTTCATTCACCAATCATTCTATGAATTAGTCTCTCCAAGGTATTTTTGACATTGCCTCTAAGCATCATTTTGATTTTCTTGTAGCCTGAGGTAGGTGTTCAGTTTGTACTTACCATGTAAGTATACTTTAGAAATTCCTGACTCAGACTACTGATAAACAGAATGGCTGTAATCTCCTACCCCAGAAGCAATGTTTCTGGAGCTTTAAAGCACTGATCCCTTTTACACAGACACTTCAGAATTTAGCTGATTATGTAAGGAAAGAATTGACTATGGAAATGCACTTTATCTGGGCCATTACAAACTACTGACTCCCCAGCCATGAGCTCCTAGAATGCTCTTGCAGTTTTCCTGAAAGCCACTGGAAACTAATTTTCGTTCAGATAGCAACTGTGAATAGAACTGTTTTGAACTGCATGACAACATATAACAATTTCTCCTTTCTCTTTTTGCTGCATATGCTGTCCTTCCTAATTTTGGAAGAAATTATCTATATTGGCTGTTGTTTTCCTTGATAGACCCTTGAGATTGCTTCCTTCAAGTTTAGGAGACTAGTAAAATCTGTTTTGCACAATGATAAAATGAGAATTGATTGATTTATCTATTGCATTACCCATTTCAGAACATGAGGTTATTTGATGTACAGCTCTGGATATCAAATGGTATTTTTAGTCCAGAACATGATTATACGAGGTGCAGGTGTAATATTAATGGAAATATGATGGTTTTTAAAATATTGCATTTTCTACCATGGTAATAATCAGACTTTAAAGCTCATGCTAGAACAAATGCTGTAACATCATTTTATATACATATCTTTGGCCATTGTACCTTTGAAAGTAATCATATGATATGTAGTTATAAATCTGATGAGAAGCCAATCAACTGATTCCAAATAAGTCTCTAATACAGACTAAGACTACATAGTAATATATCCAATTAAAGTATAATTATAGAATCATAGAATCATAAAATCATAAAGGGTTTGGGTTGGAAGGGATCTTAAAGATCATCTAGTTCCAACCCTGCTGCCATGGGTAGGGATACCATTCAGTAGGTCAGGTTGCTCAAGGCCCTAATCCAACCTGGTCTTGAATACTTTCAGGGATGGGGCACCTGCAACTTCTCTGGGCAACCTGTTCCAGTGCTTCACCATCCTCTGAGTAAAGAATTTCATCCTAATATCTAATCTAAACACGGCCTCTTTCAGTTTAAAGTCAATGTCCCTTGTCCTGTCCTCTATCTACCCATATAAAAAATCCCTCTCCCCCCTTTTCATAAACCACCTTTAGGTACTGGAAGGCTGCAATGAGGTCTTCCCGAAACCTTCTCTTCTCTGTGCAGAACAACCTCAGCTCTCTCAGCCTTTCCTCGTAGGTGAGGTGCTCCATTCCTCTGATCACCTTTTTGACCCTGGGAGACAAGGGACAAAATAATCAGTCTTGTCCCTTCCATGTAGTTACTGTTTAGTTTGTTGTGTTAGTTTGGCTTATAGATCCTAAAGAAGTTCAAAGCATTATTTCCAGGTATGTAACATTCGAATTCAGGTTTCCTTAAAAGAAATTTCTCCCATTATATATGGGGATATTGTGAACTTCACAATAACACACTTAGACAAACTTTAATTTGCTACCAAAACTGATGGCCAAAACTAACAAATGGCAGGGTAGCTATGACAACACTCCATAGCAGGCTACGGGTTCAGTGTTACCGGTCAGGGATATTGTTCCTGCATAGACAGGAATGATAGACAGATGACCTAAAGTCTGCATCCATTCATACATGCATGGGAGGGCTCTCACTCAGGGCTACCCAGAAGGTGAGCTCACTTCACTGAAAAGGTCGAAGGCACAGTCCCTGGAACTTTTCTTGAGTGCATTTCAGGCCCAAGGGGAAGCTTCCCATCACAGACCTGCTGCTCCAAGGAAAACCACACATAGTTTCTATCAGAGGCCCCATTTATAACCTGGTCAGTTTGGAGTTCATGATCATAGATGGCTGTGGTCCAGAAACTTGTCTAGGCCGAGGTCTCTCATTGTAAGGGGGTCCAGTTTGTGGACCAAGTTGACCTGCCCTTTTTATTCCTGCCAGTGGAGGGGGGTGGTTGTAATTTATTTCAGTGTTGAATGTGTGTGTTCGACATATCACAATGTTTTTTCTATTTGCCAGTTATGGAGTCTTCAAATGATGTCTGATAGTCTAGTTATGTCTTTCCTGACACGCATCTGCAACAATAATGGGTATGAGGTGAGCCAGTGCACTCCTCAGTTATACTCTAGCAGCACGTTGCCTTGCAGTTGCATCCTCTTAGAACTGTGCACCTGTACAGCCTTCCACAGAGACTAGTTAAAACTGAGCACATTACTTGAAAAGTGAAGCTGTACAGAGGATGAGGCTGTTGATATTATTATTTTTTTTTTTAATGTGGCAAATGATGGTGCTTAAACCATAAGAGCAGTCAGATTGGTCTCTTTTCTCATTAGATGTATGCTAGTTACGAGGGGTCATGACATACAGGACCGAGTCATGACATACACAGCCATGGGGTGGTGCTGTATGGCACAAAAATAAGGGCCTGAAAGGCTGGTGGTTGCCAAGTATCAACCAATGTGGGTCAGATACTACTGCTACGGGGATAGAATTATTATCTAAATAGTTTTAAGGTATAGGACTTTAATTTGTTTTTGAACTAACATTTTTTTTAACCATTCTTTCTTCTGTATGTGAAGACAGTACAAGCCAATCCACAGGACAACATTTGGTCAAGTCAGCTTTACCCTACCAAGCAAGAACTCCTGCAAAAAAACAGTATAAGTATTACCAATTTTTCAGAGTAATATTCCCATACTAATTATCTAATTTCTTGCTGTACCTTGCTTTCTTGATTTTGATTTTCTTAGTAATCCCTTGTTTCAATCAAACTGTTGATATCTAAATGTTTAGGTTTTTTTAAAAAACCCTACTTACTACTTAATCTGATTTACAGTGATTTTTGTATCAAAAAGTAGGAAATTCTAAAGCTAAAAATATTCAGAACCTCTTCATCTTCCTCGAGAATAGTCTACCTCACAGATGATCTAGGACAGACAGGAAGCATCCACAAATAACAATGGATTCCATAAATTCGTATTAAAAGTTTATATCAAAGGAACTAACTAAGGAGTCAGCCAAGGTTTAGACTTATATTCACTTATATTCACAACCATTTTCTGACATCCTTCGGTTACTATACTTGGAGACAGATTCTCAAGAAGAACAAATCAATCTAGTTCCCTTGAGATAAGATAAACTATGCATATTTGTATTCATCATGATTTTGATATAACTTGATTAATAATCCTCCTGTGACTTAGTTTTGTGGTTATTAATATTAGATGGCATAGAGGTATATTTACTTATCTTATGATTGACACTCAAAAATTTCAGACTTGTCAGTATTTTTCCCCAAATTTTTCTGCATTGCAAATCCTTTCAATAATTGACACAGCACATCCACTGACTTTTATAAAGAATCTTTCATGGAAGTGTATTAGGCATTTGTCTTTAAACATATAGTGGTAAGTAAAGATGTCATAAGCAAACAAAGCAGAGTTCTTAAAGGTAGCTGAAAATCCTATGCCTTTCAAATTGTTTGCATTCCATTTTCTTGAATACTTTGATGTCAATTTCACAGTTGTCAAAGCTGCTTCTTAGCTGTCCAATCCTAAATTTATCATCCAAAATCCAAGCAGGAAAAAACCACAGTATTTTGTTGGTTTCAGAAAAAATCCATGCTGACTACATGCATAATGTAATAATGCATAATGTAAATAAACCACAAGTGACACCAGTAGCAAATTAGGCTGGTCTTTTCCATCCATAGTGATGAAGCTCCTTCTCAGAAAAAAGCAAGAGTTCATAAGAAACAATTATGACCTCAAATAAAGTTTCTTCCAGCCCATTTCAAATTGTGTTTGGTTTGTGTCTTTAGAAAAAAAAAAGAAATCATAGTATCATCTGTTGTAGCTTTGAGTTATTGAATCCTTCTCTGTCTCACTATGGCAGTGACCTTCTTAAGTATACCCAATCCTGTGTAGCAGAACATACAGTTCATTCTGCTTGCACTTTCTCATCCTGTTCTTTATAACATAAAATGGGCAAGTCAGATTGGGCATTTTCATTCCTGTGTTTCTTGTTTCTTTTCTCAGTGACAGAGAGTTAAGTAATGAGTAAGAGACATGGAGACAATCTTAGCCTCTTGATGACTAGTCTTTCTTGCCTTTCATTTTAAAACAATTTTTTTCTGTGGCTTTTAGAAAGAAAATGGAGAGAAGTAAGAGGGAGCACAAGTTGGTCTTATTCTTTTAAAACAATGAATACAATGAATGAAATATGATGACTATGCAACCCAAGTTTCTAAGATTTTTAGTGTTAGAAAAGCAAATGAAACCTGATTGTTTGATTTTGTCTTTCTGACTCTGAACTGGAAGTTGTCCAGCATAACATCAGATTATGGATAGGTTTCCCCTTTTCCTAGATGTGAAGTTTACTTGTCCATGTAACTGTTTCACCAAGAAATCTATTAGAATAAAGCAGTTGTATAACTTCATAAACTAATTTTCAGGTAGACTTATAAGAAAAAACCCAACCCAAAAACTGACAAATTGAGAAGAGCAGTGATTGAAAAAAGGAGTTTTATCTATGCTGTCAGAATTGTAATGTGTTGATATAGAAGTTCTATCAGGCCTTATGCCAGTGTAGTGGCCTCTTTTGACAAAGTTTTTTCTGCTGATATGGCTGTATTGCCTTTCCATGTGATGTGAACAAAGATGTCAAAAGTTTTCTTTTTGGGAGGCTGTCTAGATGTTTTTGACACTTGTTCATTGATAGTGAGAAGCAATGGGGAGGGGAAAGAGGAGGGGTGTTTTTGAGTACCTTCTGGCATTGTGCCTGCAGTACTTGGTTCACACACACTGGGACCATTAGCATAATGGAAGAAAAAACCCAAGTATTCTTAGTTATATTTGTTGTTACTATGCACAGCAATAAAAATTCAGCATGTTTATAGATACTGTGCATGTTAGAGGATTCACTATGTGATCCATTGTAATCTATTTCACATGAGATGATGATTCTCAGGTAGAGTGAAGTAAACATCTTGATTTTTATGAGCTTGCTTTGCATTTTTACCAGAAATACATAGGTGCTTCTCTTTTCCACACTGTATATGTCATCCTGTCATTCTCCAAAGCTGCATTCCTGGTATAATTTACTGTGTACTATATTGCTGATGAAAGATTTATTGCCTGATGACAATAATTGCTAGGGATTATGCAATGCTATACAGCTCTTTGAGAAATCCAACAGTTTTACATGACTATAAAATTAGTCTTTTACTATATAATTAAAGTAATAGTGATTTTGTCCTGATCACTTTATGGTTTGACTGATATGTACACATGCATACATAAAATAGCTAACACATAAAAAAGGAAGTTACCAACCTTGGTCATTCAGGAATCATATATGACAAGTGCAAAGTAACATACAGTCTAGTGATTTAGAGAGAGACAGTTAAAAAGCAGACAGAATTTATAGAGATCATCCTTTCTTATGGATGTAGGAAGTAATTTTTAATCCACTCTGTTTTTTCCCTTGTGTATAGACACAAAGAGCAATGATTTTGTCTGTGACTGTTTGAAGATGGAAATTATGCATTGGAGGGTAAGTTTATCAACCATATGTAAGGTCTTTGCTGTAAGGAGATGTTCTACTGTAAAAATATATCTAGGAGTATATATAACACATATATTTGGAAATATACATGCATGTATGTTTGTATACCAACGGATCTTTCATAGCTTTCCAGAACTTTGACCAACTGTGCTAGTTTGGAAGAGTTTACAAAGACCAAACTTCAAGCCAACAGAATGGCCTTCTATTCTGGGTGGTACAGATGCCTCTGAAGCAGAACCTACTTTAAAAACAGCTTTACCCTTCCATTTGGCAAGAAAAAGACTCTTCTTCTGGCACAAATACCTTCCAGCAGGTATCATCCATATCATCAATAATCATAGGATTATCATTACAGGGATAAATGTTCTGTCATCTTTGGAAAATACCAGTTGCTGTAATAACCACTGCTTTCCATCACTGCTTCCTTTTCTCTTCTTCCAATTCCTGTCATCATCTTCTGGATGCTTAAATAGGTTCATTCTTCCTACTTTTCTTTTTTAAGAGGTTTTTGGGAACGTTTGTTTTTCTTGGGTTTATTTTTGGTTTTCTTCCCTTCTGTCACACTTTCCAATTTCCTTTTAGGGAACTTAGTCCCTTGTGCTGTAATTATCAGTGTGATCGCTTCTGGAATCAATGTACATTCTGGAAAGCTGTTTATATATTGTATGTCAAAACTTTCACCTTCAGGAGTGCTAAAGTAAATGCATTACAGTGAGAAATTCCAAATTCTTTTATCTTGGAGATATTTTACTTCATGCTAGTGTAACTTTTTTTTCTTTTTAATAACTTCTTGTACTTGTAATATTGAGGTACAACTTTCATAAAAATGCATCTTCAGTTTTAACTGGGAAAAAAAAACAAAATCCCACAAAGTGGTTTTAGCTGCTTAAAGGACACTCTGTTACTAAACTACTGTAACTTATTGTGTTCATAACTGAGAAGGGTTGAAACTGCAGGGTTTTTTTTTTTATCTCAGATATTTTAGGTCATTTTCAAAATCTGATATTTTGCATTAATTTGGAACAATCTTGCATGGAAATGTTCTCTGAATGTGTATCGAGGGATCCAGTAGTATGCCACTGCAAATAATTCTATTTTAAGAGGAGGAGTGGAAAGTGTTACTTGTTTGTTTTCAATTCACCACAGCTGAAATGGACCAAAGCGCAAAAGTCTCATTAATGTGAGCTCAGACCAGTATAGGAGAGGAGAGTCAAAATGTCTGTCTTTCATGTTATAACGATCACAGCAAAAATAACATTGGTCATATAACTGAATGCTGTTGGGCTTTATGGAGCAAATTGAAAGTTTTAAAAGCCAGAATAGATGAGTGAGACTTACTTAATCAATAATTATTATAAAAAAGAAAAGAGATAGCTCAGTAGATTTGAAGAAATTTGTTTTGTTTTGTCTTTTCTAGGTTATGGAGTACTTTTTCCTGATATCTGAACTATAGTCGTGAGGATTCTTCTATACTTGCATGTGTTGCTCCTCCAAATAAATCTTAATAATCAGAATAGTTGCTGCAACAACTCATAAAGAAACAACAGAGAATTTTCCTCTGAAGTGTGCTCGTCTGAACTACATCTAGTTAGATACTATATGTGACTATTCAAAAGTACAGAAAGAAAAAAATATGTGACCCACATTTTCACTCATTGTTTGAAAGTTACATATACCCTTTTGTTTACACAGCCTATCACTCCTAGTTGTCTTTATTTAGATGTAAAAAAAAAAAAAATTGACAACTGAACTCTTCGGTAGTAAATGTAAAGTGTATGTATATTAATGCTTTCACAATTAAAAGAAAGAATAGTATACCATAGTAATTTGGAACAAAATTGATAGCATTTAGACAATTTGGATCCCAGGGTTTCTACTCAGCTTTTCTTTGAAACAGCTGTGGTATGAATACTTGGTTGACCAGAATGATAATGCCAGTTTTAGAAGTATTACAAAATTCTTCTAGGTTTTTTATTTATCAATTGTATGGTTAAAAGTGGCTCTAGAAATTACTGGATTATTGAATCTTTGAATTAAAGACTGGCAAATTTTCCTATCTGCAACTCCATCTGTTATAGCATGAAATAATTTTGTTCATATTCTGTATGATTTTAAAAGTCATCAAAAGGTGGAAGGAGGTAAGATCTTTGTGGGTTCCTTATTTTGGTTGACAAACACTTGTGGTATCTGCTAACATCAGTTAGATCTGGAGTGATTTGTTATGACTTAAACTGATGCAATTGTGAGTGAGAGACTGTCATCAAGGTGTGTACTTGTCTTGATATTTAGGCCACTGAACTTCAAAGAGAAAAAAGGTCATTAATTTTCTGGATCTCAGCAGTGAAAGTTTAAGCCTCTCCTTTCCTGTCAGAATGAAGGAATGCTCAGCCTTTTTTTTTTCTTTTCACAGGGAAAATTCTATTTCTCTTCATTCCAGTTTCCCTGATTAACACAAAAGTAAAAATAAGCTTCTGCTCTTTCTCTCAGAGACACAAAAATGTGTCATAAAGAAGCAAGGTGCTCAAGAAAGAAAGTAGAATGTGGCTATTTGCATACACTATGTAGGTCATGGCAAATCTGCCACAGATCTTCTCATAGACTTTTATTGCATAAAATTACACATATCTTAAAGTAGGAAAAGAAAATTATTCTAGCCTTTTCCCATTTGAATGTGAGCATGTGTTATGGTTCACTAGTTATCCAGGCAACGAAGATCAGCCAATTTTGACAACTGCTGGTAGCTTAGATGATACCTCAAAAATTATATTTACAATGTGATTAGCTACATGTACCCAGGTGAACTTGGAAGTGCTTATGTGTGTGGATTATTACCTTTCTGCTACTATGTTAAGTTGCTTGGATTTTGGACTGAATTGGATTGGATTTTGTATGGAACCAAGTAGTATACATTTGCATAAGCATATATCAATACAAATGCGCATAGCAAAGATAACTTCAAACCTATTTCTTTGTGCCTCATTTAAAATAAAATCTAAAGTGTTAGACTGTTAGACTCTGTTGACATCTAGTGGCCACTGGAGCACTAGCAAGTGGTGTAATTTTTCCTTATATAAAAGAAATTTTGGGGGGAAAGTAAGATAAATTGTGGTACTCTGTAATTCGTTTTTTCCCTGATTAGTAAGAAATTTAAAAATATTTATGCTAAATTGATACTCCTGGTGATTGGTTTAATAGTGCTATTCTTGAGACATGTTGCCCTTTGAGAACTGAAGAAAAACGGATTCTTTATCAACCAAAGCCTCTCTCACATTGAATGCCTGGTACTATTTCATCCTTTCCCTGTGTTTAGCTTTATTTTAATTCTTCAGAGATGTAATTTTCACTTGAGAGTAGATGGCATCAAAGCTCAGTTTAAATTTTATCCCATTTCTTTTAAATCATGCAATGCAAATTATTACCCAGAATTTTCATGAGATTACGTGTGAGACCCTTGGTGGGTGGTTGAATGTATGTTCAGAGAAAATACAGTTTATTAGAAGAGAGTCAGAGGAGTTGATGTGGTTTCTGTTTCTACCTCCGAAATTACACCTATCATTTTTAAAGTTAGGCATGTTATAATTTTTCACAAAAATAACTGTTGTTAAAAATATTTACTTTTTTGTTTGTTTTTGTGTATGTAGCTACAGAGGGAACAGTTGCCTTCCTATCTCTCCTATGTACAACTTACACTGTAAAACTAGAAATTTTCTTGGAGGGAAAAGCTTTTAATGATTTCTAACGTTTAACCAGTTTTAAGGAGCTGTGATCTTCAAAATTATCCCTGAATTATCATCTCAATATCCATATTTACTGCAGGGTTAAAAGACATTCATGTCAAGAAAGCCTTTCAAAAACTCAGTTTTCTATATCATGTGAACTCTCCATTCACTCTTTCATGCTTTCATTTTAAATTAACTTAATAAGAATAAAGGTTATGCTTCTGTACCTTTCAATGAGATTGTAACAACCATGGTAGAAAAGAAGAAAATTGTAAGCTCTTTCTAGTTTACCAGCTGTCTTTGAAAACCCAGGCAAAAATCCCAATCTGCTTTAGCTGTCTGTGCTTCTACCTCCATCAAAATGAGAATTTATTTTATAATCTATTAGTTCTTTTCTAGGGGAAAAAAACTAACTTCTCTGGTAAATAGCACGTAGTAATCATGTGTGAGTTATATGGGATTTGTGTTTGAGCAAACAGTTTGATTAATCTGGCACTTTATATATTTATCTAAAACTTAGTGGTGAAGAGTTACCTTCTTTACATATACAGACATTGTGAAACTTCTGTTTTATGTATCCCAGCCCTTTTTAGTTGTGATAACTTGCAGTTTTTTCCTTACACTTTTGCTGGAAATTTTGTAATTCCTGCTTGCCTCATATTTAAATTATAGTCAGGCAGACAAATAAGACTTATTTATTACTGGAAAGGGAGCAGTAATACCACCGTATAGAATATTTTGGGCCTGAAGAGGTACTAAATAGTTTAATAGGAAAGAATACTTAAGTAATTAATTGCTATAAGTTTCAAATTTTTTGTTAGAGTAGGTAGGTTAAACTGTGATTTCTGGAGGGTTGTTTTAGCGAGGCAATGCATCTGTTAAGAGTTGAATGGCAAAACCACAGAGCTAATAATAGAGTTGCCAGTCTCAGAAAAGGTATTGTTTATTTAACAAGCAATTTGAGGAATATTTCTTGTTATTTTGTATACTGGAAATAACAGTGGTGATGGATTGGTTGTAAAGGACAAGTCAAGTTAGTACAATAAAACGCTCAAACTTCTATGAAAGCCACTATTTAAAATGTAACAGTGTGTAGAACCTCTGAACTCAGATTTTTAAAACAAGGTGCAAACTCCAGTTTTTCTATGCTTGGTTTGTGTGCACCACCACCTGTTTTCTATTTTTTTCTTATAACACAACTTAAATATGGAGTACAACAGGACTTTATAAATATTCATGCTGAGGATACCAGGCTTTATTTACACATAAAAAACCAATTTCCTAGTTTTATTATGGCTCATAGACCATACTGCATGCTCCCAGTCATCCAGAACGGAAACACTTCTCACATCTACCATAGGTTTGAAGAGAAAGAGGTCCTGGTTTCTGGATTAGTATGACATTTGTAAATAATGGGTAAATCAGAAAATAAAAAAAAGATGCATTCGAATAACTTGTACATTAGTAGGTACCAATGAATCATTTAGTGACAGAACTCAACTAGTTCAGAACTTTGGAGCTTTAGTTCTTAATTTGGAACTAATAAGATTTAATATACTAACTCTTAAAACTATTGTTTTAAAAAAATTCTTTCTGACCTAAATAGTAATTAAAAAATCCCATCTTTCTACATAATTTAGTAAACTACATGAATACTCATCTGATTTTTCCCCCCTATTTTAGAATAATTTTTAGTTAGGGTTTTCTGAATCTTTAGATGTCTTCTGCAGCCTATCATCTCTAAACTGGAAGCAAAATACTTGAGTCTATTTACATAGTTTTCTATTGTTAAACAAAAATATTTCTTCTCTTATTTTTTATTTCAGTTTTTCTTATGCCTCAGATATGCACCCTTGTGCAACCAGGATCCTTCCTACAAGAAAATAACAGTGATCAAGACTGTTATCTTTATTTGTATCACAGTACTGGATATTTTTTTCTGTGCAGCAATGACCAGAATCCCCTCATCCCAACAGGTAAACATTCTGACATTCTTTTTATCCTCTGAGGACCCCTCTCAAGCATTCTCTGTAGAAGAGTGGACTGTGTATTCTGAATGCAAAGCATTTCAAAGTTCCTCAAACTCAGCATAAACTTCTTTTTTTTTCTATTTCACTTGATGGGTTTGCTTGCTCTATGACCCTCCAGTTTTAATATGAGTCATGTATAGATCACAAGTGACTTTCCTCTTGTTACCTGCAATCATGCTGTTAGAGCTTGGAGAAATTTGCTGGTGTACCATCCTGGAAATTCAGATCTGGAAGCTGTCGGATAGTCTTCCTCATAATTATTCTCAGTACTTTTAATTTCTCAATATGTTTTCTTTCTAAATTACCAGTTTAATTTGGATCTTTAAGCTGGTTTACTGGACTTAATACATTTTAAGTTAGTTCATAGCATATCCTTACCATAAGGACACACTTCTTGTTTACTGGGTTCAGAGTGTAAAATCTGATCTGTTAGTTTTCCGACCCTCTTAGTTTTCGGAGTTGTTAGGTACCCAGTGTTTGCTTTATTTTGTCTTTGTAGACACTTGATGTATTTTGGATATATATTATTCTATCTTGATAAATGTTCTGATGCTGTTTGACACTGCTATAAAATGAATGAAATTTCAGTGTAAACTAAGCTTATTATCTTTGGTTTTTTACTTATAGCAATTATATATGTCATTCATCTGTCACTATTTTAAAACTTCATAAACAAAACAATATGAGATAATACAAACTAAAATCATAATTCTTATCTAGTATTGCTCTGGATCCCAATATTTTGGACATATTGGAGCAAGGAAACAGATGGCAGCTTACATCAATATTTCACGCCTCTGTTAAGAGATAAATTAGGAGGATTCATAATATAACCTCTGAAACTTCACATAGGACCTTAGTGTATGTGTTTCAAAAGAACAATATTATGTCTAGTTTCCAGGGACTTAGTAAAGGAAGGGTGTATTTGCAGTATTGATAAAGGAAGAAAGAAGTATAAATCATAAGGGAGCACATATAAGGAAAACATGCAGTGGAGGACATGAGTCTGAAATGACAGTAAAGTATTTCATTAAAGTAACTTTTTCTGTAACTCTGATGAAATTCTGATAGTATTTGAATAAACACTTGAACACTTAACTCTGTGGAGTTTGCAGTTCATGAAGGAGTATGTTGAACTGTCAACTGATAGGTTCAGTCCGTAGACATGTGTTTAGTTCTAACTATGCCTGATACTTGCACTAAACTGGAGACAAGTTAATCAACAAGCCAAATAAGTAACATGTGAAAAACGTATTTGAGTTCAGAAGGCAAGGAGTAACAGCATTCTTGGTGAGAACTAATGGAACTTTCAGTGCAGCAAAGTACACAATAATTTTATTTATTGTATGTTAAATGTAATAATGAAATTGTAGAAGAAATGTAATATTTCCTATATTCCTATCATTCCTGGAAGGACTCCACGGCAGTGATAAGAAGGGAGTGATGAGTAGGCTGAGACAAGAAAACTATAAAGCAAAATGGGACAAAGTTATCCCTAAAAAAATTTTCTCTAGTCTTGTCTGTGGCAGTGACACTTCATTTAAAATACTTGGGGGGTTGTAGGGTGTGGTGTGAAATTTTAACTTTATAACTCCTTCTAGTGGAGGAGTTTATAGGACAGAATAAGAAGAGTAAAAGCTGGAAAACTCATGGGTTGAACTAAAGACAGTTTATTAGGAAAAACAAATCCCACACATGCAAGCAGAGCAAAACAAGGAATTAATTCACTGCTTCCCATGTTCAGCCATCTCCAGGAAAGCAGGACCCCATCACATGAAGTGGTTACTTGGAAAGACAAATGTCATCACTCCAAATGTCCCTCTGTTCCTCCTTCTCCACACTTTATATGCTGAACATGAGTTCATTTGTTATGGAATATCCCTTTAGTCACTTTTTGGTCACTGATCCCAGACATGTCTCCTCCCAGTCTCCCATGCATGCTCAACTTCCTCACCAGCATGGCAGTACGAAAAGGAGAAAAGACCTTGGTTCTGTGTAAGCACTGCTCAAGCAATAACAAAAACAACTGCATATTATCAACCCTGTGTTCAGCACAGATCCTAAGTGGTGTTAGACCCTCAGCAATTGTAAAGAGGGGCTGGATTTGAAAAACTATGCTTGGATTGAAGTATTAAGCAATATGAGTAGCACATCCTGTTCCCTACAGGATAGACCTCCTCGTGCTCTCAACTAGATGAATTTCAATACAGTATGATTTTTTTCCTCATATGACATGTTCTAAAGCTTCAGTTAGATTTGCTTATCAGAGGCACTAGAGCACACATTGCATGTTTAATATCAAGAGAATGAATATATTGTATTCCTTGTAGCATGTTTGCTATATTACAGGATAATATTACACTTTGCTTTTCAGACCCTTTGTAATTGTGTCTGACATACCAAAAAAAATTCTCTTCATCATAGGCATGTCGGCTTTTCTTGGGAATCAAGGAGCTACATGACTACAGCACAAGCAGTTCATTAGTCTGAGGGCTACACGACAGAAACATGAAGTTTTTCCAAATGTTATACACTTAGTAGCAACAGCTAGATTCAGTGCTGAAACCTGTAGACCAGTAATTGGTTGTTGCTATTTAAACTGTTGTGGGGTGGTTTTGTTGGTTGATGGGTTGGGTTTTGGTTTTGTCTTTGTTTTTTGTGGTGTAGAAAATGTAGGTCCTGTTATTCTCCTTTAGGATACCTTCTCTGAAGAATTATTGATTCTGTATGCATCAAAATGTTTGACTTTTTGAGGTAACTCAGCTTTGAACACGCTAATTTTTGTTTAATTCTCAAAAAAAAGCAATCTAGGATTTGTGCAGCTTTTACAACTGAATGTATGCCTATTTATATGCATATCAAGGATCACTGTCTTTAGATTGCTTAAAAGACTGATAAACCAGGTGAGTTTCAAACTTCAAAACAACAATGGATGGTCATTAATTAATATTACACACTGCTAATAATTAGTTACTATACATTTTTCATTATTGTCATACTGTATAGAATAAAATTAGTAATTTAAGACTTTATCTACAATTACCTTGGAGTACGTTACTCCAGAGAGTTGTTGCCATAAAGTTAACCTAACACCGATGGTTGTGGTCATTAATGGTCTTAGATGGGGAGATCAAGTTCCCTCACTGAGAGGTCTCAATAAGGGAACTACTGTGTGCTTCTACTTTATTCCTCACCTTTCCAGTTTCATTGATTTGTGTTCCTCAGCCCCCTCCAAAGAGTAAAATAGAGAGAATCTATCTACTTGTCACGTAGCACATTTTAATCTTTTTGAATGAGGACTCATTCTAGTTTTGTCAGTGGTTTTCCTTCTTTGTTCTGCAGGATCATTCTGGTTGCACCAGACGCCCTTCTGTAGAATGTTTTACCACACATCTTTTCTTTCTGATTTCATCCTTGGTTCTCATCTTACAGATTTTACTATGTGCATGCTTTCCTGCACCTTGTTTGCACAACTACACCATAAGTCCCTATTTGTCTCTATGTGGTTGCCTACTATTTATACATAGTGGTATTGCAGTGTTAATGAAAACTTACGTGCAGTCACCTCTTATGTATGTTTCTATGCCTTGGTTGAAAGGAAACTGTGATGGGTTAACCTTAGCTGCCTTTCAAGTGCCCACCAAGTTGCTCTCTTAATTCACCGTCTGTGAGAGACTGGATTAAAATCTCATGGAAGATTATGGTAGCCATTTAATAATAATTTTTTCTCTTATTCTCCTCTCTTACTCTCACTTAATCTCTTTTCTCTCTCTTTCTTTACTCCTGTTTCTTCTCTTAATCTCTTTTCTTTCTTAATGTTTTGGGTAATTTAAAACCGGTGGGTTTGATTTTGCTAAATTGTGTGGGTTAGGGTGTGGTAAATCATAGCTTCGGTGGCGTGCTGTGTTTTGGTTGTGTGTTACCCCTTTAAAACTTTTGCAAAGATCCTTAATTGCTCCCATATTTCATCTAAAATTAAAAGTATCTCCTGAGAAAACGTGTGCAGCATTCTCTCTTTATGCTATCTCAAGGTATTAAAGAACCAAAGGCTCTGCAAAAGTTCAGTGGGCAAACTTTTGGAGGTTGGTAGATTTTTAAAAATAATATACCTGGGTGAGCTCATAGCTCCAGATTCAGGGTGTAAGACCCTCAATGGGTGGAAAAAATACAGTAAAAAAGTTCATGGATCATTATAACAGGTCAATAATGTTAAGAAAATCTCAAGTGGAGGCAAAAAACTGGAATCCTTTATTGGACATACAAGTTGATATTTTAAGGGTCTGGGATCTACGTATTTGTAGTGGGGCTGAGCTATTATAAACAGGGGGTTTTACAGGGATGAGGTAAGGGAAAAACCGAAGTTACACCTTTTAGGTTTAGCATATCATGGGGAAAAAAACCACTTATCTTAGGATTACATTTGGGGACTTAAATGGGGGAGAGATATTCAATATTTACAGAATACACAGGATACACAGGGAGGGGGAGAACAACAATGGATTTTATGCGGAGGTTTGATAACATCAGAGCACAGTGTTTTTGTATCTTGTCAGGACATTCCAAACAGGTGACATCCTATCTGGTCCTCAAATACAGGTTTTTTTCCCCAACTTTTGTAGCCCAAGGTTTCTTTTAAACCTAGTTTCTTTTTCTGGTATCTGAATTTTCGGACTCCAATAGATTGTCAACAGATGTCCTTGACATCCAACAGATGTCAAAGATGGGGAGATAATTTACGAATTACTGTCAGGAATGAGAAAGACTTGTCTTAGGGAAATTAATGTAATTTATTGCCACTTAATAACGTAGTAGAGTAGTGAAAACCAAAACCAAACTCAAAAACACCTCCTCCCATCCTCCTTCTTCTCAGGCTCAACTTTACTCCTAAATATTCTACCTTCTCCCCCTTCCCAAGCAACATAGGGGAAGAAATACAGGGTTGTGTCCAGTTCCTAACACTCTGACCCTATCATTCTTTTCTCCTCACACTGTTTCCCTGATCCAGTATGAGGTTTCTCCCACAGGACCTGTGACTGGACCTTCTCCCCTTCCTTCCTTCTGCACTCACCTCAATGTCTACAGTGTTGTTTCTCTCCTGTTTTTCTCACTCCTCTTTTGTAGTGATTGTACAGAATTTTTTACTGTTTCTTAAATATGTTTTTATTGAAATAAAAAGGAACGAAAGAGAGAGGCATTACCACTGTTGCTCTTCTCACAGAAACCACCCCTGCAGCCCTTTTCATTACTAAAACCTTTACATATAAACCCAATATAGAAGAAAATGTCAAATATATCTTGCTTAATCTGCTTCAGGAGTACACATTGCTTAAGTGATAAGATAGTCAGGATTCAAGACAGAAAGTCACTTTTAACTGACTACTGAACTAGCATCTGAAACCAGTGAGCTGACAGACCTAATTGATTTTCATTGCCCTGAACTTAGATAAAAAATATGAAGAAGCATGGGAGCAAGTATAAATGTTGCATTTGGCACTTAGTCTTCATTTTATTTTTGCTGAGGATCACTAAGTTTGACTTCTAAGTGAACTGGAGAAAGAAAATAGGCGGTCTATATAATATTAAAAAAAAAAATCAAAACCAACCAAATTGGGTCATGGAGGATAAAGGGATTATATCATAATTTTAACCATATGATGGAAAACAGATGAAACATATGAAATAGTAACGAGTACGATAAGAAGAATTGCATGTAGAATCTGTTTGTACTTCTGCATAGATTTAAAAATTAAAATAAACTGCAGTAACCTTTTCTTGGCTATTCATTTTCTTCCTATTGTATATTTCTTACTAATATTACTTGAAGCCTTCAAACGATTTTAAAATAAATTGCATTGGAAATCAATTATTAAGAACAAAGAATCACAGGAAATGCAGAATTGGAGAAAACCTTTATATTGCTAAGTCTGTGTTTATATTTTATCTTTCACTCTCCAGCTGTTAAATGTTATGAATATATGCCAGAAAGACGTGACTACATGTCTACTTTATCCCTTCAACAATGCCATCTGAATTAAACTGATTTTGTATGTTATCCTATTTATTCATCAGTCTTTCATATGGGTGTTCCTAATTTCATCTATGCTGAACTCAAGTGACTGCATTTCTTTTCTAGAACCTGGGAAAACAAGAGTTTGCATAATCAGGTGTCATATAGCACTATGTCCTCTTTGATGGTCAATTGTCTGTACAATCTGTGAAGAATCTGTACCTGTAGGGACTTGTACTTTTTGATGCAGCTGTTTTTTATTCAAATTTTCAATTTGAATTTGAACCACATATGCATTTAGTAGCTATATTTTCATGCCACAACCCCCCATAACTTTCTCGTCTTTAATACACTAATATTTCAACACTTTCCCCTTTCAGATGTTTTTAGACTTAGGAACAGTTTGACAACATTGTAGTTGATATTCAGTAGTATCTTCTGATTCTTGTTAATGCTTATAACACCTGAATAGAACTTTTAGGGAAAAAAACCCTTTTCTATTTATTTTCTTTAAGGAAAATCAAGTAAGGGTGTTAGATGCTCTTATAATTAATTTAGAAAGTAAATTAAGTATTTCTGCTTTGGATGACATGTTCTTGAATTTTCTTATTTCTGTGTAGGTGTTGTAAAACAAAAAACCCAAGGAAAACTATACAACCTAAAGTAGTTTATTCACTAAGATTTTTTTTTTTATTTGCAATCCAGTACATTAGGTACATTTTGTGAGACCTTCACTGAAAATTTAGCATGCACGATTGTTGTAGTTAACCTAGTTCTCCGGAAAAAAATGTGAGTTTGAGTTTCATACTCAAATAGAAATATTTGCATCTGCAAATGGTTATAATCCATTTACTGGTCGGTATAGTAAGCTGTTCTCTGGAATCTCACTGTCTCATACGCAAATGTAAAATTTACTTGGCATTCCTTTGATGTTGCTATCGGAATCCGGGATGTATACTAAACTTGAATCAAAATACCATGACTGTGGAAAAGAGCAAAGTAACCAAAGCTTTTCTGGAATAAAATAATTAAAGGTGGTGCTCCATATATGAAAAGTTGAAGAGAAGTGCTTTTAAAATTTATTCCATGTCTAGAGGAAAGGGGCTCTCTTTAGTTACCAGGATAAAGGATACCTGTCATATGGTTTTCTGAGCACTGAATGTACTCAGATATTTAAGCCTTTGGTGGATAAGAGAGGGTAATCTACAAAGGTGCAAGTTTTTACCTTTTCACATGACAACCTGAGTAAAATCTTATATTTTATTACTTTATTGAGTATAATGGTCCCCAAACAAGCTTTATAAAAAAACCTCAGGAATTTGCAGTTTAGTTTATTAAGAGAAATAATGGTGTAGAAGGATGTAAAATTAGCTCTACACAAATTAACTGTTTAGTTCTTTTCACAGGATGCATCTTCTTTCAGGAAACAGCCACCTGCTCCATCACAGGCTTCTCCACAGCCCACAGTGCAGGGGTTACAAGGGATTTAGCCCTGGCTGCTCCACACAGGGACTACCTTGACAGCCCTCCCAGTGCTGCTACCAGCTCATGATACAAATACTTTTTTTTTGTATAGAAATCTTTAAAATTCATCTGTAGTTGCAAATTAAGTTTTCCATAAATTTTTGGAAAAGGTTGGACATAGGTATCCGTGATCATGTCCTTCCTTTTTTCCTCTTTTCCCTGTTTTTATACATATATACCAGTACTTTCAGGGTATATTTCAGAATTTTCCAGAGATAATTTTGAATGCTGTTGTCAGTCATAAGACATTGTTACAGCTCATGTGAGTCTTTGTAGCTGGTGAGAATGCTTCTCCCTGTGGGGTGGGTCCTGCAGACCAGGCCACTCCTGTGTTTCTTCCCTTACTCATGAGGAATGCTACTCACCTGGGCTGTCACTTAGCCTATGTCACACACAGGAGAGTTTCAGTGCTTTACAGGACGATGTGTGATGTAGAGCGATAAATGTACTGAAACATTAATCAGAAGACATGGGGATATGATGAGAGGAGGAATACGTAAGAACACAGGGAACACACAAATCTTCTCTAGCACTGCTGTGTATTCTGTGTCATGTACAAGTAGTTTAAGTTCAAATGAAGTCCATACTCAGGCTTTCCTTAGTCAAATTCTTTGTTGTTCAGTGACTGAGCTTGATAACTGAACAGAAAAAAATAATTTTAAAAAAATCTCTAATCTGTTTTGCCCATTTGTTTAGCATCAAATTCTACTGGCTTAAAAAGATTAATTTTATATTCATTTGCCTTTTCATTAGTATGCCTTTGTTTTATCATTCAGTGTGTGCACAAAATACTTCTTGCTTTTATCCATCATTAGCAATGCTGAGAACTCATACAAGTTTCTGAGCACTGTCATTTTAAGTAAGCATTAATGCTTCATGTTGACTGGTGGCAGTAACTGTGACAAAACATTTTCTTGATATGCTAATAGAGAAAATATATAACTTTTTAAGATTTCTTATGATTACTGTAAACTAAATGTCAGTGTATTCACAAAGGCTCTTCAGAAACCTGAATTCTATCTGGAGCTCTTGAGGCACTTACAAACTCACTGAATTTTTCTTTTAGTTAAAAATGGCATCATTTCAGAGTAAATGTCAAAAGTAGACTTGTTTTAATAAACATTTTACAGTACCTAATTATTTTGAGGTGAAAATTGAAACTGTACATGTTGATGCCTCTTTTTTGATTCTGAAGCCTGTCCTGGTAAAATAACTAGACTAAAGAACCTCTTAAGGCCAAGAATTGTTTTCTTTATTTACTTAAACACCTTGAGCATGTTCACTTAAACATGAACATATTCAGTACTTTGTGTGTGAAAGAAAATATGACTTGAGATTTGTCAACATTTATATGACCTTTGATTTTAGTCAATCTCCTGAAAGATTAGATATAGGCTTCTCTCTTCCTTGCCCTCTCACTTTTCTAATGATATCTAATTTTTCATTGCATTTTCAAATAGTGTCTTAACTGAGAGATTAGTTTCCACTGCAGAATCAGTGGCCAGTTAAATGTAGTTGAAAGGTAAATATTATTTTTATACCTTTCATGTGGATAAAGGCTGGAAGGTTGGTGGTACTGTGGAATAGGTTCTTAGAACATAAAAAATAAACAGTTTCTGTTGCCTGTTTTCCAGTATTTGTTTGTTGAAATCTGGACTTAAAATTCTTGAAAGGAAGAAAGTCATTGTTATATATGTGTAGAAGGATGTTTCATATGCTTTGCTAATTTGGCTTGAAAATCCATGCTTAATTGTTTAAACTTCTAAACTACCACTTGCTCCTTAATTGCAATTAGCAGAACCCATTTTGTCACTGCTACAACTTACTGCTACCCATCTTATTCATTCTTTCACCAGACGCAGCACCTTTATTTGAGTACCTTTTATGAAGATTATTTTTTTAGTTATATAACTATGAGTACTGAGGTGATATGTTCATTTTACTTATTTTACGTTCCACATTTTCTTCATGGAGTAATGTTTATAGTTATCAGAAAGACTGTGCAACCTGCTGATTACTGAGTGTCCCTCATATAGTAAAAGCACATATTTGTTTTCTCCTTTTGAATTCTTGCAACATTGCCCTTTAACTTTTCCTTTGATTTGCTGACTCTTTAGTAATGTGTTCCTCCAGATTATCAGTTGCAAAATTTTGGGGGAAAAATAATTATTTTCCTTCTTGCGTTTCTTCTGTTTAGTTAGCATATTGTGCAACCAAAAGTACCTAAAAGATGACTATTGTATCTCTTTTTATAACTGTTACCTTTACCATGGTTACTGAGACTTTAGTTCTTTCATATCAACACTATAATGATGGATACTACTTGTGTCACAACCTGCTTGGTGGGGGAGTGATGTTTGTTGTCAATTCTTGCCAGACTGAACAAAGACACTAGACCATGTGTCAGGGAACTCTTATGTTTTTATTGTGTAGTTGCCTTAACTCCAGCAACCAGCCCACTGATTAAACCCAGAAAGTGTTGGCTAACAAGCCCTTACATTTTACAATACAGTTCTCAAAAGCAGTGGCTAACAAGACCTTAATTTTTACACTACAAATCAATAAGCTTTCAACTCCCACAACAAACTTCTAAAAGGTGCTGGCTAATAAGCCACAACACACAATTTCTCAAAGGTGCTGGCTAATGAGCCATAACACACTTCTGCATTTCCCACTCCCACAATAAAGTTCAGTGCAGAGTACAGGAATATCATAGTTGCACTTTGCTCAGACAAAGCAAGGGAGGAGAGAAATAAAGGTAGAAAAGAGAAAAAGAGAACAAAGAAGATCACCAGTCCCTAGATCCTGTGTTGAACCTACTGTGTGAATGGTCTGGAGCTGTGACAGTGAGACAAAGAAAGGGAAAGAGAGGAAAAAGAGGGGGAGGGGGACCAATCCCCTTCCTTGTATAGTTAACCCAGTGCAGATCTCTTATGTAAACTAGATTTTAATTGCTATTTCATTTACACATGTGCAGCCATCCATTTTGAGCCCTTCAGGTAGTGATTTAGGGTGGGATGGAGACCATGATACTGAGTAGAAATCTCAAGGCAGGGCAGGAAGTTGGCTAAGCACAGCACTGCCCCATGCAGCTCTGCAGGACCCTCTCCCAGTCACAACTTTCCTGCCACAGCAGTCAGAATGTTTGAGACAAAACATGCCTATGCCTGGTCCTCCACAATTTGACCTTCTACTTCTGTGAAAGGCTTGAAAAATTCTCCTGTGATGGGAATCAATCTGTGAGTACCTGTCTAATTGTCTTATTTTAAGAAGTATTAATATTTTAAAAAGATCACAAAACCTTCTAAGTTGGAAGGGACCTACAAGGGATCATCAAGTCCAGCTCTTAAATGAATGACCCATACAGGGATCAAACATAATTACATTTACACGTAATTTTAGTGTAATTAGCACCACACTCTAATCGAGAGAAAGAGGAGACTTTAGAGAATATGTTAGAGAAATACAATATAAGACGATTTAAATGAGAATTTGGAGACAGAATGGTTGAGATTAATGACCTTTAACCACCGACAAAACAATTGGAATTTTGAATCCAAAATACTTATCTGACAAAGCTAACACTTTTAAGATTACCTTGTCTGTTATATTACTTTGCCTGTTGAATTCAGGAAGGGTATTGGGTCTACAAATCTGTATTTTCCATGTCTTTACAGAATTCAGAATTGGTCATTTGTTTGTTTTGAAGACAGCAATATATTTGAAGACAGCACCAAAGACAGCGTGATTGATATATTTAAGAATGCTTCTATCTGGTACAAATTTCAGCATCCACTAGTTTGATTAAAACACTGCCTCTCTTGAATGTTACAAAAATCAAAATAAATTAGTAGTCCATAAATTCTAGCATTTGAAGGGGATTTTTTTTCTGCATTGGAAGTCTATTTTTTAGTGTAGTCATGGATCATTGGTGGCACTGGACAAGGCATATTTGCAAGGGAAGAACTTAAGTGATGGATAAAGTAAGGAGAATTTTTCAAGGAGTACCTTAAAGATTAAATGCATGTTCACAGTTACTCATACATTTTCTTTCAAGTAGAGTAAATCAGAGTGAGAGCTAGATTTTTAAAATATGAAGCCCTCAGCTTTAACTGTGGAGGCAAAGAAATACTTATGTGGTGTTGAAAGGTAAGAGTAGTCTGGATTTTGTTACATGAGGTCTCACTGAAATTCACTTTTCTTATATAGTCTATATTAAAATTAGAAAAAAAAACCTATAGCGCTATAGCGGTATATGTTTGTCTACACATACATTTTTACTCTATGGAAAAAAACATTTCAAAATATCTGCTTTATTTTTTGAGCAATATTCTGGTTTATTTCTTTTTGAAACTTTATGTTGGGAAGTGAACATGCTGGCAGAAAGAGGGGAAACTGTGGTTTCTGCTGGTCTCAGGATAGTAGCAACCTGTCTAAACTTCAGAGAGTGCCTAAAAACTAGGAGAAAAAGAAAAATGTTTTTTTATCTCTGTGTACCAGGTAAAAGAAGCATTTCCCTTTAGGTGTGAAAAAGAAATCACATTTCACCGATGAATTACCTTCAAATTGGTACTGATAATTTATTGTCCTAAAAAGCCTACAGCAGTATTTGTGGTCTGTTCATTCCAAATGTCCCTGAACAGTTCCAATTTGGAATGAAAATAGAATCAGAAAGGTATGTAAAAATGCAAAGTTTTTTCCTTTTATTTTATTTTTTTAATTATATGTGTACACATGGAGTAAGTACTTTTCACTTAATTATTAATTATTAATAATGGCTGCACACAAATGAAACATTAAAGATAGTGTTGTATAAAATAGACATGAATTTTTAAATCCATGCTGATAGAGATAGTTTCTGAGAGTTACTGAACAAATGTTTTAAGGTGAAGCTAAAACCCACTTAGATGGCTGAAGGAATATGCAATACTGAGACCACTTTAAAGAAATTTAGAGCAAAACTAGATTATGCAAGTAACCTTTTCTACACTTCAGTCTTTACTAATGTGATCACCAGTGCTGCTTATTATAATCCTGAAGAAGATTGCCTTTTTTTTGTCAGGTATATTTGTATCCAAAATAAGTGGCAGCTTGGCCCTACTTAACCCTGAAAGAAGTTTTTTACTTCTAAGTGATGTTCAGGAGTTTGGAAGAATAATTGTTTTAACTTTTAAATGGAACTTCAAAAAATCAGGAGAAATAGCTACTGGAAGTATTCCAGCACAAATGCTTGGCAACACCACAAGTGATGAACACTCACACATTTCCAGTGTGGTCCTAATTTACTCTGTCCACCATAGATAGTAACAAAACAACATAAAAAGAGAAAAAAAAAAAAAAAAGGCAAAAAAAAAAGCATTGGGGTTCAGGACTGATAAGGCTCTTCAGAGAATAAAATGTCAGAAGGATGGTAGACAACAATGAATTTGGTTGCTGCTTTCTTTTAATAGTATTCAGACTTCAGAGGTATCTTATAGGTCAAGCTGAGGAGCTAATGCTGAAGTGATATTATGCACTTGCAGATGGGATTCAGTTTCAGTAACATTTAGGAAGCAGTTTGTGCCTACAGCCTTTTTTAGCAACCTTCCGGGAATTCTACAGAGATACAAGACATCTTGGCGTGATTAATCCTACAACGTCAGAAAAAGTAGGCTGAGGAAAAAGTCCGATATTTCCTAGAGAAGCCTCAGTACTACAAAACGTCATGTGCTTGCAGAAACAGTGTCCCCTCCCCATAGGTAGAGAAAATCCTTTTCCGGGATGAGAGCTGGGGATGCTGAGAGAACCAGGGTTTTTAGCTTGCTGTGCAAAAATATTCTACTTTTAAAATTCATGTTAAGTTTTTCCTGGTAGATTCCTGTAGGACCTGTTAAAAGCTGTTGAGTCCAAATTAAAGATGAAGTAGTATTCAAGAGGTGTACTATTTTGAGCAATCTCAATCTTCATAGTATATAGAACTGTTGTGTGACAGACTAGTTGAATTAATCAAAAGCAAGTTAAGTAGAGGAAGCACTAACTTGATCTCCTTCTCTGACAAGGTCACCATCTTACAGAATGAGGGTAAGGCTGTGGATGTTATCTACCAGGACTTTATTAAAGTCTTTGACACTGTTTCCCACAACATTTTCCTGGAGAAACTCACTGTTCATGGCTTGAACAGATACACTGTTCACCGGATAAAAAACTGGCAGAATGATCAATTCCGAAGAGTGGTGGTGAATGGAGTAAATCCAGCTGGTCACAAGTGATGTTTCCCAGGTCTCAGTATTGGAGCCAGTCCTGTTTAGTATCTTTATTGATGACCTGAAGAAAGGGATCGAGTGCATCCTCGGTAAGTTTCCAGATGACACCAAGGTGAGTGGGAGTTTTGATCTGCTGGAGGGTAGGAAGTCTTTGCGCAAGGATATGGACAGGCTGGATAGCTGAGGTTCGTTGTATAGGATTCAATAAGTCAAAGTGCTTGTATCACTCTCTATCTGAAAGGAGGTTGTAGCAAGATGGGGGTTGGTATCTTGTCCCAAGTAACAAACAAGAAAATGGCCTCCAGTTGCACTAGGAAGATTTAGATTGAATAGTAGGAAAAAATTTCTTCACCAAAGGGGTTTTCGAGCACTGGAACAGGCTGCCTGAGGAAATGGTTGAGTCACCGTCTCTGAAACTGTTTAAAAGACTTGTGTGATTGCAGATTCTTCTACTGTGCTCCACTGTAGTGTGCAGTTACAACGAAAGGCTCTCAGGATGATAGTCTGCCCTAAAACAGCTGAGATGTGTAATGAGACACTGATGCTGACCTAAAATTCTGTTTCCCACACAATGCAGTTCTGTTCTTTCTCAAACTCAATATATTTTGCAGTAAACATGTCAGCCTCTACAACATTCAGTCCTTTTATGTTATTTAAACATATTAATGTTTAGTTAAATTAAAAATATTAATATCTAGTTAAATGTTGATTGTAAGTTTTGCTGGATTTCCTACTTATATATAACTTATGTATTAGTATGTATATGTGTTAACACTATGTACAAGGGACATGACCTCATTACTGAAAGAGAACTACAAGATCATGCTGCACATTAGCACTTTGAGAAAGTTGGTTTAATTGAATGATGTTTGTTATTTTTTCTTGAACCATTTTTCCTGAAAGGACAAAGTAACAAAGAATGGTAATGTAGAATTTTTCTATGAAACATGATAGTACACGGTAAATGTTTGGCCTTTTCATCATTTAGACGATAAGACACTCCAGGGTATGATGTTGAAGCATAATATTAACACAGCTCACCTACACTGAGTTTAGTATGCATGCTGATATCAAAAAGTAATGGGTACCATGGAGTGTTTTATGGAAGTATAAAATGCCAGATAAATTGTTAGAGGGGATTTCTTATGTCTATTTTTTTTTTAAACAAACAACACAAAATTATATCTAAAAGCAAAACAGACAAAAAAGCCCACTTAACCACAAACATCTGTTAAACTAATCCCAAGGTTTTCTAATTATTATTATTCATATCTATTTTTTGGTATTAAAAGCCAAATTAACTCTAGTATAAATATATAGTTGCAAAGAATGCCTGTCTGGAGAAAGACTAATTGAAGTAGATAAACTAGCTAATTTTGTATATAAATGTAACTTCTAAATAGGATTAAAGACATATGTAATCACTTTGCTTCTAGGTTTGTGTATTCTCAAACTACTGAGTAGCTCAGTAACATTGATTTATTACTTCCCAGTGTTTTGATACAAATGTATTATCTCTTCCTTATGTTTTACTATGTCCCTTTCCATCATTACTTGATAACCTCTTTTTTCATTTTGCCTCTTTTGCATGCTCTTTTCATATATTTTATATATATTTCCCTTGTCTCTTTATATTCAGTAAATGCTTTAATAAGATTCAGAAAAAAGAAAAAATATATATAAAAAATCACCTAATAATTTAGTTGGAAATCCTACTGTGCAGACCTGAATTTGTCTTATACTGTTATGCTGAAGCCATTATCTTATCTGTAGACCTGGCTTCTTGAAGAGTATGATGTACCAAATTATGAAGAGAGTTTAGGTCTTGTAAATGTAGGTAGAAATATCTCAAAAAGAACAGAAAGACAGTAGGATACCTGTTGTTAGACTATCATATCAGTTTGTGTGTTCTCCTGTGTGGCGTCACAACCTCTCCCTCATCCATGTCTCTAAGAGTCTGTACATAAAAAATTATTATTCTGCAGATTGTCAGTTTGGAAGTAGCTATCTCTTTAATCTTTGAGTGCTTGCTTTTAAAGGTTGATTGTCTGAACTATACTACTTGTACTGCAACTGTAACTTCTCTATGCTTCTCAACCATTTCTTAGAATGTTGATATTAATGGTGCCAAAGCAAAATTCTACAGGAATGCACAGAGAGAGTTGCCACCTGAGCACAGTGTGACACAACATACTACTGAGCAGCTTCTGAATAGGACAAAGATACAAGAAGTGTCATGTGTAAAACCAGGAAAGGAACCCAAAACTGACTTTTATTGACCACTGTACCAAAGCAGTCTACATGCAGATTTAGGAGCTAACCACCTTCTTATAATGCTATGTGTCCTTCACAGATCTAAAGGAAAAGGCATGTGCAGTAGAGGTGAGAGATGATCTCATTTTAGAAAAGGCGAGTTCAAGAAGTATGCCTTGCAATTGTAGCAAAAGGGATCTCAGCCTGCTATTACTGAGTCTTAGTTTCAGACTGGCACTTCAATGGAATGAAAGGAAACTGAGTTTACTATCCCATAAAAACTTCAAAAAAGTAAACTTTCATCCCAGTAAGAGAATTACCATTAACAATAAGAAATTATCCATCCCAGAATAACCCAAGAGTCAATAAGTTCTTTCCATTTAAACCAGAAATTCTGGTTATTCAAACACTCAAATTTTATTGTGAAATTTGATATATTGTCTGAGGGAAATGCATGGAATTCTTCTATTTTTTGGTTTTACCTTTCTAAAAACACTGTTATTGTTCTGAATAACTTCCACTTGACCAAATAGAAATGCACTCTTTCTTGCTGAACAATACCTTCATGGAAGGCACATTCTTGCCTTAGGAACATAAGCTTGACTACAGGCTGCATTTATTTTAGATGACTGGCATCAGCCAAAACTGTGCAGTGATGGTCTTGTTTACTGATGGAAAGATTAGTGCTTCTGCATTTAAGGCCCCTTCCAACTCAAACCATTCTGTGATTCTATGATACACATTTCCTTTGTGGAAGGAAGAGACTGAAGGTCTCATGGGTTTTTGTAGGCCTCACTAGCTAAGAAACATGTGGCAGTCTTGCCAGTCAGCACAACTTAGTTAAAAAAGAAGTGGATTATTCCTGTCAGGCTGTACTGTGTAGACATTCCTTATCAGAAGGGTTTAATTTGCTTTTGTTATTTACCATGTCCTGCTTGTCTGGCACAGTGTTGGTGCAGAATGGACTGTATAACCTAAAGGTATATAAACTCTGACCAATAGAGGAAGAATTCATATTAGCAGTGTGACACATTGCTACTGCTCTGTGTTCTCTCCTATAGCTACAATAACACACTGCTGCTATCCTGACCCCATCTAAGTTGTGTTCCATTTTTTTTATGCAACACCCACTGTTACCTTTGATGAAAAGGCAGTTTTCTGCAACAGTAAAGTTACTTTTCCATTCAGAAGGATCTGTGAGACAAACCTTTGTAAAATCTATGCCCTGAAGGAGCTATCATATTTAATATTATGTTTAATCAAAAACACATGTGTATATGTATGTAAATTCCCTAACTGAGCTAGAAGAAAAGAGTTTCTGATAAAGAAAACTGCAGTTAAGTTTAATTTTGTTTATAAAGACATAATTTCTCTTATTGATCCAGTATGTACACCCAACCTTTGTTCAACCTTTAAATACTTGATCATGTGCTGGTGTGTTTTCAATTTTCCTTTCTTTTTTTCTTTTGTGGGGGACAGAGGGGGGTAGGGGAAATGTTTCCTTGATTTATGTACAAAAATAATACAAAATACCATAAACATTATCAAAGTATATCCGTAAGACCTTTGTGCAGGTAGTATGTATGCATAACAGAAATGAATGCAAGTTGGGAAATTTCAAACAACATCGAAACAGAAAATCACATGTTAGTGAACATGTAGTCTATTCTGCTAGTACACAGTTTATACTCCTTTTTTTCTTATTTAACCAATGCTCTGAAGTGGAAGCCCAAGCAGGAGAAAAGGTTAGCTTGGGACTGTAAACCTAGAGAACACAGTTTGTTTGCCTGGTTATCTAAAATGGCTGCAAAAGATATAAAGCTGGTGAAAAAGATATAGTAAGTAGGCCAAATGCTGTGAAATTAAATTTTAAATAATACTGTGATATATTGATGACTCAAGCTGGGATATTAATTTTATTAAAACATGTATTTGTTACAGAAGAACAGACCCCTATCCAGGTCAGATGTAATCAAGAAAAATGTTAATTGTCTGGAAAAAATTAGGAAGATCCAACTCAAAGCAAATAATTACAGGGACAAGACATCTTTAAATAAGAGTGAGAATCAAGAAAAACATTAAATTTCATTGCTAAGTGATAAATGACTTATGATTGATTTAGTTTTCACTGCAGTCACACATTTCAAAATGTCACATTTGCACTCAAATAACCTTTCCAGGAATAATCTGTGAGGATATATAAATATTTTGCTAAATGGTCTCATGCTTCACCAAGTTCTCTTGATTTGCAATTCATTACTTTGTTCATATAAATGACAAGTAGTGTACTATCCTTTATAACAAAAACAAACAAATGTCCTCTGTGTTTTAAGATATGAAAATAAATTCTTGCTGAAATATAATATAACATATAATTAAACCAGAATAAAAAAATATAGAATTTTGATTCTGAAATAGTTTTCAAATGGATTTTTTATTTCTTATTCAGAGTTTCTGACAAAGGTTTGTTTGCTTGTTTTTTGCTCTTTGCTTTTGTGTTTTTGTTTTTTTTTTTAATCTGAAAGATAATGAAGAATTCTTTGAAGGAATTCGTAGGATTTAAATATAAAACTATGTCACAAAATACATTTAAGTAACTTTAAAAAAGAATTTCAGCTTGCATGCAAATTTCTTACCATCTGATGGTGACATGTCATTGAAAGGTCATAGAGTCATTTAGTTCTACTTTCTCTGACAATTTTTCAGTATTGTGTTTCGTCAACCTACAACATTTAGCACCACAGGGCACTAAATAATTATGTAGAATTACGTACTGCACAGGGAGTGGGAAAGCAGGAGAAAAACGTGCAAGGTAGTACACTATTTTTGTTTCTTCCTGTGATGCTCATTTGCTTGTTAGCAGCAAATATATCACTATGCTTGCAAAGAATTTTTAGTGAGAAGTTTTAAAAATAGTATGATTTATAACAGTATTATAGCTTCATATTTGCAGCTATGACAGAAATAAAACCATAGATTTTGAGAGAGAGAGAAAGCAAGTTAAGCAAAATGTTCTACCTACCCTTCAGGCCATTGCCAAAGTGGTGGTGAAGCATTGCATTTTTTAAGGCCTATAAATTTTATATTTCAGTATAGAGGTTATGAAACAACACATTTACCTGTTCTTCTTGGCAAACACCTTGAAGAGTTTTAAGGAAGGAATCATGTTCCAGAAGAAAAACACATATACCTGAATTAATCACGTGATTGTCCTACAATCATGGAAGAGTAAGATACTTCCTTGGTGTGATTGATTGCATCATGGAGTAAAGAAACAAATGAATGGAATGTATCCTAGAGGTGTGGTTTTGATCCACTAACTGAAAACAAAGACTGGATGATTAGCTCGGATGAGAGACCAAAAATAAGGCAAGATGAGGTACAGTCCTTTACCTTATGGCCTTTTAACTCCCTTCTCAATTAAAAAAAAAAAAAAAAAAAAGAACTAACCAACCATGAACAACAAAAAAATCCTAATCCCCAAAGCTCAAGCAATATTATTAACATTTGGTATCCTTATGTACAAGTTTCGAACTGGCTTCCCGCCAAGTCCTCCGAAACTCGACAACAAGGACCCGCATTCCAGAGAGGGAAAAGAGGAAAGAAAAAAACCAAGCAGCCAAAGTTATAGCAAAAAAAAAAAAAAAATATATATATATTTTACATATGAGACAGATACACAAAGGAGAATACCACACACCGGGGGTGGGTAGGGGAAAGGAAGGGAGAAGGACAAAAAGGGGCAAGGACCGAACAAGTCAAACAGCCAGCCGAAGGTAAACTAGCAGAGATCTCACCACTTCCCTTCGAACAGGTAGGATGGCCAGATACGGTCCTAGGCTCTCCCCTCACGCGTGGCTGATAACGGCAGTCACTGTAGGCCTCGGCTCCAGATAAACCCGACTGAAGCAGGGACCCACCGTTCTCGAACCTCGCCAGAGAGGAAGAGAGCGCGATCCCTCCCGCTGACTTTATTTATACCTCCAGTTATGTAAAGGAATAGCATGGAATACTTCCGTGATCACTTTTCTAGTTCCTTCCTGGTTACAAGTTGGTCTCCAGGAAGGCCTAGAGTGAAACCAGCACACCTTAGAAAAGAGAAAAAAAAGTAATCCTAAAATAAAGAATTTCTGTTGTAGTAGCAATTTCTACTCTGTCTCCAGCTATGTAATGATATTATTTGGGCTCAGGTAATGTATGAGAAGGAGAATGTCCAATATGGGGTATATCATATTAACGGGAGATAAATACAGCAATGTAGATACTGTTATGATAGGAAGAAAGCTCTTACAATTGAGAACTATAAAAACAAGAATATGGGTGGAAAAAGTCATCTACTGTTGCCTTTAAGTATGGAAGGCAGAGACTGTACTTTACTCCTAAAGGTGCAATATCTCTTGTTTTAGCGTAAAAGTGAAGAAATATTGTTGACCTAAAATGATTTATTTATATAAATAACATCTCTGTCAGCTCAGAATTGGAACTGTGTTAGCCTGTTTGCTCAGTATAATGTTATTTATTTATTATTTATTAAAATATTAAATAACTACTATTGACACTAGAATGAAAAGAGGAACAATTGGTTATTAGAATTTTGATAGCAGCACTGATTGGGAGAGACCATTAGAAGTATCTGGAATGAAGAAAAGCATCTATTTAGTGTAGAGCTAGAAACCTGAAACAGAAAAACAGGACTATCTCATGCTCTCTGAAGGTTACCGTTCTTCAAGGAAAAATAGTCACATATCACATCTTGAAGGATTACTGTCCTTCCCTTTGATCTCTTCTTCTTTAAGATCAAATGACCAATTCCTGTAAAAAAAAAAAGTGGAAAAATGTATTAAAAATATGTGTAGAAATCAGTCTGTAGTCATTACATTAAAAATCAGTATTTGGACATGTAGTGGCTTGACCCTAGCTGGATGCCAAGTACTCACTACAGCCGTTCTCTCACTCCCCTCTGCAACTGGACAGAAGAGAGAAAAAAAAACAGCAAAGGATTCATGAGTTGAGATAAGAGCTGGGAGAGGTCACTTACTGATTACCTTCACGGGTAAAAGAGACTCAAAGTGGGGATAGTACTTAAATTTACTACTGACAGGATCAGAGTAAAAGAGTGAAAAATAAAATAATCTTAAAAACACCTTCCCCCCACCCCTCCTTCCTTCCATGTTATCCTTCCCCCACTCCACAGTGTGGTGCAGGGGGATGGGAAATGGAGGTTATAGTTGTTGCTTCTGCCACTGTTCAGGGAGAAGAGTCCTTTCCCTGTTCCCGTGGGTTCCCTCCCATGGGACACAGTCCTTCATGGACCTCTCTGGCGTGAGTCCCTCCCACAGGCAACAGTTTGTCACAAACTGCTGTTCCGTGGGTCACTCCTCTAAGGGGTGCAGTCCTTCACCAATGAGCTGTACCAGTGTGGGTCCCTGACAGGGGCCACAAGTCCTACCTGGGAAAAACCTGCTCCAGTGTGGGGTCCTTTCTCAATGGGCTGCAGGTGGGTCTCTGCACCCCAATGATCCTCCATGGGCTGCAGGGGCACAGCTGCTCCACCATGGTGTTCACCACAGGCTGCAGGGGCCTCAGCTCCGGCACCTGGAATATCTCCTCACTCTCCTTCTCCACTGCTTTTGGTGTCTACATTGTTGTTCCCATGTTCCCACTCCACTCTTTCCTGGCTGGAAATTTCACCTGCACAACAACCTTCTGTTCTTCAATATGCTATCCCAGAGGCGTTACTATTACTCCTGATTGGCTTGGCCTTGGCCAGTGGCAGGAAGCCCGTCATGGAGCTGGTTGGCATTGGTTCCACTAGACAGGGGAAGCTTCCAGGAGCTTCCAACAGAAACCACCCCTGTAGCTCCCCTGTTACCAAAACCCAGACACAGAAACCCACTACAGGACATCATATAACAAATAGATACTTCTAAAATTGCAACACACTGAAAATTATTACTCTCCAAGTTTTCTGTTATATATTTTGTACAGAAGTTACAAATGAGTACATAAATCATGGCTTTATTTCATGCTAGTACTAGTATGTTTATAAGTTTTATACATGGAATAAACAGTTTTTAAAACATAAACACCTATGAATTTCAAATTAAAACATGCAAATTAAAACTTCAGCCTTTATTCGGTTTTTCAGTATATACTGAGACACTAAGATTTTTAAGGCATAAAGATAGTGAAGGACTTTCTCAGCCTTGAGGGCTCTTGCCTCTTGTGCTTCTAAACCATCAGGTTGCATGCTGATTGCACTCTTGGTAGATAGATGGGAATTAACAGCAACCTTACTTGATAGAGTGCATAGGTTAAGCAAACAGTAGTGTTCTTTGTTTTTTTAGTTTGCTCTGGCTAGAGAACTGTGATGGTATTCAGACCTGAGGAGGAGTGGCCCATGATTTACCTAAATAAAAGCACAAATTCTGAACTAAAGATGCACTTAGCTATGAAAATGAAATAAAAATATTCCATCTCCAATAACTGAATATGTATTATTATGTCATAGGGGTCATTTAGACGAGTAATGTAGAGTGTGTAACAATGATCAGTAATTTGATGAGTAATTTCCAGATCCTATACCAGTTACTTTAGTTTAGATGGTGACATACTCTATTTTGAGCTGTTTTCTAGTAGTATATATTTGTGTTTTGAGTAATTAGTAGATATGGCTGTGAAGAATTCCAGTACTTAAAAGAAGTGCATGCTGATATGCATTATAAATGTCCAACTCTGTGTTTTCTGTCTCTCCTATTACCCTTAGCTCTGTGCTACTCCTGTCCCCTCAGATGTGTTTGGCTTTCTCAAACTCTTTCACAAGGACTCAAACCCTTCCTTCTCCTTCAGTCAGTATGAATTGCTACTGGTTGTGAGCTCTTTGTGAAGGCTGGGGAAGTTGAAAGGTCATTTCACTTTAGAGGCAAAAAATAGTTTTAGGTTTGCACTGAACAGTTACAAATGAAATTCTGAAGAAACCATGTAATCTGTGTACTATGTATGTATAACAGGAATGAAATAGGTAGGGATTTTTAAAAGTTTGTTCAGAAATGTCTAAGGAAAAGAATAAGTTAAACAGGGAAGAGAACAGTTAAGACATTCACACTTATAGTCACAGAATCACAGACTCATAGAATGGGTAAGGATGGAAGGGACCAGAGTGGGTCATCTAGTCCAACCTCCCTGCTCAAGCAGGGTCATCCTAGAGCACCTTGCACAGGACTCCACCCTTCTGGGTCTTGAATATCTCCAGTGAGAGACAGTCCACAACCAATCTGGACAACCTACTACTCACACAGTAAAGAAGTTCTTCGTCATATTCAGGTGAAACTTCCTGTTCATCAGCTTCTACCTGTTGGCTCTATACTGTTGGCTTGGCACCACCAAGAAGAGCCTGGCTCCTCCCCTTGACACCCTCCTTTCAGATACTTATACACGTTAATGGGGTCCCCTCTCAATTGTCTCTCCTTGAGGCTGAACAGGCCCATCTTTCTGCAGGTATGGCATAGAATGTTATCTTCTATCCTGGGAAAAGGAATGAGAAATATGAGACAGTTGGTAATATCTCCTCATCTTGGTGTAGCTTTATATACCATATAGTGTAACAGAAATGAGGAGTGAGCTAGAGCTTACAAATCAATTTTTCTAAAGCTTTGTGTAGAAGTGAGTTTCTCAAGGGAGCCCCAAAATATTCTGAGATACAAAACCTGGAATTTTTCAGAATACAATCCCCTGTATTTGCAATTTCTAGTAGGATGACTATATTAGAACAAAAGGTCTATAAACACAGCTCCCTGCCTATTCATGGATTACTGCAAGGTGGACTGCACTTCTAGGCTTGAATTCAGTCTATTCAGCACCTGTCTAGGTTACTGCAAATTCTGAAAAATCCCCTTTTGGTCTGCTTTTTCTGTCCCCACAGGGGCTTCCCTGTGTCTTTGAATGAGCTGCAGTCTGGTTACTTGTGCAATGACTGCTTCCTGTAATTTTCAACAAGGAAACTTCTCCTCTGGTGCATATTCATTGACTCCAGGAATATCACTGCCCTCTTTCCACATCTACTATGTCTGGTCACTCTTCCTTAAAGAACAAAGCTCGAAACAAGAAACCAACACATAGAGGAGAGACTGTTCAGCAGGCTGCTGCTGTGTATGCTAAATCTGTTAAGGGTTAGAATTTCAAAGAAACAGCTACATATATGATGGATGGCAGGGATTAACTGGAAATAAGTAAATACAAAACATTCAGATATTAACGTCATAATAAGTCATTAGCATCATAAGTGAAAACTTGACTGAGTGAGTCTGGAGAGCTGGGATCTGACTATCATGGTACTATTATGGTTTGTTTTCTGTGTTGAAGTTTGTCTGATGTGGATAGTATATATCTGAAAAAGTGATTTTGAAAAACAGTTTTCAGGGGATGAAATCAGTTGTTGCAGTACTAACACAGAAAATTCATGTCAGAGTCCTTGGAAGTTTTGCCTGTGTAAGGCCAGGGAATTAACAACGCTGTAATGCAGCTCCAGAATTGTAGAAAAGGTTAAATATTTTTATTTTACACTCCAGCAAACCTGGTATAACTAGGAAAATGATTCTACCAGACAGATAGGCTTGTCCTTATCCTCCTACCAGTGGAACAGAAATATGATGATGGTGCTCTCCATAATATAATTAGTGAGAAACATTCAGTAAATTGCTGAAAAAATCTTCTGTCACAATAGTGCATATTCAACCTAATAAAACATGTAACATTTTGTCTATTTTCTGTGAGATATGAATGCAAGTAGAAAGACTGACGTAATATGGTCTAACATGCACAATGATGATGATTTAGCATATTGCGCATTTGCTATAATTACTTGGTAGTAGTGCTGTGTGGTATCAGAACAATGCTATCTTTTTATATTGGTTTGAGAAAGTTATTTTTTTATTTTATTTTTTTAATTAAGGTTAAAATAAAACTTTCATATGTGTGTGGGAATGTTGCTTTATAGACGTTGTTTGTTTTCCAAATGAATTGATAAATATTGGAGTTTGTAATTTGTAGTTTACTCTTTTGGATACCAGTGTGTTTATTTTACCATGTGGAAAGGTCATGGAGAAGAAATAGATAATAGATGATGGTAGCACTTATAAGGCAACTTATTCATGTGTCAAAAAATAATAATTGGCATTGGATTCAGTCTAATCACAGATGTTTGTGTATGCATGCATACTGCTTCTATTTTCTGTCAGTTCTGGAAAGGCAACACAGTCCTTTTATAAATTTTTAGAGGCTTTTCAAAAATACCAGGTTTTCTGGTAAATGTGTCAAATTACTTTAGATGACTACCTTTACTCTTGATGTGCTTTTGGTAGTTTCTTTGGTTTGTTTGGGGTATTTTCCCCGTATTTGATGAGTTAGAGTGGAAATAATTTGAAGGGGGTTGTTTCTTTCCTTATTTCTTCCTATTACAAATGATTTTAGCAGAGTTCAAGTAAAATGTATCTAAGTCAAAATTAGACTAGACATGTGGGAGAATGATAGAATGTAATCTACCTTAGAACAATACTAAACAAATATTTCACGTTTCACAAAATAAACACAATGTACATAAAAATGAATTCTCTTTGGTGTGGGATTTCACAAACACAGTAATTGCAGCCTCATATTTGCCTTACTTATTTTTCTCTTAGTTACAGTCACTTTTCTCAGAAGATAAATTTATGTTGTAAATTTATGTTCTTCACTGGAAATAAATCTGCTGACCTTGGAAGATGGTAAGAAAACATAACCTTCCCTTTTTGCCACCAAAGGAGAAATTACTTGATCAATTGATGTATATGTCTGTGAGTCTGTATAAAAACTATTTTTTTTCTTGAGAAAGAGAGAAAATATGACAACCTTATACATTTACACAAGCCTCTCTCTATTCTTTTGGCTTTTTTTTCTGAGGAGAGCTGAGTTTGATGGTTTGGTTGTATTTCCTTCACAAAGGCATCCAGTTTGCTCTAAGGTTCAAGTTTCTCAGGATTACCTTCTCTGAAGTCTTCAGGAGCAGTTGAAATGCTGAACAGTCAGAATAACTGGTGGAAGTAGACTAAAACAAGACATGGTATAAGATGCACTCATAAAACTGTAATAGTAATATAGAGTGGCTGAAAGCAGGGTTCATGTCAGGTTAAGACACCACTGGAACTGTGTTTGTGCTTGTAGTTGTTTCCTTCAAGACCAGAATGGAAATGTGTGATCTGCATACTTATGATTTTGCCATTGTTATCAGAAGCCCTGTGCGACCAGAACCTGACCCTGGTCTAGGTGGTGCTGACTACCCCAGCTGCTGGGGATGAGTGACAGTCATCTCTCCAGGGTGAGCTGAGTCTGCTTATACAATTGGTGGTGTAGGCCGCGTTAAGGGAAAGCACAAATATAAACCCAAACAAGCTCAAGGCAGATGAGGAAGAACTCATTGACACCCTGCTTCTGCCATACAACAGGAGGAAGAAAACCTATCCATGAACTCCTTATGACGAAGACCTAATGTGACCTTCTCTACTTCCCCCCAGTGCTGTTTTAGGAATACTGAAGCCGCCCACAGGAGTATCCAGAAGGGCATTGCAAGGGTGATCTTAGCACCAACAAAGGGGGATCAGTACTAGCAGTTCTTCTTGGATGGTGTTTTTAAAGAGGATATTATTAGTGCAGATTTACTGTGGCAGCTAGACTGTGAATGTTAATGTTACTGGATCAGTCATAACTGTTGTAGTTTTGTTAATTTACTGGCACTTTAATTAGGCTAATAACGGTTTTAGGTTTTTTACTGTTTTCCCTTTTTGTCAGTAACAAGATTCTGAGTCTAACGTTATTTAGTTCAGTTGCTTTAGGTTTAACTAAAAAGTCAAGTATTCTGGTTTAAATTCTAATGAAATCTAATTTTTGAGTTTAAAAGGGTTTTCTGTGCTCATTATACAAAAATGAGAGACATGGATCTTTTTCAGGCTTCTGAGTCCCATTGCTACAATCATGTAAAGATCCAATGAGACTTGTCCATTGTTCCACATCTGCGTGTGTCCTCTTGAAGTGTGGAGTCATGTAGAGGAAGGGAAAATAATTATCTCATATTAGAATATTTCAGAGGGATTTTACAGTCTAGTATATTTTCATATTCTTCTGTCTAGGTAATATATTATATTAGGGTATCCTGAAAACCTATGAATATGACCTTAAGTGTTCTGTTGAAGAAGGGGGACTGCTTTCAGTATTCTGAAACAAGGAATGGTAACTATATTTTCCTCTCCCACAACATACAGTTACTTCTTTTCTTTTTTTTTCTGCAGTATTATGAAAAGTCCCATTTTCAATCTGTGCAGGACTGCCTCTTGTTTCTTTTTGGCTCTGCATCTATGAAATCTTATGGAGTGTATTAACATTTAGGACAAGAGAAGTTGCTTTCTCTGGAAAGTTTTTTTTTTTATCTTGCCAATTTTATAAATACTGGCTTAATGTGAAAGTAGACCCTAGGAAGAGGATCTGGTTACTATAGAAAGTGCAATTTTATCATGAAGTTTGTGTCAGTTTATTTTTTATCAATTTATTGTCAGTATTTATGCAATATCTTTTTATGTGTGTGAAAAGGGAAACTGCCTACTGTTTAAGCAGGGGACCAAATAACTCATCAAAAGCTGGTATGAAACATTCTACAGGAAGATGATGATTTTTGTATTAGAATGTATTAAGGGGAAAGGCAAATGACTTCAAATTTGTTTTCTAGAAATGAACAAAACCTTTTGCGGAATTGCCTGGATATTACTCCTTTTCCTAGTAATTATGTTCCCAGCTCTTGAAACAGTCTAATAATCCTCAAAGGAATACTTTTTCTTGGATTAGAAAATTCCAGTCTAGATTATTTTCACTAAAGCATATCTGCCTAATATTATTCAAAAATAAGCTTTGGTAGAGAATCTACTAATGGGAAAATTTCATGTAGAGGATTTGTCCATAGTTAAGACTACTTTTGATGAAAAATTCCGCTTGTATGATAGAAGTTAAAAAAAAAAAATGTCTTGGGGAACCTGGAATTTACCTGAAGATTGGAGCAGGGAGGTTTCATGTGTAGATATATAATCATATTTCGGTTTATTATTTCTTTTTCAGTAGTGTGACTTTTTTTTTCTCAAATAGTATATTGTTCAGATACTGTTAGGGGATTTCTGTGTTTTCAGAACTATTTCCCTGTGTACATTCTTGAACTCATTAATCTGAATTTTTTCAGTCTTAATTGTAGGTGAGTTCGTAGCATTGTGGTCTTTGGGAGAACAGTTTACTGTGATCATAAATCTCAGTATTCTTAATAACTTGATGTGTATGTCCTTTATTCCCTCACAAATTCTTGTCAGACTAGTTCTGGAAACATTCCTCAGTTCTGACAAGACAGCGACTGAGCTTAACTTCAGGACTGAAAACAGTACAGTTTCTATGACAGCAGCTAAATTAAAAATAACTCACAATCCCAAATCTTTGTTAATTGGACACCTATGAAGGTTTCTTTGTCATTGTGTGAAGGTCATGACTACTTTCAGGCTTGGAGAAGCAGTGGCTTTATAGATGTTCTTCTGTGGAAAGTGAGGTGAAATTCTCTCTTTAGACAGGGAGATTCAAAAAATTGGAAGAGGAGTCATCTGATCTAGGTGGTCTCCTGGGTAAAGGTGACTTTTCAGAGGTACTGAAAATGTGAGAGACAGTGAGTTAATTTAGAACCTCTTGACTGCTAGACTTACCCCTGCTCCCAAAACTAAACAGTCAGAAGAGATAATAAAATTGTGAGTTTTTCAGTGCAGTTTGTCTTCATAAGCAGGATCTTGTAGACATGTCTACTGTTCATGAATATGTCTTTTCACACTGTTGTTAATTTTCATGACATTCTGTTAAAATTCCACAATTTTTTAAAGGGATCTAAATTGGTCTACAATGATTCTACAGTCAAGCTATTCCAGATGGAACAGAGAATAGTTATTATGAACTTTTAGACTTAGCTTTTTCTGACCCTAATGTCAAATTCTTTTTTTTTTTGCTACTGGCTTAATGACCTAGAATTTCAAGAAGAAATGGGAACCATTCAGATCCCGGTTAGATAAATGGTCCTCTGCTGACCTCTTATGGAGAAGATAAATCTGAAACTACCTCACAGTCAATTACATGTTCACAGCTCAACAGAGCAAGAAGACATAGCAATAACACTGTGATAATATTGTCATCCTGTTGAAAGCATCTACACGGTATGACAGGATATGAAGAAAAGGATACTGAAAAATAGTCATTCAAGAATTGACTGATTATGCAAACTCAGATCTACTTTGTATTGAAAAATCTACCCCTGCTTTTAAAACTTAGAAATCTTAAACAGAAATGGAGAGTTTATATGCTTGTGGGTGTTGTACTAGAAAGCCCTGCACTCTGTGAGCTGTTGCCAGTGTGGAGTTAAAGACAAAAAACATAAGAGTTAGACTGCAAGATTAAGCAAGAGATTCTTCAAAAGAGGTCTTCAACTTTTGATGCAAAGTAATAATGGCATTAATTCATAGGTCTAAAAAATGGTGGGAGAGATAACAATATGCCTGGAGTACAAATTTTCACTTTTTAGATTTTTTTTTTTTCATGATCAAAAATCAATATAGTATTTTAGACAGTAATACCATGGTAAATTAGCTCCATGTATAGATATTTTAGAAACACAGAAGAACTGAGGCACCAGAAGGCCCCTCTGGAGACATTCTACTTATGGGGGTTGACCCTGGCTGGCAGCTAAGCCCAGATTCCTTTTCTCATTCATTTATCCCCAGCAGTACAGAAGAGATAACTGAAAGGGCAAAAAGGAGAGAAAATTTGTGAATTGAGATAACGATAGTTCAACAGATGAAGAAAAAAAAAATAAAAAGGGATGCAAAGGCAATCACTCACGAACTTCCACCTGCAGACTGATGACAAGTCAGTCTCTGAGTAATGGTTACCTCGGAAAAATACCCCTTTAATTTTATTGCTGAGTGAGATGTTATGTTGTATGGAACATCTCTTTTATTAATTCAAGTCTGGTGTCCCGCCTGTGTACCTTCCTAACCTTTAACTCACTCCCAGCCTATTTTCTGGGGGAGGAGGGAGGACAGAGTGAGAAACACAGAAGGCTTAATTACTATTCAAGCAGTGCTCAGAACAGTTAAATTACTGTTGTGTTATCAGCACTGTTTTGATCACAGATCTAAACCTAGCACTGTCATCATCATTGTCATCATCATCATGGCTAGGCTTCATGAACAAAGATTTGGGAAGGACTCTACCCACACTTGCTACAAGTGCACTGGTGGCTAAAGTGGCCAATGTGAGATAGACAGGTCCAATTGCAAAAGGCACAGCAGAAAGATTCCTTGGATGGTATCAGCAAGACACGGTTCTTTCTGCCTTGTCTTTTCTCCTTGAGAGTGATCCTGTGTGCGTTCTCAAAGAAAGCAGTAGCGTTATAGATGGTGTGTCTCCAGGCCTCCCGATTTGAGACCAGAGTAGACCAATGATGATGATCAATATGGCCAAGGCCAATATATTGTGATATATTGTTTCAAGGAGTCCTTGTATCTCCTCTTCAGGGCTCCTCTCTTGCGGCAGTTCACCATGCAGCACAGTCTTAGGGAGGCGGTGGTCCTTCATCCTGGAGATGTGTCCTACCCAACGCAGATGTGTTCTCAGCAACATGGCCTCAATATTTGTAACTGCTGCCTGTTCTAGAACAGATGTATTGGTCACATAATCTGACCAGTGAATGTTTAGGATTGTACAGAGACAACGTTGATGGAAGCGTTCTAGGAGTCGCAGGTGGTGGCAGTAGATGCCCCGTGATTCGGAACCATATAAAAGAGTGGACAGCACTATGGCTCTGTAAACACTGATCTTTGTATTTTTCTTCAGGTGTTTATTTCACCAGACTCTTTTATGAAACTTTCCAAAAGCTCTATATGCCTTTACTAACCTGTTGTCTATCTCTCTGTCAATCTTACCGTCTGAGAAGATAACGCTTCCCAGGTAATTAAACTGCTGGATTGATTTGAGCTCTGATTGACCAATGGTGATATGGGGATGATGGAAGACTTCCTGAGGTACAGGTTGACAGAAACTTCTGTCTTCTTCAAGTTGACTTCCAGCCCAAAGAGATCAGCAGCCTCTGCAAAGAAAGATATTAAATGCTGCAGAGCTACTTCTGTGTGGGCAACAAGGGCGTTGTCGTCAGTGTAAAGCAGCTAGAGGATTAGATGATTTAAGGTGTTAGTGTGGGCCTTCAGTCACCTTAGGTTGAATAGGTTTCCATCAGTACAATATTGAATGTAGACACCATCCTGATCATCGAGGTCTGCCATGGCCCTTTGGAGTATCATGCTGAAAAACCTAGCACTGTATAGACTGCTATTAAGAAATGTAATGCTGTCCCAAACAGTACAGTGGCCAAAACTCCCTGCTCAGAGCAAGGAAGCCCTGATCTAGACACAGCACTGTAGATGTGTCTCACCAGGTCCTCACCAGAATCACCTCCATTGACTCACGGGCAGCAATGCTCCTGCAGCAGTCCAGGATGCTATTGGCTGTCTTTGCTGCATGGACACATTCCTGGCCCATGGTCAGCTTGTTTCCCAGGACCCCAGGTCCTTTTCTGCAAAGCTGCTAATTGGTATATCACCTTTCTTTTTTAATTGGGTACCTGCTTTATGCCAATAGTTTTTGGACTGGTAAAAATCTAATATAACTCCATAAGCCTGAATTTTTTGTTAAACTCCCAGTAGCTTTTTAATCCATTAGACAGTTCCAGTAAAATTTTCAATCCTTTATCTACTCCAAGAAACAGCTAAAAGTTTGCCAAACAGCACATGCCCTGGTTGACTACACACATAGCTATGACCAGAGTGTGAGTAGCTGTTGTCCGATGAAAAGAAACCCTTCTTTGAACAAGCACCTGTGAAGAAAGCTGTGTATCACACTGCAGAGGAAGACAGGCAGTAGTGACGCAGAAGGAGCTGGCAAGGTTGGGAAGATTATGTACTGGGAGACACAGCACAGGAGTCTGTCTGAAATCATGCTTCATTAGTTACACCGCTCACAGAACAATTTGCTAAGCTTGTTGCATATATAAACATTTATTTAACTGAAATTCAGTACTCTGCTTCCACTGTGAACAGAGTGTCAGTGCTTCATCGACTCCAAAAGATGGTGCTCTCTGCATTTATTTTAGAATTTATGATGACAGAAACAATTTATATCCAATTCAGCCTTTGTTGGGTTGTAAATTATTGAGGATACTTTTATAACAGGATCTGTTAATGCAGCCCTTCTGCTGAGGCTTTCACATTTACAAATAATTTGTATAACATTTTCACACGAGAGGTTAGAAAATGCACAGCTTCTTGAGTAATCTTACTTTAATATAACCTGATATGTTAAACCAACATATTAGATTTTAAAACATGATATGTTAAACAGAACATATTAGATTTTAAAAAGACAAAATAACATTTGATTCAATCAGTAACTGCAAAGTTGACTTTTTAACAAAAAGTATTTGTAAATTCCACTATTGTGATGATTCTTTATGGAAGATATAGGGTCTTTGATATAAATATCTATATATGGTTATAGAATAGTGCACAAAGTATGCATATAACTTGATTCTGATGCAATGTATGAACTGCAATTGAAAATCAGTATAAGAAAGAACGCTTTGCAGTTCTGAATTATATCCTCAGATTGATTTGAAACTTCATTTTGCAGTGCTATGCTTCTGCATTTGTAACTGATTTGCTACTCCTGTACAATTAAAAGCAGTAGAATTTTTCTAGCTTTTTGTTGTGCTTTTCATCCTGTTTCCATGGAAGATACTAATACAGTTTGAAAAACTATTTAAGATAAGTATACATTTTACTTGTCTATTACTCTCTGTGAAATATTGCAGGTAATTCACTTTGTGTAGTGTGTCAGAACAGATGACAAGCTCAATCTGAAAGATGCATTGAAAATTGCTGCCTATCTGCAGTAAAAAATCACAACTGTTCCTGGTCAGCCTCTCAGGTACAGGTATCACATGTTTGCTATTTTGTACTATTTTGGTCATTTTGAAACAGCTAGCACTGTTGTTTCATGTTGGTTGTATCTGGGGTTTGAGTGAGAAAGTGGAAAGATGTGGGATTAGTATTCAGAAAATTTGAGGAAGGAATACAGAAAGTGGAAAAAAGGGTACATATATTATAGACTAGAATTAGAGAATAGTTGAGATTGGGAGGTATCTCCCTAAATCATCTACTCAGACCCACTGTTCAGACCAAGATTGATTTTGATGTTGGATTTGGCTTTTTTGTTCAGTCAGGTGATTTAGATCTCCCTGAGCAACCTGTCCTGGTGTTTGACAGATAATCGTGAATAACTTTTACAAAATATCTAATTAGAATATCAGTCATTGCAGTTTTACCCATTGTCCTTCTTTTGTTGTCTACTACCAAGAAAATGCTAGTTCCAACTTCTCTGCAACCATACGCTTAATTTGAAGACAGTAGTAAGCTCCTCCTTTAACCTTTCCTTCTTTAGGCAGAACAAACCTGGCTCTCTCAATCAATGCTTTCATGTCTCATATAAAAACCCCCAATCATCTTGCTGACTACTACTAATAGGAACAATTGAAGTGTGAACCTTCAGGGTTCTCCTGTGATGTTGCATGTATCGCATACTGTGTTATTGTTATCCTTATGAAATAGACAGCTTACACTTACTTTTGGTATATCTGTGTAAAATATTGCTCCAACCCATGTGTGTAAATTCTCTCCTGACTGTGTTGACCATAATACTGTTTTCTTGAATTTTTGAGTATTAAAATAAAAATCCAAATGAATATTGCTTGCTAGAAATCTCTTTAGGACTTAAGTTGCATGAAATTAAAATATGCTGTATCACTACGAAGCAACATTTTTTGTTACTGCTTTAAAATTCAAAAAGGCAGGATGGATGTTTAAAAAAACAGAAAAAAGAAAAAAGGAGTCTCCTTCATTATTACATGAAAGAGAAGTCTTCATTTTTTTTCTGTATTTTCTGTGTTGATGGATATATAGAGAATCCTCTATACTGACTTGTTTCGAAGTTACCCTGGGTAGCCCACGTTAACAGTTATAATCTCAAACACTACTATTCTTGTTTCATGGAGTATAAATGAATAACCAAACATTTAGGTGCTGCTCTTACAGGCAGGATATGCTTATCAGGGATGAATAGTGGTAACAGTGCCTTTCACAGAGTCTTAGTACATAATAGAAATTATTTGCCCCCTCCCCTTTTTTTAAAGATTATTTTTTTCATGTTTTGACTAGAAATCAGAAATTCCAAATTTGGAAATTCTAAAAATTTTTGAACCAGAATGTGTGCTATGCAATTTCCAGTGGTTCAAGGTACCCTTTAGGCTGAGAAACAACAGTGAACATAAAAGTTTTGTTCTCCAAATCACCTGTTAGTGGTTATACTGGTACTTCATAAACTGTCTCCAAAAAGGCTCCCGTTCAAAACAAGGTAAAGCATGATGTAAATTCAGTCTCAGGCTCTAATGGAAACTCCCTGTTCCATACTTCTTAAATGTTTCTATGTATATATTTTTTTAAAAACTTTCCAAGTTTACAGAGCATGAACAAGATCATTTTTCAGCCTGTCTTGTTTTTCTTTCTCTTCATCTTTCCCCATGATTTTTGTACTTCCTAAAGTTCAGATGTACATCAAACTCACGATCGAGGTTAACCTGAGCTCTCATCACGTAAAATTTGGATTGCTTGACATACCATAGTGTATTTAATAAAAGACCAGATAAGATAATCTTCAGAAAAGAAGTCCACCTTTTATAACAGGAGTTCGAAGGATTAGAAGTGAATATGTTGTAAGAGTTATGCATGGCATATGAGAGGCTGAAGAAAAACATGCTGAGAACACTAGTTCATTGGAGAAAGCTAGAAGATTTAGGATGGTTTGAATGAATTGAGAAAGACTTTTGCATTTACTTTGGAACCACTTTACCTTTAGACACCTTTCACAGTTGCTAATTCTCATTGTGCTCTGGCAGCACAGTCATTATTACTTTGTCATCTTCTTTGTGGAAAGACTGATTTTGAAATTAAGTTAAAAGTGTACCATTCCATGGTCCAGCAACATAAAATGAATCAGAGATTCGTCCTAAATAAGAAGGACCAAACCTCATGGAGTTAAATGTTGAATCACCCTCCATATTAAACTAATTCTTATAATTTTTCTCCCCTACAACTGTAAGACAATGATAATTCCAGTGATATTTATTAAGTATTTTCTGGATTACAAGTGAATTTTCTTCCTTTTTACCTAGAATAATTTTTAAAAACATTTTTTTTGTCCACAAGGTTGATCAACTTTGAAAAATTAACACCTTTGACTAGTCCATCTGAAACATTTTATTAGGTTCCTGTGTAGAAGAGCTCTGCAAATCTTAGTCTGATCAGTAACAATTCAGATTTTATATAACATCAAAAGGAGAGGTATCAGAATATCCTTCTCTTTATTTTGACAATAAGTAGGAACATTTATTTAATTTTATTTTACATAGGAAAATGTTTTCCCAATTTAGAAAAAAAAATTGTATTTGTGACTCTTAATTATTATAATTCAAAAAATAAGTCTTGAGAAATAAGTGAATCATAAATATAATAAATGTAAGATCTGGCGCAATCTATCTACTGGTATAACCTACCTAATCTACCTTTTCATTCAGTGAGAGGAAACCTGATAATTCAATATAAATTTAATAAGATCTATATTTTTTAAGAATACATTTCTGTAACAAATATAGAAAGCTTCTTTAGGATAGTAAAAATAAATCAATGAAACGTTTATATATTATTGATCATAACAATGTTTTACTTACCTGCATAATTAAAACTAATAGTCTTGATTTTGAAAACAAAACAAAACCACATTATCGCAATGTGGTGCAGGGAAGGGACAACTCGAATTTCACAGATGTGAGGTCAAACCCTGTCCCACACCCCAGCTCCTGCCAGACTCCTGGGCTGACTCTGGAGCCGCTGTCAAAGGCAGCCCAGGAGCACACCCACACCACGTCCCTTGGAACCCCTAACAGCCTCTGATTGTCTGGCACAGTGGGAGCACTGCCCCTCACCCCACCTCGGAGCCCCAGAGTGGCCAGTGGAATGGAAGTCCCACCTGGAAGGGGTGGCCACAAGGGGAGAGAGCAATAAAAACTAAGACCTGTGCTGCACACGTTGCTTGAGCCCTATCACCTGGTTGCATGGAAGCTGGACTTGCACAGAAGTTTCTAGTGAGAGCCATATAATGTTCTCTTTTTCTCTCTCTTTCTTTTCTTTTTCTTCTAATCTCCTTTCTTAATATCGTGGGTGACTTAGAGCCGGATGGGTTGGATTTTGCTAAGTTCTGTGGGTTAGCATGTGCTTAGTCAATGTTTTGGGGAATGCTTTGTTTTGATTATATGTTACCCTTTAAACTTATGCCAAGATCTCTTATTTCCTAAAGTTTACCAGTAAACGTACCCTCTGAGAAAATATGTGCAACTTTTCCACTTTTTACTCTTTCTTAAGGTTTCAAAAGAACTGGGAGGTCTTCTAATAATTTGGCAGGCGAAGTTTTGGAGCCTTTTATATTTTTAAAGTCAAACTCCCTTAGAGAGCTTGTATATCCAAGACTTGGGGGTCTTACAAAACCAGAGACAAATGTCTATAAAATACTATTGTCTGAAAAATATATTTAGGAACTACAGAGTTCTGTCTTTGGAAATTTCGGTACTGTGAAAGAATGTACAAAAAAATCTTTCTGTAGTTTTCTTAGAGAACTAAATACCTCAGAAATCATATCTAGAGTTAGCAAATATACCTAGGAAAATCTATTTTGTTACATAAAATAATAGTTAAAATAACAGTGAAATTAAATTAGGTATTGTTTAAATGACCTTTCTAATACCTTTTTGTTCAAATTACCCATAGACAGAATAACAGGGTAAATCAATGACAGAGACTATTGCATACATCTTCCTTTATTTTATTTTTACTCTTTAGAGGACCATAGAGAAGTATTTTGGAAAAGCATTAGAAGTTATTCTATATGATGCATTTAAATCTGGTTAAAGGGCTTTTAATAACTACCAGGTACTGTGAAAGTGTACACAGAAATTTCTCATAATGATTTGATGAACAAATATTGACATTTAGTTTTATTTCTCTTATTTCTCTGCTCTCCAAGTCTTGGACATCCAATATTATTTTTAAGTTTTTTATTCTTACTTCAAAGATTAATCAGTTGGTCTGAACCTTATGCAACTGGAGCAAGGGGATAGCTCCCAAAATGACGTGTTCACAAGGAATTGTTAGGCCACTACCTAACCATTTAAGACATATATCTTTTTCCCCTAAACATTACACATGGTAACATAGATTTTTGCTGAACTTTAATATTTAGAGAAATAAATCCTTACACAGACCATAGAATGGGACACTGACTCTCTCTGGAAGATGTTTCTGTGGTGTTTTTTACTGGTACTCTGAAAATATTCTCATTTTATCTTTATATTAATTTGCAGACACAGAAAATGTAAAACTCTCCAATCTCATATCCTATTTCTTGGTTGAATTTTGAAAATTAGTTTGTTTTTACATGAAGCAGTCTAAAAACATTTGCTGAAACCAAGCTGTATCATTAACTTAGGGAGGAGATGATGGATTTCAGCACGTGAGTTATTTGACCTACACTGGTTCTGAGGATGATCCTTTAAAGCTTCTCTCTGGGACTGAGGTTCTCATCTGACATTCTGACAACCTCCTCATTCCTTCTTGTGGAATCCTGTTTCTTCCATCATTAAAATGGGGATAATTAAGGATGAAAAGCTTTGTAATAGACAACATATCCAATTGTTTGTCCTCTCAACTTTCCATATATTTCAGACACCTTGTTCCATAACATCATTTTTTACGCATGCTAATATGATTTAGTTCAATATCTTGATTCATGTTGATTTGAGTAGTTATTTTTTTTTAAAAAGCTAGTTAATTATAATTAATGATCATTCTTTAATCTACATATAGTTACATCTTATTTTAAACTATTTCCAATATATCAAATAGTGCTCCATTTTGATCCTTTCTTTAAAACTTATGAATTTCCATTTGCAAATGCAAATATTTTCTGTTCCTTTCAGCATGCTATTAATACATTCAAGACCAATGGTTACAAGACCTATGCTGGTACAACCTTACTGTATACAACCATACAAGTTAAGAAAGACTATTTATCAGAGTTTTGAGTGTTTTCATAACTAATTCTGTTCCTCCCTTGTAAGTACTTTCATTTAAAATATATCAACCTCAAATCCTTGAGAGATTCTCATAAGCTAGGATAGAAATCTTTCTCATGTTTGAAATATACTGCACCTATTTCTTCTAAAATTATCGAATTTTATTGTACAGTAGTTTCCTAGTAATTACTTTAGTTAAGCTGTCTGGTTTATAGTTCCTTGTGTCCTTTTCTCCTTCTTCCCCCTCAAAGATACTGTAAATATTTGTCTTCTTCCAGGCCTAGTATTTGTTAGATGATAAAAGCTGAGAGACAGCCTCATAGGTTTACAAAGTAATTTTTAGTCATTTTCATGGCTTCCAACTGATCAGAGAAAATTTACTTTATCTAAACATTCTTTCAATACTCCGGTTTATGTTCTTACTCTTTTATTCCAGTCTGTTGTGTTATTCATCTATTCTGTATATCTGTGATTTAGATTCAATCACAGGTATGGACTGATGTAATAGCGGGCACTTTAAAATGTATTTCATTTATATAATGAATGAAAAATATTATTCTAGAGTCAAGCTCATTGTCACAGTTTCTTGAAATGTAATATTTTGATTTTACAAAATTTTTAAGTAAAAGCCCTTCTTTTGTAAGGTTTTTGGTCCTGCCCTTTTGTTCCAGCCATTACTCAGATCTTTCCAGTCTTTTACTGTGTCACTATGAGCCATCATTCAAATTGTCAGAGTCTGAGCACTTTTCTTTCTTTCTGAGACACTTGTCTATGACATACCATGGCATACCATCAATTTACATATTTCTGAAGTGGAGGTAAACTTAAGTCCATCCTTTGCCTTGGAATCTAGACTTTCCCTGCTGATTCTTTGCCATTATGAAATTTGAAAGAATTTAGAGTAGTTCCAAAGAACTAATTTTGGAGTATTACAAACACTGCTGACCAAGTATCTCTTCAGAAGAACTCCTTTCAGCTGACTGTTCTCATCTGGTGTAGATGAGTGTAAATCCAATTCTTGATTCTTCTGAAGGTGAATGCATGCTTCTTTTCCTTGTGTTTGTTTACTAATTTTCTTTGAAGAAGCTTCCATGTGGGGAAAAAAAGAAAGAGTGGAATCAGTAATTCACTGAGAAAACACTATCTATCCTTCATCCATGCAATGTAAAACTTCATCTGGTCATCAGGGGAAGAAGTCTTTCAGCTGAGCTGGTAATATTAACTTTTAGTCATGTAATCAATCTTTTTCATAATTAACATAAAAGGGGAAAAAAAGACATCCTAAGGGCTTCACTTTTCTTTTTTCCCCCCTTTTTTTAGATAGTTTGTCATCACATTTCTGTTACCATTGAGTAATTTACTCTTGTTTTTATTGGATTTCCTCTTGCCGCTGAGGAATTTTTAAATATTTTGTCAACCTATGCATTTTTTGAGGAACATAAAATTTTAATAATATAACTTTGTCTTGTAGAGTTATGTGAAAATAGATGTATTCTAAATGAAGAATTCTCATGGTATAATAACATCATGCAAATATTGAGAAGTTATTTTGTGGGGTTTGTGTTCAGTGAAATACTTCAAATATGTTCTGAAGATGGACAGTGAATATGGAAGATAGAAAGAAACTCTATGTACAAAACTAGATAGGAACTAGACTAGAACTTTTGAGTACTTGACTTTGAAGCTTCCTGTACAAGATTTTTTTTTTATATAATGTGTTTTACAAGGTAGTATACTAACTCGTTGTGGAATTTTCATTCATATTTGAGACAGTTTTGGTACTCTAAATACCAATCTGAGTTCTGATTCCAGTATAGTTTTTACCATTATTATGGCTTTTGATTTTGGTACAAATGAGCTACAAGCCAATTACCTTGAAAAAGAAGAAAACGTGTAATGGAAAAAGATATCACGTATTAATTTAAGAAGAGGATTTTCAACAAAATTATTAATATTTTAAAACAGTAAGAGTAGATATACTTACCAGAACTGATTGATTTCTACATAGGATAAATAGATAGAAACTTCAATAAATAGTACAGCTGTTTGCCCAAACATGTAATCATGTATTTGGGAAAAGTTAGGAAATTGTGAATCCCAAAACTGCCATTGTTGTTGGAAGTCAATTAGATATTTATAAGATAGTTTAAAAATACCTATATGAATTTTTCAGGTCATTTTACACAAGGAGCCTTATGCTATTCCAACCATGTGTCTCATAGTATTCCAACCTCTCTTGCTTAGAAGGGTATGTTTTCTCATGGATTAATACCATAATGAAAGAGAGGTGAAAAAGGTGGTGAGAATACATGATCCCTTTCCATGAGAGATGTAGGGTAGCTGTGGGTAGCAAAGGAAATTCTGAAGCTGAATATATACATAAATTATATGAAATTGAATTCAAGTAAAACCTTACAGAAAGGTATTGTGATACCAAGCGTCTGGCTATACCAAATAATTGATAGAATTCAGTTTTTTGACTAAATTTTAAAGTACATAGATAAAAGAATTCTGACATTCAGTATGTTGATTGCTACCATTACTTAGGATAGAAACGTAGAAACCACTGTGGACTGAATTCCAAAACCTCTTTGATCTTAGCAAAAAGGACAGTTGGGGAAAGAAATTAATTTCAGAGGGGCAGTTAAAAGAAGAGGTTGTGTGTGAGAATGCTTGGGTTTGGCTGCCAAAAATTTAGGATATCTCTAAAGTTTGGAATGAGAAGGAGCTAACAGCTACGGGGAAAGGGTAGAAATGAGGTAGAGAAACAGTATCGGACTCCCTAGTGTACAGTGTTTCAGCTTATGATGATACTGTACAGCTACAGTTGATGATGCTTCTGTAAATGACAGCAGCTGATTTGCAAGGAAGAGAAAGAGGGAATATTTTGGCAATCAGGTGCAGGGATTGTCTTTGAAGTAATATTTGGCTTGGTCATAGGCGAAATACCTACAGAAAGACTGCATATTACACACTGATTCATGTGCTATACAGGTTCCACTATGTAGATATTACCAGTCAGATAGTACTGCTTCCAATACCTTTTAAATACAGCTCCCATAACATTAACAATTCTTAAATAGCATTACTCAGACATAATGCAGATACATAAGCTGCCAGGTGCTTGGCATCTGTATCAAACTACAGTCAAATATCTGTTTTCTTATACGAATTGGATTTTATTGTCAAGTTTTTCAATATCCACCTTAGAATTAAGAAAGCAATTAATGAATGTGGTTCAATTTCCAAGTGTAAGATAAATGCCACACAAGTAGGAACTCATGAAAACGGAAAATAATATTTTGTGCCTACATAAGTAAAAGTGAAGTAAATCTGCACATATCTAGGAGGGGAAAATTCCAGTTCTGAAAGCATAGTTTAACAAAAATTAGGGAAAATATTTTTAAAATTTGCTCTGGTCTTAGTGATAAAACTATAGCAATTAAAATGAGTATATTCCTACGGGTTTTAATTATATGCAGGATATTTCATCCTAAAGGTTCAAATCTTGAAGAATCAGATAAAACATATTGATGAGAAATTCTTATTAGTCCCTTGGAATGGAGAAGGAAAAAAAGTACGTTTAATGTCTAAATGATGGAACACTACTACTGCTGAAATTTTTATATGACTATTATTGGATTGGTACAGTATAAGGTTTTGTGAATTCCCTAAGTTGTCTTTCTTGTAGGGCCTTGTATATATTGGGATTATTCTTGCTATCTGTCCTCTGATCTGATGTTGCACCAGTTCAAGACAGAGTTGTTTCAGGAATATATGATATAGCTTCAGTATTATTATATTGAAAGAATGTAATGATTCTCAGAAATTACAGACAGCATTTGTACAGAATTCATTTCATAAAAAAACGGGCTGACTAGAGTGCATTACTGTGGTAGAGGAAGTCCATAGGCAGTTCTGGTTGAAGGGTGTGAGGAAGGAAAAACAGAAAGAGGGAGTTTTTATTCACCAGTGCCTCAGAACTCCTTGATCTCTCTCTAAATACCTGTGGACCAACTATCTTGGGGTTAGAATCATAATTCATGGAGGATTTAAGATATTTGAGTTAGCTTTGTTCTCTTTTCTACTTTCCTGATCATGAAGCCGGACTATTTGGTGATTTTTAGATAATAAGCTAATAATGGGAAAGCTCTGTGACTTGATTCTTATACAACAGCCAGACACCACTAAATATAAGCACATCCATGAATAACAGTGGCAATCTTCTCTTTATTGCTTCCCTAAAATAGGAAGTTCCATTTCACATCCCCGATATATATATTCAATATTATATTTTTCAGTATAAACTATTCTATTTAAAAGATCTAAAAAGCTATTTTGAATGAAATCAACATTAGTCCTATATGCTCGATAAGAAAGAAATATGTTTTACCTGTCTTGAGTCTTCATTCCATTTTCCATGATGCATTCAATGTGATTGTCATGACTGAACAAAATGTCTTTGTGGAAGGATAGGGTTTTTTTCACAAACTGTTTCTTCCTTGTTTTATTCATCCTTATTTGCTGTGATAGAGATGAGGAATGTCATTCATTGACCTAGGATGTTATATGGGGCATCATATGTTCTTTAGGTATAAGTTTGTTTTTACACACAAATATATATATTGTGACAGATGGAATAACTGAGCCTCAGGTGCTTAAAATAATATTTAAGAATTAATAGGAAAAGAAACTGGTTAAGGCAACAGATTGCAGTAAAATGCAGATGATGACGATTAACTTCATACATATTTGAAAAGAACTTTTGGATGCTCTCTGCAAGATATTTGATAGAGATGTTAAACTCAATGAGATAATTCTCTGGTTAGCAATGATTTTCAATGAAGTCTGTAGCCTTCTGTTAGTTACTCAGTGTAACCTTGCTGAATATTGGGATTCTGAAATAAAACTAATTACTCTAATTAGTGATGAAAAGGTCTAATAAAAACCTGCATGAAAGTCTTGTGAGTCTGACCGAGGTTATATTTCTTTAACCATACCAGGGTATTGTCTACCATGGTTTTTTTGGAAGGACATGCATATCAGACAGACTGCCTCTTGCCTTGCCCCGACTGTTGTCCTTAGGCTCAGGAGAGGACACAAGTGGGGATTGCTGAGATGTTTTCAGAGAAAGCAAATGCTCCAGGGACAGGGAAGCAGCAACACCACAGTCTAAGTACAAAATAAGACTCTTGCAAAAAGGTATGGAGAGTGGAACAACTTCATCATGGATGGTTCTTGAAAGGAAGACACCTGGTGTTCTACAATATAAATACTGTTATTTGGTACTTCAATGGAGATATGTAATTATACTTCTTACTTTGAGCACCTTCATTTGGTGGGGCTTTGGTGTCAAAGTCTGGAATCAAACTTGTTTCCTGAAGTCCTGAGAGTAGCTCAAAACCAAGAGTTCTTAAGGTTTTCATGAATAGAACTTTCCTGAATGACCCTTTAAATGAACTGAGAAGAGATTCATTTGAAGATGAACTGTAATTCTAATCTGATGTTAAACCTGCAAATTTCTGATTTTTTTTCCCCATAGAAGAATGGTTAAAGCAACATTTTTTAGTAAATTTGGGATTTTGTTTCAGATACAAATTTTCTCCTTGGTGAATGATACTGCATTTGAGGCTTAGTTTCAATCTGCATTAGCATAGTTGTAATGACATAAAGGAAATTCACTATAGTTTAAGAGGATTTTAGGTACTATCTACTGGTCTGTACTTACCTATCTCAGGGGAAAGCAAAATTACATTTCAGGGAAATGTATTTGATTTTTAGAAATTTAGTGCAAAAATAGAACCCTGAAAACCATGACTTCCTATGCGATAGAACTGAGTACATTCACAAACACTATGCAATCAAGAAACTAAGGGCTATTTTTCATTTAATTAATTAATAGACAAAATATAAGTTTGATGTAAAAGCTATCAGCTAGCTAAATTTTTCAAATGCTTTGCTAACAGCATAAATCTGCAAAATGATAATAGTCAACCATACCATTTCTTTCTCAGATTATTGCATAAAAGTATAAAGTTTTCATGCTTCAACATATGTCTTCTGAAAATGCTATGAGCAATTTTATTTGATCAAACATTCATAATTCTTTTCCTGAGCTGTTACTTATTTTAACAATCCATGTTATTAAGTTCACTGACTGATGGGGTCTGGTAAAAGATGAATTTCAGTATAGAGTCAGGGTTTTTTTTTTGTCTTCTAAACATGTGTTTGCTTTGTAAAATTAAGAAAAGCAGAATTAAAAATTACAGACACAAATTTATATGAGTGGATGAAAGAGTGCCTTTAACCTGAAGTCAGTTTGGGAAACTGAGCTTCTTGACATCTAGTTAATAGGGCTGAATGAACAGTGCAGATAAGGTAATATTTGTTCAAATGCAAATTAAATTTGCTTCTCTAAAATTTGATTATCAATGTCGTCATAAAGATATATTCTTGATCTCCAAATTCCTTGCTGAGTAACTATTCTTATATAATTGTGCCAATATTCAATGACAGTTTGGAGTTATGTGTAGATTGTACAAGGGCCAAGGTCTCTCTGGGAGACTAATTATATGAAGAAAAAGTAGCCTCTCTTTAGTGAAGATGCGGTGACTAGAAAGTTAAGGTTTTTAAACAACCTTGCAAGCTGTAGAATAAATTAAGAAAATAGCAGAATATTCAAAGATTGAAGCACAAGAATTAAAATGTATAATCCAAAGGAAAAATACCCAAATCTTGTTATTTCCTTGATCTCTGAATTTGTGTATATTCTGTGAAGTTCTCTGTTCTTAGAGGATAATAATACAGTAAATTCTATTTGTGTGAAATATAGCAGTCAATTTTTATTTGCTCATGTATTTAATTGGAAATTCATCTAGTTCCTTGCCTACTGCTTCAGAAGTAGTGATTTTCATTTTTCACAGAGAAAAAAAGAAAACCTTTATTTCTTCCTAAATAGTTCCTCCAAAGAGGGTAGTATATATATTTCACTAATAAATGTAATAATTTCTTCATTTCTACATTTACTATAATTGCTTAAGTATATATCTTCTTTGGTGTTGTGCACATCTCATCCATAAAACCTAAATTGTTACTATATTTGATATGTGTATGCCCCTAATGCTTTCATATGAGCATATAATAAAATGGAGCAGACAGTACCCTGCTATAGTTATAGCAACAAAAGGAAATAAAGGTAATGGCAATTTCAGTACTTAGCCTAGATTTGTCTTTTTTTTCTTGAGTATTCCATGATCTACCCTTCTCCCTTGTCTTCCTAATTTGATATTAAAATTACATCTAACTTCATCAATTCTTTTGCTCATTCTCATTCAACATACGATGTAAAAATAATTGTTTGTTATCGGATCACTAAAAAAAAAAAAAAAAAGTGATGATCTTTGGACAGTTACAGCAGAACTGCCATATAGATTTTGTCCAATAAGGACAGTCCAATCCCTAAAAGTTATGAAAACCCATACTCAGAAACTCACATATGCCCATACTTAATTTTGCTAAAACCAACACCTGATTATTGTTTAGGTGCTTCTCCAAATTATTTGTGTGACAGAAGGAAGCTATGTACTGTGGTCAAAGTGAGCACTGCCTTGTACATTTTTTATAATACTACCTGTCTTCAGGATTCACAATGTCTTTTCTGTTCATATCTGGGCTTGTGTGCACTCAGCTGAAAAGAAACATGAAGGTTCAAAAGATACATAAATAAACCTGAGACTTGAGAGTTCATGCATACAAGATGTATCTAACCCTACAACAGTGTCAACTATTACTGCGTGTGGAAGAACCAGAGTTGCTTCTGTGAGACTAATTTTTCTTTTTCTGTCATTAGCAACAATTCCTTTGAAACAGAGTAGTCTACAGATTGTAGTTTTTAAAAAGATTGTTACATTTTTTTAGTACTTTTAAGATACTACAGAAAAAATAGATTTGGCAAAGTTTTCAGTATTACTTTCCCAAACTCCAATTTGTTATTGCAAACTTACTTCAGTTTGATTTACTAGTGTGATTTATTTATTAGTTTTGCATCCATGACATCTATAATTTACAGTTATTCAGCAGGCTGGTAGATCTCATGACAATATCACATCGAAGTCAGTTTGAATTAGTCCATTAGTTAAAGAATCTATCCTAACTTGATTTCTTTTCAACAGTTGTCAGTGATAGTTTCTGCTGCCAGCTAATCTTGATTGTTTAAAACAGTGACAACGTGAAAAAAGATAGAGGCTAGTTGAGTAGAAGTGCATTGCTTAAAGCTCGCCTCTGATCTTACAGCTAGTAATTTGAGTGTGTTTCAGTTCGTTCTGATATGATGTTCAGATTGCATTTCCTTGATAAGGTGAAACAAAAGGCATCAGAAATTTGACTATATAGGCTGTTACTCATTATTCAGGTGATGGCAATCATTCCTTTAAATTAAGTAGTCAGGTTCTGCACTGGGATTTATATAATATGTTCTTTGATTATATATGAACAAATCAAGCATGATGAAGCCTCAAGACTGTCATGTCAGGAACAAATCCCAAGATAGCTAGAAAAAATATGGTTTTGATTTAGCAAAATAAACTATTCAAATCCCAAAGCCTATATGTCTTTGAATATTTTTGTTGTTTAAGATTCTGATTAGCCTTACATCTTCCTTTGCCAATTAGTAGGTTTTTTTGGTTCAGAAAAGCCTGTTCTCCTTCTTTCCTTCCCTTTATTGTATTGTTTTCTTCAATCAAAGAGTTTGGATGTTTAATTATTCAAGTTCATATTCTCCAAACAGATATGGAATTACAAGCTTTCTGCAGTGATATACATGCAGGACTGACTTCTGCTTCTGAAAAATTAGTGTAATCTTGAAATAGCTTACAAGAATAAGTTATACTCAAATTGGAATCAGCAGAATTTTTACTAACATTACTACTTCCCCCACTACCTATCAACCCCAAAACAAAGGAAAAATCATAAATAACTTTCTTGGGAGACATTTCTGTTTACCCAACAACATTTTTCATGCTGCACAAATGCTACCTTTTAGTTGTTTATATAATTATATGGTGTCTGCTAACACTATCTTGAATGCAGATACCATTTTCTACCACTTACTCTTTCTAAAAAAAAGTTCTTGCAACTGAACTGTCTCATCTGAATTTTCCATGACTTTACAAATTGTCATAACTTAAAACAAAAACGAAATAATGCCAGTGAACCAAAAGTTTCCTGTCTAGTTCTAAGTTGAAGAAAACTCAAATTTATCACTGTCTATATATAAATAATTTTTACTTTTAAGTTATTAATTTATTTTTTTCCTTTTCTTTATACAGAATTCAACATTACTAAATAATTTCCAGTGTTCTTTCACTGTCTTTCTCTTTCCAAACAAGATCATGAACCTTGACATGGTATACAGCTAGCACAGAGGTTTTGGATATCTCACGTTCATTTATAGTAGACTCCAAGTTTTGTCACACACAGAGGGATGGACCACTTGACTTTATGTTTGGGTTCAAACTTTTTCTCTTGAAATAATAAACCGAGAATAATACAAACAAAAAAAATTATTCATTTTAGTGTGACTGGTCATAGTGAGCCATCCCTATTTTGCTGAAGAGTGCAACATACAGTTACCAAGGGAAAGACTTATCTTGCAATATCTCATATATCTTTCAGTAACTACCAGTTTTGAGTAAGGTTTCCTGCAGTTAGAGTTGCTGTCATTTAAAATTAGAATGACCTGAAGTTTAATTAAACCTTGTAATCAATATCTGTCTGTCCATTACGGGATGAGTACTTTCAACTCACTATTCTGAGAGAAATTCTTAGATATCTTATCTTTCAATATCACTGCAAATCTGGATATTTTAATGATTTTTTTCCAATCTTTTTTTTCCCAGATTATTATTTACATTATAAACATATATATGTTTTTATATTCATACATATGTATACCTCCCTGTCCCCAAATCATCCATATATTTAATTTTGATGAAATCAAATTTGTATGGAATATCTAGTGGGATGTTGTGTAAATGGCATGGTTTAGATCTGAGAAATATATCTATTTACCACAAGAAAAACAAATATGTAAAACAGTAGTAAGAAATCTAAAATTTCCATGCCCAATTTCTTGTAACCGATTACTAAAAAACAAACCCATGTGGTTTGTTTCCAGCAGGTGACCTTCAACTTGCCTCCAACAGCCTGAGTAGGTGCAGGTATGTAATGATAAAAATACTATGCCTTAACAGACATTACTTTTCCTTTTGGAATAACAGACCACATGTAGTGGGCCTTGGCTTGCAGGACTGACTAGGACAGCAATAGCTGTAGTAGATCTTCATGTCTCAGATACATCTTTTGGCACTGTGTTAATTTGATATTTGAAATCTTGTTATGATATTAAGAAATTTATCATAAATTAATTTGAGTTTATCATTGGACAAGAGATATTGAAATAGCTTGTGTTTCAATTAGAAATTGCTATACTAGACTATACTTTGTGGTTGATTCAGAGGAAATTATTCTGTTAATGTATTTTAATTTTATATTTGTTTTCTTTTGCAGATTAGAAGTGAGATATAATTTATGTATGCTATATATAGACAAATAGAGAGGGTAGATGATATTTAATACCCTTGCAAGTTTGGAGATACTTTGAATACATTATTTTAAGCAAAAAGGTATATGCTGATGTTGTTCTTTCCACACTGACTGAATTTAGTTATTCCATTAGAGAATCTTTTAGATATGTAGGGGCAGAAACTACGTATCAGATGTCGGGTGAAATCCAGAGACTGATTATGCTCTTGAAAAAACCTTCAGAAGTGGACACTACTAATTACCTTGCCTATCTACCAGATAATAGGTGCTTCATAGATGAACCTATCCTGTTTATACTGTTGTAAAAATCACTTCCCTTTTTATATGAGCTATACTCTGGTGGATATGACAGGAGCGTGACCCTGTCTCTTCTCACCTCATTTTTCTTCTTTTTGTTCAAGCTAATGTTCTTCTATTTGCTCTCCACCACCATTTTTTTTTGTTTCTTTTTGTATCCCAGGATTGAAAAATCATATGCCAAAGTAGACAAAACATATTATTATGTTGAATTAAAAAATGGAAGTCAAGATATGGAGAATGATTCCGTGAAATTTATTTTTCTTGCACTAATAATGTCAAGTGAGTAGGATAAGCACAGCTTCCAAACTTCATTTGAAAGAAGAAAAGTAATGATTGCTTTATGAACATTGAAGACTGTATACTGTTACTGGCTTTTGTTTGTTTGTTTGTTTGTTTGTTTTCCCAGTGACAAAATGTTTAAGTTTTACAAGAATAAAAAATTAAGTATGCTTGCCTTAAGGATGTACCTTTCACCTGGTTTTGGGGAAATTGGGACAGAAAGTTCTGTTCCTCTTGTAGGAATATGTGGGTACTACAAAAATTGGAGCTGAATCTACAAACAGTCTTAAAATAATAAACTATTTTCAGGTCCTCTCTGAGGATGACCAGAAGGAAGACTGTTACACTCTTAAGTCCTTGCAAGAGTCAAATGGTACATAAAGCAATATAAGGTAAATAATGTGGTAAATACTAATAGAAAAACTGTGCAGATTACATTTGCTCACTGCGTGTACCATTACTGATGATTTTTCCTTTAGAGAGCACAGTTTGATTCATCATCAGGGGAACAACTGGTCATTATTTCCCTTTCTCTCCCACTTTGAAAACAAGGGATTAATTTTGGAATTTTAAATTTTGGCTTACTACAATTGACACATTCTAGAATGCTAATGTGAGTTTTTGTGTTAGATTTAGGTAGATTTCAGATCTTGGAAACTCCTAGCTAACCACTTCTTTTAGTTGTACTAGTCATTGCTTATCTCTTAGGACTGGTAATACTCTTCAGTTTATGCTGGTAATATACAGTTATGTAGGGCCATCTTTATCACTTAATTCTATTTGTTCTCTTAGAATAAGTTCTCCTCTCCCATAACCAATGTGATTGTGCATTACTCACTAGAAGCTTTAGCAGTTCCAGTATATAATCGTGGTCTTCAGCAGAGACCTGATAATGTCAGTGTTTATCTTTTTAAGTTGTTTTTGTTTGTTTGTTTGTTTTTATTTATTACATGTAATTTTCTAAAACTGTAGCTTGGAGTTCTGTTTATGATGGAAAGAAAACTTCTGCTCAGTTTAATATTCTCTCTAGTGTGTGATTGATCACTTTCTTCCCATAAGTAATCAGTAGTTTTATCTGAACACATTTCCTTAAGTCTCCCAAAGATAAGAATGAAGGAAAGTTTGGGAAGTTTTGCTTTAGTTATCAGAGATAAGATCTTGTGGTATTTGAAATTATAAATAAACTGTTACTTATGTTTGATTTTGGTCTATTTCTTAGAAGTTTTTGTCTGTAATATTTTATACATCCCTTCATGTGCACACAGCTCTGTAAGGACACTAAGTAGTTAAAATACATGTCTAGTCATAAATCTCTTGCCATGTTTGGGGTGGGGGGGAAAACCAATGAAAAGCCTACTGTCTCAATTGACTAGTCGTTTGAATATTTAATCTATTGATTACATGTGCAGCTATGGAGACTCAATTTCCTCAAACTTCCATGGAGATATTGACCTGATTGTCTTCTTAAACAGTTCTAGGAGATTTCAATACTATCCCTGAGAGAGGTCCAACAATTGCAACTCCCACATTACAGTATCAAATTTTTAGTAATAGGCTGTTTAAATGAGGTAAGCAGAAATCAAACTTTCACAGTAGAGAAGATTAAAATGTCCTAGTGTGCAAGTTGAATTGTATATGTACAACTCGATATAAATCCAGAATATGGAAGGGAAATTAATGTTAATATAATTGAAGTTTTGAGATTTTCTCTGACTTACATGTAGCTCAGTTGAGTATTATATGTAGAGTAATTATCAAGTCAGATTCATCAAATCTTCAAATTAAAACTTTTGCTTCTTTGAACAGAAGAATTAAATCTTTCAACATTTGTAAAGTGATGGTTATCTTCACATGTCTTTCTTTACAGGCTATCTTTTACTTGAGGAAAGGAAAGTTTATAAAATATATGATTTAAAAGAAGATAAAGCTTTGGAGTGGCCTAATTTTGGTCTTCCAGTGCCTCAAGGGAGCCTACAAGAAGTATGGAGAGGGACTATTTACAAATACATGTAGTGACAGGTCAGTAACAAAGGATGACTTCAAACTGAAAGAGAGTAGGATTACATTACATATTTGGCTAAAATTCTTTACTGGAACAGATTGTCTAGAGAAGTTGTGGATGCCTTATCCCAGGAAGTGTTCAAAGCAGGATTGGATGGGGCCCTGAGCAACCTGGCCTAGTGGAAGGTGTCCCTACCTGTGGCAGGGGAGTTGGAATGAGATGAACTTTAAGGTCCCCTCCAATTCAGACCATTCTATGATTCTATGAAAAGACACTAAGACACAATATAACTATTGAATTAGAAAGAAAAATGTGAGGAACATTTGAAGATAGGTACTATTGAACATAGAGCACTAAGAAAAGCTGACTAAGGATATAAAGTATTTTTTAAAGGAATGATTGGTGACCTGATGTCTCAGAAGCAGAATGTGGACAACATTAAGAATTTTTGAAAGAGAGTATGATGCGATCTTCACACTGATTTAAACAATATGTGAATTTGCTTTCTACATTTCATTCTCTGAGACTTCATCTATCAAGAAAGACTAATACCTTTCCACCAGTAATAACAGTTTTTTCTTACAATCTGCATTTTCATTTTCTGTCCTTTCCCCCCACCTCTTCTTTTTCTTCAAGTTTCATGGCCTTTAGTGGACCAATATTGCTGAATAAGAAAAAAATAATTAATATCTGACAGATTCACTTTAGGTAAAAGCAGCAGAATTTGAATAGGAGGAAACCAATGGTGTTATGTGTAACAAAAAGCTTTTCTGAAATCTCTAATCCCCTTGTGAAAGTTCCTGTATTCTTAAATCTTCAGTTTTCGTATGCTTGTTAAGCCTATGATTATGGGAATATATCCATGAAAAATTCACTTAAGAATTGTCTAGGGATGAAACATATCTACTGCATTAAATAGCCTGTATCATATTGAAATAATTACAGGACTACCTAATGCCCTCATTTTAGCTGAACTTGTTTCCAATCTGATTATAACTGTAACAGAAATTTAACAAGTTTGCAGAGACTATACATTATATTATCTGAAAGGAAGTTATATAATCAATCTTAAATTTGACATACTGTCATCTCTTCTGGTATCTCCATCCTACACAGTGTTCTGATCACCCATTAGTGAATTTGATCAAGAAGTTTATATGGAATTCAGAGCCACAATGCTTAAGAAAACCTCATGCAGTATGTCTATCCGAATGAGAAATCTGTTTGTATTGTGTGTCTATAGAATCCTGTCATTGATTTAAGGATGCAGCTTTCCACAGAGAATTTGATTGACTACTTTATACATCAAATGTTGCATTTTAGAAAGGATCAACTTAAACTGATTAATGCATATTTGTTTTGCTAGAAGCACTGTTTCCAGTGTTCTTATTATTATGAGAGTAGCTCAGATTTCATAATTCTCTAACTCTCATTCAAAAAAAACCTAAACCAACCAACCAACAAAAAACCCAAAACTCCACATGCTTTCAAAACCCCCACTTTCAAACTAGCAAGAAGACACTGAACACTGTATATAGTGACAGTGTAAAGATGAGAAGTTGCATCTGAATTGAAAAATGTAGGCTTTACGTTTTGTTTTGAAGATAGGCAAGGTTAGGGCTCCTCTTTGTACTTCATTCAGATTTTTTAGCCTAATTCTCATGAAAACTCTGTTTTCCCCAGATGACAGAAAATGTTTGCCCTCACATTCTGTTTTTCAATGGAGCAAAGAAACTGCAAGAGAGGGAGAAAGGATCTTTCAAACAGTCAAGATTCAAAGCATGTAGTGCTTTGAAAATCAATACAGCAACCTTGAACGTGGGATCTTTGTGTGAAGAGCTAGTGTAAACAATTAAGTAGGGAGAAGAAGATGTTAGATAGTGATTTGTGAACCAGATATACCATATATCATAACATGATATTTGGATTACCTGCACAAAAAATGCACTCAAACAAATGGATAAGAAGCATGAGAGAGGCAGAGAAACAGGAGAACTGTCATGAGGAAGAAGAGAAAATGGACTGGTGAACAACATGAAGAGTTGGGATGAGGCTCCTTTGTCTACACATGTGTAACACTGTTACTTGATCAGAGGGTTAAAATAGTAAAAGATAACATAAACCCACATTAAAAAAATAGCATATTGAAAGTACAAGAAAACAGTTTTTTCTGTTCTTTGTCAATCTTGTTTCCTGTGAGAAAGGAACTCAAATATTTTGATAATTATTACAGTATTCAATAAGACAGGATATTACCATACAAACCACATATCAATTCAAAGTTCTTTTTCACTGTGCTAGTAGAATTGTTTTATATCAAAATGTGGTCACTGACGTGAGCAGCTGCTGCATGCTTACATGTGTGACAAAGTTCTTGGTTTTGTGCTAAGCAAGCAAATACCAAACCCATACCATTGCATCTGGTATTATATGTGAACCCTGATACCTCAAAAGTGAGACTACAAGGAATGTCTGTGTTTCCTCTCTTTGCCAATTTATAGTTCTCCCACTTATCGAATAAAATAACTCAATAGAACAATGGAACGAAGCAGTTCTAATTTCTTTCTTTTATAGAGTTGATTACTCACTAGTACTACTATTCTGTTTCTTCAGAAAACAATAAATTTTTGCTAAAAAATGTGAAGTTATTTAGTGTATCAGTGCTTTCCTATGATTCTCACATATAAAAGTTGTTAATCTCTGAAAACAGATTCTTGTGTACTATATCGGTTGGACTTCAACACCTTTCATCAGAGATGAATTTTCATTTTCATCATTGGTAGTGTATGTATGGCAAACACGATAGAAAAAAATAATTTAAAATAAGTCTCTGTATATGACAGAAAAAATGGCATTAGAAACCATAAATTTTCTAGAATGTTTTCAAAACACCATTATTTTACACATATTATTGTTAATTTTTTAAAATCTCTGGTTTTTTTTCTTTTTTAACTTAAGTAAGGTATTTGATTACAAACTGAAGACTGTAACACAACTCATCATGTACATTTTAAAAATACCCAATCATGCAATCGTGGATTAGCTATACATTAATATTCACAAGAATGTATTTCCTAATTAAATTTTCATAAGGAAAAAAGTTGAAATTTTTTACACTCTTAATTAAATTTCAGTGCACTGTTTCAATTATCTTTTTCACAATATTTTATTTCATTTATTAATATTTATTAGGACAGAGTGGTATTTTACATTATGTATTTTATGTTAGAACATTTTGAAGAGGTGTTAGTTAATGTTCTATATGAGTTTTTAAAATTTGGACATGATTTTGAAAAGTTTGAATTATTTGCTTTTCCAGTGGAATGGAGACAGAAAAAATAAAGCCAACTCCCTTGACTGTGATTTGAAGTGAAGTTAAACATTACAATTAAGTTTCACCATGAAAATGGTGAAGGGTCTAGAGGGGAAGCCATACAAGGAGTGGCAGTGTCACTTGGTTTGTTCAGCCTGGAGAAGAGGAGACTGAAGGGAAATGTCATTGCAATCTACAGCTTCCTCACAAGGGGAAGAAGAGGTGCAGGCACTGATCTCTTCTCTATGGTGACCCAAGGGAATGGCCTGAAGTTGTGTCAGGGGAGGGGTAGGTTGGATATTAGAAAAACATTCTTCACCCTGAGGGTAGCTGGACACTGGAACAGGCTTCCCAGGGAAGTGATCACAGCACCAAGCCTGACAGAGGTCAAGAAGCATTTGGACAACTCTGTCAGGTGCATAGTGTAATTCTTTGGGCTGCCTTGTGCAGGGCCAGGAGTTGGACTTTTATGATTCTTGTGGGTATCTTCCAACTCAGGATGTTCTATGACTTTATGACTTGATTAATTATAATTGTATTCTGAGCTGTTACAAGTCAGATACTTTTAAATATTAAATCTAATTTCTGATATGTGGTTCATCTTCTCCTTTTTTATGTTTGTTTGATTGTGTTCATTGTTACAACCTTACCAATCTTGTCTTTTGATTTTTATAAATTTTTCATTTATCTGAAGTGTATGAATAAGGTCGATGAACACGAAGAGCAAGTAACTCAAGAGACATATTTTTCTAATCTTGAAAATTGGTCCTCACTAGCAATAATTTTTTTCTTTTTAAATATATGTATGTTTTTTGTTACAAATAGAACTTAATTACGCTTTTTAGTCAATTATTAGACTGCATTATTTTTAAATTGCAGTTAGTACAAAATTTGCACACATAGATATATATTTTAAAAGGTATGTAGTTTGTTGCCAGTCACTAGCTTTTTTCTCCAGGTCTCAGTATTTAGTCCAGTCTTGTTTAATATCTTTATTGATGACCTGGATGAAGGGATTAAGTGCACCCTCAGTAAGTTTGCAGACGACACTAAGTTGGGTGGGAGTGTTGATCTGCTGGATAGCGGGAAGGCTCTGCAGAGGGATCTAGACAGGTTGGATTGGTGAGCCAAAGCCAACAGTATGAGCTTCAACAAAGCCAAGTGCTGGGTCCTACACTTTGATCACGATAACCCCATGAAACACTACAGTCTGGCGTAAGAGTGACTGGAAAACTGCTCAGAGAAAAAGGACCTGGGGGTGCTGATTGACACTAGGCTGAACATGAGCCAGCAGTGTGCCCAGGTGACCAAGAAGACCAATGGCATCCTGGCCTGTATCAGAAATAGTGTGGCCAACAGGCCTTCCTATCCTCCAGCAGATCAGCACTTCTACCCTACTTGGTGTCAACTTAGTGGTAGCACAATTTAACAACATTATTCTCATACAAATCCAAAACACAGCCGCTAGGAAGAAAAATACCTCTATTCCAGTTGAAACCAGAACGTCATCCATCCCTTATTCTATACCATTTACATCATACCTGGGTCCCACACCTTCTCATACATCCCCATTAACCATCACCATCTTTCCAGTCTGTTAACATATACACACAGATATTGTTCCCTTAATCTATGCATAATCCCTCTAAAAGTCTGTTGAGCTCATTTAGTCCATGACTTTGGGCTTCATCTGTCATAACAGTTTGAAGGCAGGAAGCATGGCATGCGGTGTTGGATTGTTGTAAACTGAAGTCAGTTCTGATTCCATCACCGTTGGGCTTGTCCAGCTTCATCACAGTTTTTTCTTCGTTTATCTGGGTATTTCTACTGTGATATTCTTGATATGGCATATAGTCACCATAGAAGTAATTATACACAGTGTAACATAGCAATAAACATTATACAACTTAATTTATAGTCTATTCTGATTCAAAATCAAATCCCCTACAGATACACACTGGACTCCAATATTATTCACCAAGTACATCCAGGTCCTTTATCAAAATCAATCCCAAAGATGAGTGTACCTTTGCCTGAGACAGGAAGAACCTGGACTATTTTCCCCAGAATATTTTTTAGTATGCCCTACAGGAACTCTATCCCCTTCTGCAGTTTTGATTGGGCAGGGTCAACCTGATTGGCAGATCCCCTAGTGTTGTCTAACCAAGTGGCCTTTGCTAAATGGGTCCCATAACCCATTGCTATGAGTGTAGTCTTTAAACAGACATTGGCATAATTGGATTTTCCCAAAGGACTTGGTGATTGGTAGCTGTGATATATTTAGCTTATTCTTACAGCAGTCAAAACTTACATGTTTGAAAGCATTAATCTTGAGAGAATTATGTATCTATGTAGTTGCCTGTAAGGCTGAGTAATTTGCATAATGGCTAGGGCTAAAAGATTCTCGATTAATTGCTTTGAAGATTAGCAGAATTTGTTACATGTAACAAAATGCATGTTTTGGGCTAGACATCATCTCAAAACCAATTTGAACTTGTAACTTCTATAAAAATTAGCACCAATCATTCACACCTGTAATTCAAGTTCTGAAATTATATCGTTTGATCAAATGTCTCCAGATGAAAAGAATAAAAGATTTTCTTTAAGATAAAAAAACCAACCACACAAAAAAAAGATGAATTTAAAAAAGGTTATGTTCTTTTCATATCTGTCATTATCCACACTGCTGATTCTTTTGACTCTTGTAGCAGAAGGAGTGTGCAGGATCAGGGCTAGCCTCAGAACAGGTGTTCAGCCAGTTGCTCAGCCCTTTTCTACCTTGGTTGCAGATATGTAAAGAAAGTCGACTGGTACCAGAACATCCCTTCTTGGATGTTCAGGGTTAATAGGGTTAGACTGTCTTTGCAGGTATAAACTCTCTGCAAAAACTACCACTTGTATTTCTTATCAAGAAGGAGCAAAAAAAAATCAAGAAAGATAGATTACTTTCATGTCTGATCCTCTAATAAATTGAAGAAGCAGTGATGTACAAATATTTTTTTGCTGCTAATAGGTAATTTGTAATTCATAATACTGAAAAATTGACTTGCTAACAAAGCAAGTACTATTAACATGCAATTCCAAACAACATATTTGGCTAGGGATGTGTTGTTAATTTCAAAATGTTGATTTCAAAATTTCTCAGATATATGACAATATTTCTCAGATATATTCTGAGGGAAAGAGAACATTATATTTCTTTCTGTTCGTAGGCTAATTCTGCCATGTAGAAGGCTGTTGTCCCAGGACTGGGGTGATACAATTACCAATGTGTGGTAAGAGACACCCAGCTGATCAGCTGGAGAAGAGGAGGATTTGAGAACATAAGAGCAATAATGAGAACACTCCAGAGACAGAGATGTAGAAGACTAGGAGATAGGTCACATTCTTCTGCATATGTTCCTTCCTCATGGAAACTGAGCAATGGGGAATTTTGTCCTGCTGGGGGAAGATTCATGCTCATACTTTGTTCTATATTAGACAGTGTAGATGATCAGGCAGTATGCCATCACTATGTGGTCCAAAGATCTGAGCTTGTCATCTCTATGTTGGAATGTTTTGGCTGTATGAGCTGTTTTTTCTGATTCTCATGTGAGCCACCACTTAGTAAAACTTTTCTAAGTTAACAATAACCACGATAGAGAGGCATACCTGAATGCTGAAAAAATGTTAGCCTTGCATTATGTGGATTAAGTAGGCAAATGAAGATCCCTTAGCCTTGCAACAAGCATTGCATAACAAGGACAAATACAAACTAAAAAGGCAAAATATATTGATTGTGTAATCATTAGTGGCCACAGAAACTTCCTTGAGTAAGGCAGTTAATGTGTCAAATAATGACATGAGAAAACTTTGCTAACATTAAGATCTAGAGAAATTCTAAGTTCTGGTATCTTTGATGAGAAAAGTAAATGAAGATCATATATAGAGAAAACCAACAAGCTTCCTATAATGAAAGAAAGGAAATATGAACAGGGAAAATCAGATAGCAAATAGTAGTTAAAAAGATCGTGTTGGATGCACATGAAACAACACAGGGTCAGATTGCAGAGAACATGTGAGAGGTCAGAGGGGAAGGAGCTGGAATCTGAAAAAGGAGAGCAAAAATGAGCAAAAAATTATTTAATGGAAAACAAAGGAGTTTTGCAGTCATAGTGTAAAGAATGAAGAATGAAAATTCTTCCAATTGTTGTTGGAAAATTATTAGAATAATGGAAAATCAGAAAAGCAAAATAAACGAGAGGCAGTACAGCAGTACTCCTGTGTCTAGTAACTGAAAAGAACACAGATCACCTGTTAACTGCTGTTGAATTTGTTTCAATGTTTTCCTAGAGAGCAAATGGAGAAGCTAATCACCCAAATGCAGAAAGGACTCACGTGAGGCCTAATTGTGGAGGACCTTCCTCATCAGTATGTGGAAAAAGTAGATAAACAGTGTACATTACATTAAGAACAGAGTATCTTGTAGATACTTGGAACAGGCAGAATACGCTCGCAGAAGACCAGAGCCAGTAAAAGAAGAGGAGGCAGTATTGCATCAGCTGCTGAAACTGGAGTCTTTCTGCAGAGAGCAATGAGGTTACAGAGTGCTGTGGTCTCTTCCACACCCTTTACACCCTCACCCATTTCTATTGACCACCCTCTAATCTGTAGTTCAAATGCCTTAAATTTAGCACATTTTGAACAAAACCATACCAAAACTAAAAGTCTCAGCTTAATCTTGTGATTTACAGTTGGTGTGTATTCTCATAATATTTGGAGCCAAAAACCTGCATTCAAAAATTTTGGCTCTCTGATATTCAGACTTCAAGTTTGGATTCACAGCTACCTCACTGTTATAGTAAATAATACTAATTTTTTTAAAAAAGGAAAAATAATTGGTATGTTATTTAAAAACTACCTATTTTTTTTACAATTGTGTATCTGTAAACAGCGGGCTGGCCCCGGAACGTGTGTTTCATGGTGGCATGGGCCTGGCTGGCCTCAGGTGCGTGCGCGGCCTTGTGGCCTGGTGCTGGGAGCTTGGGCCCGGTCCTGGGCTCGGAAAGGAGCGAGAGAGTGGGAGCTTCGCCTGAGTGGACAGTGCCATTGTGGGAGATAAGTGGGGGAGCCCCAAAACACACAAAACAGAAGGACAACTCTAAACCCGGGCAGATGTAGCTCATTCAACCCTGTAAGGCCATCCATCTAAGAGAAGGTCACTCTAATTAAACCTATGTGCTGAGGACCTCACTGCCACCGTCCAAGCTCGCTTGGTCCCGGCAGATGAACTTTAGGATTAAAGGGTGGGCTCAGTTTAGCGTACACTGTGTCTCACCTAAAAAATCCATTGCACAGGCTTGAAGGCCTTACCCGCATTTGCAAAGCCCTGTATCACCAACGCGCTTGTAATAAACGTGGGTAGAGACCTTTCCCAAATCTTCGTTTGCGAAGACTGACCATGATGATGATGATGATGATCTGTAAACAAAACCTACAGTATCAGCTGTATCATTACTTCAATACAGACTTTAATGCAAAGGTTTTGTGTCTTTTTGAGGTATTCTGAAAAAAAAAGTCCAAAACAAAATAGGTGTCTATTTCCAGGTCTCTTTTATTTCCCAGTGTTTTATGGGGTAGTGTTGCAATCTGAAATTCGGATATCAGTAGAAAAGGAACTTATAGCATTATGTAGCAGGCTATGGACAGCAGGAGCTGGGAGAATCTCCTTAATCTGAGGACCAGACAAGATCCATTGATATTCAAACATGTTGATTAGTCTGCCTCCTGCAGCAGGATATGGAAAGATTTTGTGATAATGCTATCAGACCATGTTGAAATCACTTTGTTCTCTTCCCCACCATGTAATCCTGGTTCGGGAAATGTTAACCATTTTTCCCCATATGTAATCCTTGTTACTGGAAATGCTAATCGATTGGGAATCCCCTAGTTGACATAACCCGGTCTCCTCATTAGCATGTTCTGCCCCCGAGACCCTTAAATAGCATTTTACACGTTCAATAAAGGTTCCAGTTTTTACCCCTGAACTGGGATTGTTTAGTTTTTTGACCTTTAAAGGGTAGTATTTTATCTTATGGCTAATTATTAATAAATGCATTTTGGGTTTAGCACTAAGAAGTTTCTTTGGGAGTATTCTGAGCTTAAGAGAACTGAAGTAAGAAATATCTAGCTATTTCTCTGTTTTGCAGTGATTTGGTTCTGTGTTCAGAAGACTCTCATCTTTGATAGCTATTGTAAGATGATACATATTCCAAAGACATTGTATTCATATTCTTGGTAGTTAATGAGAGGCATTATGTAACAATGTGTCATACTGCCATAATTTAAATTTTTTGAGCATTTTTTCACTTCATAAACTGCTAATTTCTAGGCAAACAGCTGCATTCTGAATTATTTAGAACACTTGTTCTTTAGCTAATTGACAGTTAATTGATGCTTTGAGAGACCATCAGCTAAACAGCGTGTGAATGGATTCAGGCCTTGCTGCTCAGGGAGATAAGAGACAGCTTGAACTACTTCTACCAGAGCAGCTACTCTCTTCTTTTACCAGAGACAAGCTGGAGAAGTTGTTGCAGAACAACTTTAGGGAAGTAGAACTACATCCCTAAAATATTCTCCTTTCTACCAGGAACTTGTAGTTCTTCTTCCAAAGGTGGTATCTTTCCTTAAAGAAATTACTGAAGTATTCAGAGGGCAGTTTATTTATTCAATACCTTGCTTTACCTAGTCTTATTTTATCTCTCTCTCTTCAAATCTGAGATATGTATAGTAATGTCTTTGGAACAAATGATACAGCACACAAGAACACCAGTTTGCAGATTCCCAAATTTATTTTTGACTGGTGAAAAAAAATGACTGATTTTGAACTTCTAATGTATTATATTTTTTTTCCTCTATTTATTTCTGGGTATGTTTTGTTAACTGGAAGTACCTTGCCCAGCTTGGTACAGTGCCTTCCCTTTTACAAACCTATAACAGTTGTCTTCTGTATTTCAATACTGGCTTTAACTACAGTACCCGTCTGACTGCTAGACTTGATTCTTTTGAGACATTATACTGCCTGTTTCCTTGATCACTCACTATTAAGGTGTTGCATAAGATACCAAGGTTTATTGACCTGAAACAAAAAGAGTAGAATCAGACTTATATGGGACTTGTAACTAAAAGAGAAAATACAGTGCATTTAACTTCAGGAAGTACAAAGAAACTACGGTAGTTGTGTAGCATTTTTGTAGCTTTAAAGATTTACTCTGAATGGAACAAGACTGATTATTTTCCTCTAGATGGCAGGTTTTGGCAAGCTTTGCTTTAATTGTATAAGTAAATAGATATTTCTTTAGAGTAAATTGTTCAGTTTAGTCACTAGCTTCATCTTACTAAATTCTTTCGCTACCCCAGGGGTGTGTGTGTGTGTGTGCATGTGTGTACACACAAAAATTAAATATTTTGTAGACAAAGATCTTAAAAGCCTCTCTTAAAACTTTATTTTGTGAAACAGATCAGGAACATCCAACTCTTTGAAATGATTATATAACTTATAGCCAGGGGAAAAGTCGAGGAAGTCCTAATTTTCTACCAGTGTCTGTTTAACTGCTTATTGATTTCTGAAAGGTGGTTAAACCATATATCACAATCTTCAAATGAATCACTTTTTTTGCAATTGCATCCCAAAGAGTGAGAGGGTGAAACAGGGTGAAACAGCTGTTCTGAAGCCTTCAGTTATTGCTTCTGAATTTACACATCTTTTACATAGAACGTTCTAACTTTTAGGGTTTTGCTAGTCTAAACATATATTTGCAAATAATGAGGGAAAAAAGGTATTTAGTTTCTTAAGTAATACTAAGATTCTTTTTCATTAAATGAAAATGTACTGTATATTTATTCCTTTGTTTGACATTTTTCTTGCGTATAACTAAGTTTGTCTGAATAAATGTATGTATGTGTGAGAAATAGACAATAAGTAAAGGTAAACCTCAGTATACACAACAACATTATTTTTTTTTTCCAAAAGGAGGCTAAAATTTGAAATTAAGATTTATCTTTCTGTGAAACTTCTGTGGAATTACCTTTTAACCCACTCTTTATACATTATTTTTGAATGTGAAATGACACTGATAATTTAAGTAATATATTACCAGTATTTCAAAATTAGTATTTGGCAATATTCATTCCACACAGAGTAATGAAAATTCAATCGTATAGTTTGCAATGCTCTTTGAATTAGCTATAATATTCATATCAGTTTTTTAAACAGGGCAGGTAAGGAACATATTTTCTAGAATCTCTTCAGCTGCAGAAATGCATCATGACTGAAATATTATTGGTATGGATATTGATTGCTGTACTTGCCACTATTTCATGCAGTAATATCCTATGCAAACTCTTTTGTACTTGTGAGTCCAAAGAATATTTTTCCATTCACAGTTCCTGTAATCACTAAACTCTGGATTTTTGTGATGGTACAGGAAGCTAATGTTGTTTACAGGCACTCCAAGAATAACTACTAGGAATCTAAAGAATGTACTTTGAAGTATTGGCAAGATTTTGTACAAAATGATTGTATTCAAGAGGAATTGCAGACCACTTTTTAGGGGACAGAGAAAAAGAAACAGCAAAATGTTTAGAGAAAATACTTAATGGTTTTCAGAGAACAAACCATTTACATAATATCTTTATATCATTCAGTGCTCAGCTTGTGTGTTACCTCTTTCTCAAAGTCAGTTTTTAATAAAGTGTTCTCTACCTTTTCAGCTTTTTCTCTAGACCCAGTTTCTGTAAATATAGTTACCAAAAAGCACAGTGTTGATAAGGGTGTGGAAATTGGCAGACTTGTCATTAATAGTATCTTGTTTGGTCCCTCTAAAAAGTGAAGAAAATTAGCAAGTTGTAAAAATAAAATTAAATGTACTTGGATTCTCAGTTTCTCCAGTAAAATTTTCTTCTCAGATAAGATTTCTAGATGTGATGGTAACACCTGAATGGTGAATAAAAAATAACAAAACTGTAAATAATACAATATCTGTTATTTTCTTCACTGAGAGTTCTCTCTTAAAGACTGTTTTTATATACTGTCCTATTGCATAAGATAATTTTAGGTACTTTGGCTTATACAAACAAACACTAACCTAAGAAAATAGAGAAAAAGAGGAGTTATGTCTCTTGTTTACTGGTGTGAAACCTCCCTGTCACTGCAACCACGCCTTTGATCTCTCTTTTTTGTCAGAATTATTTCCTGAGCTTATGGGTAAATCAAGAAGTTTTTTAGGATACCCAGGTATATACCAAAAAATCCTCAAATATTCAGCAAGATAGCCCTACTACATTTGTGTACTGGGTTTGTGTACATGGTTTATTTTTAGTTTAAAATATATAAAGCTTCTTTTTGGGATAAGTTGATTTACTAAACGGCTTTGGAAAGAGATGTATCTGAAAAATTATTCTAAAAAAATTATTTAAATAATTAAAATTTCACCATGATCTTGTACACAGAATAGTATTTCTGATTACTTGAGGGCATTGAATAATTGCAGGTTTTGACAGTTTCCACTTTGTAATTCTTTACTTCTGTGCCATCAAAGAGCAATACTTTAACCTGCTTTCATGATGACAATATTTCAGTGCCTCACAAAAGGTATTACCTGTTGCTATCATTGTGTTACCTGTAAAGAGTCTAATAAAAAAAATAATAAACCTTAATCCAGGAGATATCTCCTCAACAATTTCTTAGTTCCACCTATTCATCATATATCTGCTGAGTTTTTCTAGTGATACTTGAGAAATTGCCTCTTGCTTGTAAGCAGAGTGATTGCTTCCCAGCAACCACAATTTTATTCAATTATTTTAGGGCATTGTGTCTCATGGTAGCTAGATAAAACATTTACATGTGAAAAGATTCATAATACTGAGTCAGTATATGAAACATTATATTTATTAAAATCACATAGTTTTGTTTGCTAAGAAAAGTGCTCTAAAATGTTTTTATTGTGCACACACAAGAAAATGAGACAGTTCCAGAAGACTCTATGAGCAAAAATTGCACTAGTAAGTTCACAAAATTTCTGCACTGCGCTGAAACAAGTTAGGTGCTTAGTAACTAGAAATTACATATGGAAATTGATGTTAAATTGTTAATGTGCAATAGTTTCTGGCTCAACTTCAGTTCTACTGCCTGTTTCACAGTGCTTTCAGGGACTTGGCCACTGAACAAGGAGAACTAGGAATTAGGGCACAGGAGGGTAAGGAAAGGACATTCTGGGAGATAGTGAGTATGGAATTGAGAAGGGCCTGTTTTGTTGCAGCTCTGAAACAAATAACATGTTTGCCTGTTATCATACAGATAGTTACACAAAGCTCTGTAGAAATAGCATTGTTGTCATTGCAAAAATACTCCAGCTCCCAAAAGCCTGCACAAGTAGAAGATAAATGAATGGGGGGGGGTGTGTGTGTAAATGTTTTCTCAGTAATATTAATATGCTGGTGATTTGAGTTATTACTTTTTGAAATTTATTTTTAACATGTCAAAATTATGATTTTGAGGACAATTACTGTTGCCATTACCAAGGACTCTTAAAAGCCCTTTTGCAACAAAAAAAGGAGTCTGATCGGTCAGTTCTTATATAGGCATTTGTAAACGTAGCCAAAGATAGGAAAATATTTCTGTTCAAACTGCTGTGATTTTAAGAACATATTGTTTTTCTTATTATTTGATTATCATTTAAAACCTCTACCAAGCAGTCCAGGTATGCAATGGTTATCTATCTTTTCTTGTATATAGGTAAAGGTTAATTGATTGTACTGAGAATTAGGTTTGAAGTCGAAGGCAATGAAGTTGTAGGGGTTTGTCTAAAATTAAATTTAATTAATATATTTTTCACTAGTGGCCTTCTGTAAGGTTGTGTGTGAAGTGCAGTTTATTTGCTGGCATCATAGGTTGAGCAGAAATGCAGTATAATTCTAAATAACCCTTGAAGATGACTTTATCTTTTCATAGTTTTAGTGACTTTAGACAACTAGGATGTAATTGGGGGTCTTAGGATTTTGACAACCTGTTCTAACACATTTGATTTTTGAGTAGGTTGTAAAGGAATCTTTAATGAGCATGAGTGATTTTAGCCTAAATTTTGTTGGCTCATCCCAAAGTTACAATTTTGACATTGTCAGAAAGTATCTGCATAGTATTATCTGCTACCAAAAATGTTAATAAGGTACTCCCTGGGAAGAGAACTGCTGTTAACAGTGCTGAGATGTCCTAGTTACTGCCTTTAAAGGCTGAAAAGGGCATAGTTAATGGACTGTAACTTTTTTCTTGTTTTATAAATCTACACGTTCTCGTCATATTTGGCATAATAATCAAACTAATAAAATTTCTAGCTCTGAAGATGATTCTAGTTCATTGCACTGGAATGGCTGAATCCATAAGCTATGCACTAAAACTAAATCATTAAGTAGCAACTAAAATGAAATATGTTTATAAAACTATTTTCAGGTATTATCTAATGGATGCATATCATCATGCCACATCATCTTATTTTCTCAGCAAATTGTTTTTTAGGGGATATGTGCAGAGAGCACTTACAAAATTTAATGCAATTCAATGTAATGAAGAAATTTACATTTGAAGCACAGTCAGTTACAAATGTTATAGGACAAGCAGCATTCTATTAGAAGGCATTTCAAATGTTTCTGAACAGCAGCTGAGGAGGATATTTCCTGATGTGGTTCTATTACTGCAGCACATTTTCTCTTCATCTGTAACTACTTTTTAAAAATAGAAAAGGCAAAACGGAAACTTCAGTTACCAGAGAATACAAAGGACCTCAATTCATCTTTTGAGAGAAGTAATGAGCAGAAGGCTGCAGTTAGTCATCCACTGAAGCTTTACAGTGGAGAGACTCTGATAATTTGATTGCTCATTTTGAAATAGAAGTTCTCCTTGTCCCCAGAAGGTTTTTCTTTATATTGGCAGCTCTGATAGGTAGTTTGTTTCATGAAAAAGAGGAAATGAATAAGGGCTTATAAAATGTTCTCTGTAAAACTCTCTATTTTCCCATCCTCCTCCTGTTGCTTATTCCAGATTTTTATTGAAAAAGGGTCCAACACTTTTCCTGCATAATAGCCTGAGGAATCAGGATCTATGTATGACCAGTACATATAAATCTTTCATAAGTCATTCTTAGGCAACCAAAATGCCAATGGAACTTCCCTGTTCCTATTTTTCTAATCTCCAGCTCTAATCTTTATACCCATGTACATGACCATCTTTAACTTTATTTTGGGGGTTGAGGGGAGCAGGGGGTGTTCTAATCTCTCACAAGTCACTTTGTGTCCAGTCTTCTTCCAACGGTGTATTGTGGCATTCTACCCCTTTGCATCTCTAGAAAACTACTGCCAAGCTGCTACTACTAGAGACCTAGTTCCACTAATGTTTTGAAATACAGTAGAAAAGTGTACCTTTTCTATAATTCATTTAGGCACAGGAATTGACAAACAATCCTATATCACTTGGAAAAAAAAGGACTTTTTTGACAAGGAATTGAGTAGAGAGTTTGTGGAATTAGTGTAAATGTACAATATGTGTAGAAAATGATCATTTCACCTCTGTGATAACAGCCATCTATCTACAGCTGTCTCCTTATTGATGGTTTTAAGGCTCTAAGGTGTAGAAATTTGTTTACTTTCCTCACCATTTGGGTTTTAAACTGCTCCCTGTTAACTATCATAAGTAACAACTAAAATTTTAACTACATCCTTGCAAAATTTGCAAACGCAGAACACTTATTCCTTAATTCCTGCTGGATTCCTCACTGTTTCTACAACTTAATGAATCCTGAAAGACCAAAGAGGGGAATTAACATCAGAAATTGAGGTTATCCAATATGTTAAAGAATCAAGATACCACTCAGGATGTAGAATGATCAGTTCAAAATGGTTTGGTTCTTCCGAATTTCTTCATCTTAGGAGAATTATAAATCAAAGGCATGCAGTTATAAATGTACCATATGGAAAGATATAGACTCCACAATAGTGTGCTTCATCAGCTTATTTGGCACTGTGGCTTAGGTGGAGTGACATTACACAATTTGTGATGACTTTGTTCTGACATCTTCCCATCATAAAGGATTGATGGACCAAAGTCACAGAAATGTCATCGGTGATAAATTCAAGCTAGACTTTAATCTTTCTCACTTGAAGCAACATCAAAGAGGAATAACACAGCCTGCAAGATACTTTAGACAACTTATTAAAAAAAAAGATCCACAACTGACAGACTGAGTGAAAATTGCATTGATAATTTAAGGTGCATTTTCCTTCTGAGCTCGTAACGACTTCACATATAAAGGCTCAAGTTAAACAAAATTTCAGAAAACATTCAAAACTGTGTAATTCTGACTGGTGTTTACCTAGCAGATTTAATGTTAAATGTTAAAAGGTCTTTGAAAAAGTGACCTATTCAGTACCTAATTTGAATAATAAAAATATAGTTATTACTGAGAACAATGCTGCTGACTGCTCGTTCTTGAGATCTGGACTCTAAAATTATACATAAGACCTATTCACATCATCCAGGAATCCTGATAAGTACCTGAAACAGAAGCAATGTTGTCTCTGGGCCATATCGTAACGAATGGATAAAGACAGGTGACTCTAAAAAATTAATCACTTCATAGGTAGATTTCAGTTAATTTTTAATGTAGTTTAATACTTTGAGTGTACTACTTCCTTTCTGTATTAAAAATCATCTTACTTTTCAAAAATAGGAATCGCAGTCTGTGTATTCAATCAAATGCTCTTTTGATCAGTACCTGGATACAGTTTGGAGGGCTTTTTTAAACCCCTTGCAGTCATCTGGAGTATTTCTGTTTTAATTGCTTGATTACCTCATTTCAAGAACTATAATCTTAAATCCAACAGTGACTAATTTATTGAATTTAATGTCAATAGAAAAGCTGGTGATCAGATGGTGAAAATTGGGACTAACTATTGATGCAACATTGTCTCTAGAATGATAACCTTTTTACAACTTTTTTTTTCAAAAGCTGATCTTTTTGAAACAAAAATAGGATTATAGTATAGTTAGACCATGGAGTGCTCAAGAAGACTGTATTTTCTTTTTTATATTGCCTAATGTTTTGATTTTATTTTGTTGAGGAAAGTGACACGTCTACAATATATCAGGTTTGGGGTTTGTGGTTCTGGTTGTTTTGGGATTTTTGTATGTGGGTTTTTTTAGATTATAAGTAATCATCCAGTAGAAAGTTATATGACATTGTTATATCATTTTACACACAAGATAAAAAAGGCCTTTATTTGGCTAATTCTAAATTGGATTTTATTTGAATCCCTGACTTCATAACCCATGACCTCCAGATCCCGTTACTAAACTTGAAATCCATGTGCTTGTCTTCAGTGTAAGGGGTTTTTTTCTTCCCACTGTAGAGGTTCTTTTGCTAAATGACCTATATTTTATTGCAAATACATGGTTAGAACCAAGTTTTAACATTAATATCCAATTTTTATTTCACTAGCACTGTTGCAATTACTTCCTTTTCCAGAAGTCAGTCTCTGCCATATTGTTTTAATTATTTTTTTCTTATGCTAGAAATGTCACTATTTTTTAGACTTAGAAGTGTTATTTGAAGAGATATCTTGGAATATACAGCAAAAGCTTATGGAAATGTTAAATTTTTCTCTGATTTTTTCTTCAATTTGATAACAGGTTTGACTGGATTAAATGTGAAAACACAACTACTTATAATTTTTTGGACTTTTTTTTAAAATACACAAAAATAGAGGATAGTTTGATTGACATATCAAGCATCAGTTCCTTCAGAAGTTATGCCATTTCTTTTCTGTAAAAATAATTCAAGTCATGAAAGGTTATTGACATTTCAGCAGAAGAAATAGATTTTAAGTTGCTGGCTAGCAATATGTCCTTTAGAATTTATTTTTTTTTACATTTCATCAGACAGTGTAATTAACCTTAGAGCAATGGATAAAACCCATCACCATCAATTGACAGAATAACTTTGTCCTGTAGTGGCTACTGGTCATATAATGCTCTTTCAATAACACTTTCTTTCATATCAAAGCTGTATCAGAACTCTGGACTACCACTTCAGACAGAATTACTTCCCTTTTCTCTCTCTTTGTTTAAAAGTGAGAAGCACATTGAAATTAAAGAAATAACATAGTAAAAAGGAAAAAAAAAAAACAAAACCAAAAATAGTTCTATCATAGGAGGAAAACAGCACCAGTGCCAGATACCTGTGAGCTTCATGTAGTAAAGGAATAGTAGCAAGTTTTTGTTTTTCTAATCTCCTTAAAAACTTGGGAGAGGAGAAGAAAAGGAAAAATCTTTTCTGGTTTAAATATTTGGTGATGTAGTGAATAATCCTTAAATATTAAAAAATATGTTTTCCTATGCTGCATGACTTATGTCTCCAAGGATGTAATGATGTTAAAAGGAAAAATATTATTGTATTTTAATGAGAGAAGTCTAATGAAAGAATAAACATGTTCAAGCAGAAATCATAACATACTTCACAAAGATTAGTATAGAATCATATCATAGATTAGTTTGGGTTGGAAGGAACCTTAAAGATCATCTAGTTCCAAACCCTCTGCGTGGACAGGGACACCTTTCACTATTCCAGGTAGCTCAGGGCTACATCCAGCCTAACCTGGAACACATCCAGGGGTGGGGCATCCACATCTTCTCTGGGCACCCTGTTCCTGTTTCTCACCACCTTCACAGTAAAGAATTATCTAGTTAGATTAAAGAAAAAAAAATAGATAGAAATATCTAATCTAAACCTACCCTCTTTCAGTTTGAAATCATTCCCCTTATCCTGCCACTACTTGTCCTTGTAAAAATCCCTCATCATCTTCCTTGTAGGCTTCCTTCAGGTAATGGAAGGCTGCTGCAATTAGGTCACCCTGAAGACTTCTCTTTTTCCAGCTGAACAAACCCAATTCTCTCAGCCTTTCCCTCTCCAGCTTTCTTGTAGGTAAACAAATTTTACAGTTTCTCTAAAGAAGGTGCTTAACAGAATTAGTTTGATTGCATTATGATCTTTTGCATTTGGAATACTCTTTTGCAAGTGTGATGTGAGGTGATTCTTTTAAAATCTTGTGATGACTTTTGTTGATGGTTTTCTTTACTGTTAGTAGGTGTTACTGGAGGACAAATTAAATTTCTTGTTTTGATATAAAGCCCAATTTCACTGGGCCAATATGTTGTATTGTAGAAAATTTATTCAGTTTATTTCTGTTGATTAACAAAAGCTGAGGCTGAGAACAGCAAAGGGAATTACTCTAGTAGATCAATTTTTAATTAGAAAAATGCAAGATCATATTTGAAAATGCTTATATTTAGAAGGAGTTAAAAATTTTGCTAGACCAATGAAATTCAAAAAATAAAGATTTTGTTTACTTTTTCTATAACAGGAAAAAAAAGAGAGTTTTCTCTAAATGCTTTTTCACTACTTCTAAATATTGGTAGGTAACTTTCATTAGTCCTTAGATATTTTTTCTTCAACAGTCCAGTCTATAACTGCCAACTAGACATTCTTAATAAAAAATAATATATACAATAGTCAATGACATAGTCTTTTCCTTCTTTGCAATTCATGTCTTTTAAGTAATTCATGCTTCATATTGTACTTGGTACATCTTGCCATTAGTTCACTATGTAATCCTTCTGAATTGGTTCTATTTACTCTATTTTAATTCTGCTTCCCCTCTTATCCTAACCATTATCATCTTCCCTAACCTGAGTGGTAGACAGTGCATTCTAACTTGTAATTAATCTCTTCTTTAAGCAAATAGTTTTTCTGTTCAGCCCCTGCTTTTCACAATTTCAGTAATTGCAGTAATTTCTTTTCATGCCCTAGCATATTTTATGACTTCTTGGCAATGATTATTTGAACATGGATGTCTCCTAAGAATTTCTTTCCTCCCTGTTCCTTCTTGGACTATCTGTCCCTGGGCTAAATCTCTGCATGGTCACAGCAGTTGCCTCATTAGCTCATCTCACTCTGACAGATGCTGTTTTCTTAAGAATTTTTTGTCTACCGTGGTTCTTCAGTTCCCATAGAAACCTGTTCAGATGCACAGTCAATTCAACTTGGTATTTTAGCTCTCCATTCTCTGGGGACAGGAGTGGTACCCCCAGGTGGGAAGACTTCCTGTGCCTGGCTCCCTCAGCCTCATCATGAGGAAGAAGCCTGCCTACCTCTGTGAACTCAGAAGGAGGTTGAGTTCAAGATAAGTAAGGAATCCTTAGGTTCTGTGATGTTCATTACATACCTTAGACGTAAGGTAAATCACAATTCCTATAAACACTAAAATTATGTAGTAATTCCAGGGCTTTCAAGTTTTGCAGCAAAACAGCTCATTTCATGCCTTTATAGGGTTTCTTTACAAGCACTAGGAACAGAAACTCAGCTTTTCTGAAAAAAAGAGAGGGAACTTTCATAGAAATCAATGATTTCAGGTTTTTCTTGCTTGTAAGAAGCTCCTACTTGTCTAAGGTGAGAAGGAATGTGCGGATACTTTTTTAGTGTGCCAAATACAGAGGCAAGAAGTGCAGTGGAACATCAGGTTTTCTAGGCAAAAAGATGTAAGATGATATATGTGTCTCTGCCAAATTTATTGTTTGTCAGAATCACAGCCAATTTTATGAAATTAAAATAAAACATCTAAGAATGTGAAAGTGTAAATTAGAGCATGAAACTTTTAATGGTTAGTAATCTCTCTGCCTCAGCTGATGCACTTGCACATTGAACCTCAGCAACTACATCTTAACTTGGCACCAAATCCCACATATCTTTTTTCACATGACTACTGTGTTGAATGTCAGTAGACTCACATCTATGAATGACATTATAACACTTGATTAGCTGTTTCTTAGTTTCTTGAGATTTTAATGCTGTATAAGTACTATGAGTATGCATGGTGCTATAAAGTTGTAATAATTGTTATTGTTCAGGAATTTATTTTCAACTTGTTAAAATGTTATTGAAATACAATAATTACAGGGAGGAGGGGGGGTAAGAGTTGTATCTAGAATAGACTGAAAAGCATTTTTCATCTGCTTACTGCTCCATCTCTGGATAGGTTTTTTTATTCCTCAACACACTGTGAAATGTGGTCCTGAATACAGATAAGTAGTAATGCATTGGCAGTAAATATAAGACACAATAAAATAAATTTTCAATGAGTGGTACTTGATAAGGCAAGATAGTTGTTCCTATTCAAGCACCTGTTCCTTTTTTTGGCCAAAGTCTTTCAAAGGAATTTTTGAATGTAGAATACACAATTTGGGTGTACACACAAAAGTACCGATGAATATAATCATCCTGTAGTTTCTTTTGTTGCTCATTTTTCAAAGACTTTTATATGAAAAATTAACAAAAATAATTATATTAGTGTCTTGTTTCATTTGACCTAGTTGTAGCTGTCAGGTAAAAAGTTTTTTTCACCTGTGATCTATGCTTTGTAATTAAAGTTAGGGTTTTTTATAAATCCATTGATCTACTGAAAAGAGAAAACAGGTGATGCAAATTCAATGATGCAAAATAGAAAACAGTAGATCCCTGAATGAACATCTGCAGATCCTGAAAACTTGCTTATAACAGCTGACTCATTTTCAGAAAATCTAAGAGAAAAAATCATAATTTCTTGGGTTTGTCTCCTTTACAGCATGAGACAAAGCACTTCTGGTTTGTTTTTTTTTTTGTCTGTTAGATTCTTAATGGTGAAATTATTGAAAAAATATTTGCTACTTAGAATTGGTCAGTCTGTGTTTTCTTGATGTAATTTAAATATTACTTTTCCTTGTAAAAACTAAATAGGGAACACTATTGAATGGCGAGAACCATCCTACATTAGACTATAGATCCAATTATAGGGAAAAAAAATTGGAGATTTTTCCTCTTCTCAGGTGGTAAATATTTGTAACCATGAAGGGAACTGGGAAAAGGAATGGAAAGATTCTAAGTTCTTGTACTGGTTTTGACTGGGATAGGTTTAATTTTCTTCATAGTAGCTACTATGGGGCTATGTTTTGAATTTGTTCTGAAAACTGCTAGTAACACAGGGATGTTTTAGTTACTGCTGGGCAGTAACTAAACTTTGTATGGAAGTTAAGGCTTTTTCTGCCTCTCATGCCACCTACCAGTGAGGAGGCTGTGAATACCAAAAAATCGGGCGGGGACACAACTGGGACAGCTGACTCAAAATCACCCAAAGGATATTCCAGATCATATGTCATCATTTTCAGCATATACAGCTGTCAGAATAAAAAGAAAAGGGTGGACATTCAGAGTGATGGTATTTGTTTTCCCAAATAACTGTTACCTGTGGTGGAGTCCTGCTTTCCTGGGGATTCCTGACCACCTGCCTGCCTGTGGGAAGTAATGAATTAATTCCTTGTTCTGCTTTGCTTGCATGTACAGCTTTTGCTTTACCTATTAAACTGTTTTTATCTCAACCCATGTGTTTTCTCACTTTTTACCTTACGATTCTCTACCTCATCCCACCAGATAGGAGCAAGTGAACGGCTGTGTGGTGCTTAGTTGCCAGGTGGGCCTACATCATGACAGTTCTTCATTACTTAAATACTTTAAATATTTGGGGAATTTCCTTTGGTTTGCTTTTTACCACTCATTTGTAAATAGGTTAATTTTCTTCTCTCTTTTGACAGGATCAGATGACCAGCCAACTCACTACCTTTCAAGTTTAGGTATTTTGTTAAAATTATTTAAGGTCTGTGGAGCAACAGAGAAGAAGCAGAGGTCTGAATTTTAGAAGGAGAAATCTGTAGGGAGGAGATGAGAGGGAGATATTTGAGGAAAAAAGGGAGAATGAGTTGGGTTTTTTTAGTGGAAAGAAAAGAGAAAAAAATAGGCTAGGTTTTAGGGAGAGGAAGAACAAAGTAAAAATAATGTAGAGATAGGAAATGGACATTTAATACAAGTGGATGAGCAGAAGTGTGTCAGAGCAGAAAGAAGCAATGGAAACATACACATGGAAGTGGAGTAGCCTAGGAGAAATCTCTGGAGGTAAGAAGATATTAGTGATGTTGGGACACAGCATGAGTCTGTCAGATGTCACAGTAGGAGAGAAATGAAGGAAAGTGTATTTGTACATAAGGAGCTGGAAAAAAAAAATATGAGCTTTTAGGGTTATAAAGAAATGTCTTATACAACATAAAAGGCTAAATTGTTCTATCCTGCTGTATTTTATTAAGAATTATATATATGCTTTCAGCAGTATTGTGATCCTCCCACACTTATTAAAGAAGCAAAGGGAAAATATCCCTCCTTGAACAAACTGTAGGGATGTAGAGAAGTTCACAACAAAAAATCCTTCTGTTTTTTTGTGATTATTAAAATAATTCTGAATTATAGTTTAGTCTGCTAAAATTCATTGAATCATCTGTCCATCACTTATCCACCAGTTTAAAATTAAAACTCAGGGTCAGCATTTAGTCCTTTTGCTGTTAGACATCAATGATGTCAGAATGTAACAGGATAAAAGAGCATTTCAATCAAATATGCAAAGAGATTATATAGACAAAATAGCCACCTATGAATCCAGTAATCCAGTCCTCATGCTTTTCATGATGTATATTCCCTGAAGGAGTATGACAACTTGGGCAGAATCTGCATTTGTTAGAATTTGGATCAGCATTTTAGATTCTTTGCTAGTAATTTTTGTTGCCATTTTTGCTGTAATTTTTGTTAGCTTTACTTAAAATTCATGAATGTTGCCTAAGAGATAAAATGTCTGAGAATTGTCAGTGATATGTTCTTTTTTATCTTCTTACTAGTAATAATCATAATGGAATATATTTCCCCGCTCTTGTTTAATAGAATGTCAATTACATTGGAATTGTTCTTGAATGATCAAACGAAAATAAAATTTCATTCTAATGGGCTAAGATGTTCAAATATATTTTGATGAATGAGGAGTATACTTATGGAAATTACACAGTCTAATTAGTTCATGGAGATTCTATATCCAGACTGCCTGATATGTACTGGTAAGTGACTACTACATTGCTACTACTGCTTTAATTCATGGATAAGGAAAAAAAAAACACTTGTCAATTCAACATATAAAGGATCACCACCTCCCTAAGATCTTGCTTTATGGTGAACTTGCCACCGGCTGCCACAAGAGAGGAGCCCCGATGAGAAGATACAAGGACTCCCTGAAACAACATCTCAACCTTGGCCATATTGATCATCATAACTGGTCTACTCTGGTCTCCAGTCGGGAGGTCTGGAGACACACCATCTATAACGCAGCTGATGCTTTTGAGAATGCACACAGGATCACTCTTGAGGAGAAAAGAAAAGGTAGAAAGAATCGTGTCTTGCAGAATATACCACCTAAGGAGTCTTTCTGCTGTGCCTTTTGCAACCGGACATGCCTATCTTGTATTGGCCTTTTCAGCCACCAGCATACTTGTATCAAATGTGGATAGAGTCCTTCCCAAATCTTTATTTGAGAAGCCCAGTCATGATGATGAATATACCATGTACATTGAGCTTCCTTTTTCTGTCCAAAGATAAATTCCCTTAAGCAGCGAATGATGACAGGGTAAACATTGATTTTTTTAACTCTTCTAGACCAAGTGAAAATAAAAACTCAGGCCTTTATATGAAAGTTAAATAAACTTATGTTGATTTAAAAATTTTGTGAATCTAGACCTTAAAAAACAACTTCAGTATTATATTACTGAAAGTAAGGTAGAACTGAAGCTCTCGTTTAGGATAAGAGATAGCTTCCAATGAATAAAAACTTTTAATCTGTATGTTTTGCCACCTCAGATGGTAAAGATATTTTCCTGGTAGTAATTATATACATGCAATCCCACACCAAAATGACATTCACTCACTAAAAATGGACTCAGATTTTCACCTCCCAGGTTTGCTGGTTTGATGTGGTGTTTGTTGCTCCTTTAAATTTGAAGGTGGTAAAAGAACATGCAACTTCATTTTAAAGCTTTTCAGAGACCTAGGCCATGGCAGCTTAAATCTAAAAGCTCATGTATGCCACAAATACTCTTGAAAAGGCTCTTCTAAAATGTCACTTCTGGTGTAGTGTAAAAAAGGGCTCAGAGTTTAATGTTCCTTCTCCAGCTTGAACATATAAAGATCTCACATTTTTCTTTAATATTTTATTATCTGCATTATCATATTGAAAAAAACCAAACCAGCAGCTAGGGTTAGCTACAATGTATCCTACTCTGCTATAAGGTGCAAACAGACAAGCTTAGGGGTTCAACGAAGAACTTACAAATATCTTTGCAGTTGGAAATTTGAAGCAAAAATAAATGATTACTTGATACAACATTTAAATTTGTAGCTATATTCCCTCTTTGCAGGTAGGAGAAAAGAAAAAGTAAAGATTCTGTCCTCATCTTCCAAATACATGATAAAGATGCTGAACACAGCCCTTTGAGGCGTATCAATCATTTATTAAATTGCTACTTAGCTAAAGGTCTAAATGGTATTAAGCCAAACCAACACTCAGGTATTTACATTTCTTTTTTTTTTTTTTTATAACTAGTGTAATAATTTAGAGGTCAGTGTATATGAAATGTGCAATTTACACTTGATTTAATGACTCTTGGTACTCAAAAATTTTACCTCTGGCATATTTAAGAGAAAATAATGCTTTCAGTATCCATTATTAGAGTTAATCTGTTTACTTGAACAGTGAAGACTCGTTTTTCTCTGAATCCTCTCTTCTCAGAAAGAATATGGTCATTACAATGTTTACTGCAAACTGATAATATACTACACTATTTGTACTCCTTCAACTCAGATATAAGCAAAATGCATATCTCATACACCTGTATTGTCTCTGAGTTGGCAGTTTTTTAGCTCTCAGCAGAATTTAATGACATCTGCTTCAGTCTCATGGTTGATAATGAAATGGTATGAATTTTGCATTTCTTATGTCAAACCAACTTGATACAACCCTGATATCCTTCATTTGCTGTAACTTCCATATGCAGTGTATTTTTTACAAAAATATATCACAGAAGGCAGTCAGTTAGCTTCAGAAAGAAAAATTTGCCAGGAGGGTAAATATATACCTTATAATTAACTAATGATTTGATAAAGCCTAGCGCTTTCCAGTGAGAAGGAGGGAAGTACAATCATTTATCTTAAGAAGTTATCTTCTAATAGTGTTGGCACTTAGAAAGTAAAACCTCTCTTTTTTAAAAAAAAAAGAAAGTTGAGGGTTTTTTTATGTCATAATTACATTCATTATTGCATTACTCATTATTAAATGATTCATGAAGTTACCTCTTCCTAGATGAAAAAGAGGTTGATTCATTAGGTAATTTTAGTCAATAAAGATAATTTTAGGATACCTTGTTAGAATTAAATTTCGGATCTTTCAGATCAGAGTCAATAACTTCATCTTCTTCTGGTAGAGTATGATATACATTTACAACCTCACAATTTCAACAAAGGATAAAAATCCATTGCAAATATGGAAAAAAAAAAAGTTAGAAACTCTGAAAACTAAGGTAGGTATGAGCTAATTGGAGGTTTTTATCCTAATGAGTAGAAGACTTGATCAGGTAGAGAATGACAACATTCTAAATCCATGAAGATCGCTGGTGGAAAGGTCTTCTTTTTCAGTTTCTGTTCACAAATCAAGTGGAATGTTGAAGAAATTGGTGGGATGGGGAAGAGAATCAGAAGAATTTTCTTCTTTCTTGTTAATTGTTAAGTTTAAATACATAAAATCCTAATGGGAGAAAAAAGATAGTATGGTATAAATACAATAGGTATTAAAGGTAAAGCTGAATCTTAAGACCTAATTATTTGTTGACCTTGAGGAAACCTTATCGAATTGGAATAAAATAAAGACAGTAATATTTATTGAATTCTGACATACTAAGTTGATGTTTTCAATTAAATTAAACATGAGGTGACTTAATCCCCTCTTCTAGATCATCAGTGTAGATATTAAACAGGACTGGCCCCAGTATGGAGCCCTGGGGAACCCCAGTAGTGACTGTCTACCAACTGGATGCAACACCATTCACCACCACTCTCTGGGCCCGGCCATCCAACCAGTTCTTAACTCAGCACAGAGTGCCCCCGTCCAAGCTGTGGGCTTCCAGCTTTTCCAGGAGAGTGCCATGAGAGACAATATCAAAGGCTTTACTGAAGTCCAGGTAGACTGCATCCACAGCCTTCTCCTCATCCACTAGACATGTCCGCTGGTTATAAAAGGAGATCGGGTTGATCAAGCAGGACCTACTTTTCCTAAATGCATGCTGGCTGGGCCTGATCCCCTGGTTGCCCTATACGTGCTGTGTGATCACACTCAAAGTGATGTGTTCCAGAATATTCTTGGGCATGAAGGTCAGACTGACAGGATCCTCTCCAGATTCTTATTACTCTGTGTAACTGTTGATTGTTTTTCAGAAACACTTACTGACCAACACAGTTAAAATTAATTATTATGGCACTGCTCTGCTTTAAATGTTCGTTGTACTCTGAGAGTTCTGGATGAAGCCTAACTTAACCTGAGGGGAGATAGTTTATTTTTTCTTTAACCTTAAATACAGTACAAGAAAAGAGACTTCTGAGTAACATTAAGGCATAAAGTGTTAAGGTGTTTTCTCTTTGGATCACTCTTAGGAGGTGTCAAATATACCACATAAAATAAAGACATCATGCAATCAACATCATAGATATTTCCATACAATAAATCACAACAGATTTATTCAGGTTAAAGCCTGAATGATTCTGCTTTTCAGAACTGAACTTGCACGTGTCAAAATACTGTGTTGGTAGCTGATGGGGCTACAAAAAAAATAGAAACAATAAAAAAAAGTTAAATATTATGTTTAACATGCATTGTTGAAATGAGAGTAACTGACATTAACATGTTAAGATCTTACAGGGAGTCTGGGTTTTAACCTCACAGTGGTACAGTAAGGAATAGAGCTACTCAGCATTATTATATTTAACGAGAGCTGTTTTATTTGAGTAGAACATTACTGAAAGCAAAACCAAACCCAAAATCAACCTGGGCAATGATATGGCAATCTAAGCAGGTAAATAAACAAAATGACCAGGAAGCATAAGGTAAAATATTGTTCAGTATGACTGTAAATGAATAATTGATGCCTCACTGTTTTCTAGTTTTGGGGTGTTTTTTCTGCTCCTTAATAGGAGCAGAAATAACCAGCAGAATTAAAAGGGAACTTTAAGAACAGATACACAGAGGAAGATTAGTTTGGTTTTGCCAAAGTAATTATTGTTTAGAGAGTATATTTTATAAGCTATGAAGAAAAAAAGAGGAAGAGTACAGGATTGATTTTAGACAATGTCAAAACTAATGCCAGTTGTTGAAATTCAGTAGGGAAACTGACAGAAAAAAAAAGATGAGGCTTAGTTAAAGAACTCTGCAACAGGAATATGAATAATTTATGATATTTTTCAGTAATAAAAGGGGAATATAATGGAATGGCAAAACCCTAAGAGCTGAAATTCAGCTGAAACTGAAATTCACACAGCAGCATTGGATGCTGCTCATAGCAGTTCAGAAAAACATTAGGGCTAGAAATGAGATTATTTCAGTGTTTGAACTTGTAATATGATAACCACTCTAGGAATAAAAATTGTAGAGACATGGACTGATGGTAGAAGCTTTTCCTAGGGTCATTGTATGTAAAGATTTTAAAGCACGGTTTCAAAATGATCTGATAAAACTGAAAGTTTCTGGTGTTGAGGAACATTACTAACTAATGCTCTTATTTAATAGCAATTTAAAGTACATTTTAGCTTGTAGTCTGAACACTACCAATGTCTATTTGTATCTTAAGTGCTTAATGCAAACTCATCTAAAAAGTGAAAACTGTATCTCAGAAATAACTTGAAATTTAAATGAACTATGCACTTGAGATAAACTGATTGTAAATAAAAATAAATAAATCTCATTGCATTGTTCAGTGTAGTGATCAAAAGAGATGATGATCTATGTATGCAATTGTACAGCTTTTCATGCCCACCTCAGTCATTTAATTTTTTGGTCTATCAGATAGGTCACTGATAATTAAGGCATGACAGATTTTAAAACTGCATATAAAATGCAATCTAGAAAATTATGCTTTTTGACATAATAATGTTACATGCTGCGCTGCTCTATAATTTTAAATGTGGGTTTTTTTCTAGCAAATAGACATAAATGAGCAATTTAACAATACATTGAAATATTTTGTGCATTATGGTTTATTTCATCTGTAAATTGAAATGTCAGAAATGTTTCTATGCCACATTTTCAAAAGTCACAAGTGATTTATTTTAGCTTATTTAAAATGCTGAAAATCAACAATATGTTTTGTGAGATATATGAGGATGCACCAAAATGCCTGGTTAAGCTATATCAGCAGTTTCATGGATTCAGCAGATATTTACAGTCTTCTGTATCCTTCCTGCCTTGTTTTATATCTTTATTGATGCAAGTGGAATATACTGTGAAAAACTGCAGAGTTCTGTTTATGATTTCTGATTAGATGATTAATCTAGTGGTTTAAGTTGGAAGGAGCCTTAAAGATCATCTAGTTCCAGCTCCACTGTTGTGGGCAGGGACCCAGGTTGCTCAAAGGCCCATTTAGCCTTGAACACTTCCAGGGATAGAGTATTCACAACTTTTTGAGCAATCTGTGCCAGTGCCTCGCTACCTTTACAGTGAAAAATTTCTTAGAAATATCCAAAATAAAACTACTCTCAGTTTGAAGCAATTCCCCCTTGTTCTACCACTACATGCCATCGTAAAGAGTTCCTCTCCAGCTTTCTTGTAGACCCCTTGCTGGCTACCCCAGAGCTGAACACAGTACTCCAGGTGGAGTCTCAGGAAAGTGGAGTAGAGGGGTAGGATCACCTCCCTTGACTTGTTGGCCGTGCTTCTATTGATGTAATCAGGATATAATTGGCTTTCTGGGCTGCAAGTACACACTGCTGGTTCATATTCATCCTCTCATCCACCAGTATCTCCAAGTACTTCTTGGCAGGGTTGCTCTTGATTCATTCATCCCCCAGCCTGTAGGTGTTGTTCTGACCCATGTGCAGCACTTGTCCCTCAGCTTGGTGTCATCTGTAAATTACCTCAGGGTGTAATTGATCCCTTTTTCTATGTCACTAATGAAGATATTAAATAACACTCGTCCCAACACAAATTCCTAAGGGACACCAGTCATCAATGATGTCCATCTGGACTCTGAGCCATTGACATTAATGTTTTGTACGGATCTGTACCATGCTAGTATTTGCAGTTCATACCTGGAGCCTTTTCCTTCTTTGGTGCTTTTTTTTCAGCCAAATCTTTAGAATCAGTTCAGAAAGGAGACAGTTCAAAGCTCACAGAAGAGGGCTATTGCTGTGAGGGCTCCTTTCTAATCAATAAGCTGTCTCCATTTAAGGAAAAACTTGTTTGCCAATTTGACAACAAATTGATTAGTTTAGTAATAATTCAAATCAGGTTTCCCATCAAGTGGAGGAGGAGGAAAGGCAAAAAGGGTTGGAAGAGCATCTGTTTGATTATCTGTCAGTTAACTCTGAGAAATACCATGTGCATCCAGAACAGATTTGGAGAGGGATCACTACAGTAGTCACAAGTCACAACACTAGTGCATATACTGTTGAGTATGAGGCCCTTTGTCATGAAAGGGTCTTGGACTTTTACCATCAGGCAAAAGAGAATAAATGTTGCATTCTTTACTAGCAACCCTTCCAATGGTTACTGCAAGATACTAAACCATATTTACCCTGCTAGTCTTGTACTTTATTCATTAGCTTTCCAGGTAATACTAGGTACTTGTTTGGTTTGTATGTTGGAAATCTTTTATAATTACCTCTGTTTCAGGCTGTCTTAAGGTGCTGAATTCTTTGTTTTAATTCTTATACATAACTTATGTTTTCCCACACACGTTTCTTATCCCAGCTTCCAACTCCTTTTGTTGTCAGATCTCCTTGTCTATCTCCTTGATAGACATCCTGTTACTCTAGGACCTGTAGACCAGCATACACAGAACATGTCATCAACTGCATGAGTGCAGTTGATTCAATCCTGGAATAATATTCTAATGGATCATAAATAGTGGTATAGCCAGAAAAAGTGCAATTTGCAATGATTTGTCATATAGTGAGTAGTTGAATTATTAGTATAAAAAGTCAGCAAGCGATGTTTTAGCAGACAATGCAGCTGACAGGAGGAGATGAAATAATCTTTGGAAGGAAGTGCTAATTTTTTACACACTTATCTCCATTTTTCCATCATCTGCAACTGTAGTGTCCAATTTATAGCTGACATCACTGCTTTCCATCCCAATTTTGCTATAAAAATAAGTGATTCCTATTTTTAGCTGCAATATTAGATACCAATATTGAATGCAAATGTTTTGTGGACCCTTGGAAATGTGAAACACCCACAGCTTTTTCCTACACTGTTCCACAAACACTTTTTTTTTCATTTTAATGCACAGATGTAGCATATTGATTTTATGTACATTAATTGTTTAATTTAGTTTAGTCTCGGATAAACTGTTAAGTATAATAAGAAGACACATTTGATTTATGATTGTATATTTAACAGAAAAACACCACAAAATTTGCAGTTGAAGATACAGTAAATAAAAAACCTAGAGGGATAAAAACTATAAGTTCTAATGTTTCCTGATTCTTATCTGAGTAGTGAGTTGAACCTGGACAGCGGTCAGATGTCCACTTTGCCTCATGATCACTCCCCTCTCCCTTGGGTTGGGGAGAAAATCAAAGGAAGGTGATAGGTCTCATGGACTGAGATAATGACAGTTTAATAAAGACAAAGCTGTGTTTGTAAGCAAAACAAAATAAGGAATTTATTCACAACTTCCCACCAGCAGATGTCCAGCTACTTCCTGGGAAGCAGGGACTTCTGTGATGTTTCTTGGGAAAACAACAAACCTGCGAAAGTCCTTCCTTCCTCCGCCTTTCCATGAGCTTTTGTTGCTGAAAACAGCAGCTTATGGTTTGGAATATCCCTTTAGCAAATTTGGATCAGCTGTCCTTGCTGTGTCCCCCGCTGACCTCTTGTGCCCTCTCCTGACCTCTTGTGCCCTCTCCTGACCTCTTGTGCCCAAGTCTGCTTGCTGGGGCGGGGGGAAAGTGGAAAGACAGCAAGCCTTAGTGCTGTGCAAGGACTGCTGAGCCAAAACACTGGTGTGTTATCGACAGTTTTAGGCACAAATGCAAAGCACAGCACCATATGGCATGCTATGAAAAAGCTTAACTCCATCCCAGCCAGACCCAGTACAGAGAGTTTTTTTTTTTGCTGAAATGCTGTACCTATATACATACTCTGAAGTCAGTTTCCACAAAGACAAAAACAGGAAGACTGTGTTTAAAGGCAGTGCAAATTGTTTGCTCCTTCCAAGTAAACTATTCAGTAATTTTATGTAAATTTGTTTTGAATGGGTCAATCACACATTTATATGATGTGTGTTTTGCAATGCAGGATTAGATTTTGCAAATAACAGTGTCATTTGCTACATACCTTTACAATGCATTTTCCAATGTATGTTATGTTCTTGTTTGACCTGGCTAGGTTATGCTGTTATTCGCCTACCAGCTAACACACAAATTGCTCAGGAACCTATTTGTATTCTGAGATTAAAGCCTTTGTCTTATGTTCTTGGTTTCCAGTTATTACTTATCACTTGTTCTCTATTTCAAATGTATGAGAAGCAACATTTTGATTTCTTTTCTTAAAGACTACTTAGCTAATACTATATGAGGGGAAGGAAAAAGAGTAATCTCCTTAGTAAGTCGACAGTTTTATTTTGCATTAACTTTCCCTCATCTGAAACTGTCTATTTTACGTCAGTATTATTTCACAGAAATGTTTCCATTACTCCTCTGTTTTCTTCATAAATTGTGAGTGCAAATTTCTTTCTCTAAGAAAAATTAGATACTGAATATTGCTCTCATGCTCTGTGGAAGGAGGAGAGTTTCTTAAATTAGGAAAAAAACAACTTCAGTGAAGCAGGATGGTATACTAGATAGACACTTTCTAATTTTAACGTATTCTGTAGAATCTTCAAATCGTCTTACCTAATAAAAATCCTACTTTTTTTTAAGTCAGACATAACTAGCTTTTGTGATGTTTATTTACTTTTTTCATCTTTTACTTCCATTACAGGTCCTCCCACTGAAAATATTCAGTTTTTACACATAATAACTTTCAATAACATACCATTCTCCCTCCTTCTCCTTCGTGTTTAACAAGTTGCGAGCACTTTATGGAACAGGTTTCCTAAACAGTTTATAACTGGACCAGATTGAGCAGAAGCAGATAGCTGGTGACAGGAATTTTCAATATCAACTTTGTTGCCAAAGAAAACACATAGTCTAATGATTTCTATAGAGTTACTACCTAGAGATAATATTTCCAAAATTCTTAATTTCAATTGTTTCTTTCATGGATACTTAGTATTTTTATCACATGACATTTTAGTTTGCTACATAAATAAAAAAATAAGTGACTATATATCAGAGTGCTATGTATCTGTTGCGTGGTAGTAAGCAATATTAATCAGCTTAAAGAAACTTTAAGCAATTATTAGGACTGCAATAAGGACAAAATAGGTAGTATTCAAGAAGATGTGGATGACTGGGTTTTTTTTTCCACTATCATGTATTTTCACCATTCTCTCTATGACTCCAATATGGTTTTTAAGCTGGATTCCTTCTTTTTCTGTGTATAGGTGTATGTACATACAAATATATGCACGTATATGTTTACATGTATGTGTATAGATGCACACAAATATATTTATAAGTAAATATACATATAAAAACAGTGAGAGTTTGATTTTTTTGGCTAATAAATATATATGTATATCATACAGAACAATTTTGGGAAAAGCACAAAGTTATTCTTCTGAAGAGAGGAAAATAATTTTTTTTCCTATATTTTTTTTAAATATAGTTTAGAATTATGGAGTTGTTAGACACACTGACTATATACTTGCTACGCATTTATTAGTTTAAGCAGGATTTGGTTAAAAGATCAAAAGCACATTTACAATTGAAATACAGTTTAGACCACTACTGACCACTTTGATTTACCATCTTTGGATATTCATGCCAGTTTTCTGTAGTAGTAGTAAGATAGAATATTAATGGGTAATAATTTAGTGAGTAATTGTATGTTGGTTAAGTCATACTGTGAGAGGGTCTTTATTTTACAGGAAGGAGGATCAAAGTTGAAAAATTAGAGCAGGATGATCTCTTGTAGCCTTTGTAACCTACTGCTTCACAGAGGATGTACACTCAGGGCAGATGGGAACATTTCTGGAAACATCTGTTGTCCATCATTCTTCTACACAGCAACCCAGGTGCTGCTGACAACGTGTGCGTTAATCGTGCTGACAATTTGTTCAATGTCTTTCCCGCTGTGACTGACATTCTTCTTGTCATACCATCTATCAGATGTAGCATACGCTGTGGTCCTGAGAGTGGTTCCAATTGTTTTGTTGGCCAATGAACAATGGTAGTCATGAAATCAGTGAAAAAGTTTCTCTACCTAGACTTTATCTTTCAGGAGTAGTTACCTCTTTCTGTGATTCCATGTGAAAATGAACATTAGGTTCTGAATGTTATGTAGACAGGAAAAATGATAAGTTGCTTTCTATCACTGGTCTTAGCCTTTTTCCTTTATTTTTTTAGTGACATTTGCAGATATTTCTCTGACCTTGTGTTTTAAAATTACTTTCATCTCAAGAATGGGACAGGAGAGTGCAAAATTATGCATATATTATTGTAAAAATGTCAGGCTTTTTAGTTTGCAAATGCTGATATAAAATCTTTACATTCATAGGAAGGTGATTTATACCCCATAACAGGCTTGAATCTACATCTTCCTAATTTTGTAACCTCAATGAATCAAAGAGATTTGGATATGTGTTAAGGGCAAGGGAGGAAGAAATGTCTAATGTTTCTTTAAATCATAGGCTCTCCAAATAATGAGTTAAACCACTGGATTTTAATAGGTCAATATAGAACTGTTACATACTATTTAAAAGTCTCCTCTATTGCGATTAAAAAAAAAGTGTAGAATTATATCCTTCTTAAAGACACAAGAATATATGCACAGATATATTATGAGATGGGTAACTAGTTCTAATGTGGCAATTAAGAAAGCCTTGTAGACTAGTTATGATTGGTTTTAGTATACCAGGTATTAACGGATTGATGGTGGGACTCCGTGGTCAAACGTTAATGAATACAAGTTTCATTGGATGGTCAAAGGAATCAAAGAAAAACATTATATAATGAACTCTGAGTGCTTCCTGAGAAGTGCTGAATATGCTCCTAAATTTGTGTAACCCTTAATGCATAAATATTCTGAATAACTTGCAAGAATGCATAGAATAAGAAGACCAGAAAACATTATATAACTGCAGACAGTGTCTGTACATTGTTAACATAACTAATAATCTGAGTTCTTCTATTCATGTGAATACATTTCTTGTAATTCTGTGACTCTACTTAGGTGAGTAATGCAATGAATGAAATCTAATCTCTATAATTGAGTTCAATTTATGTTAGTTAGAGTATACTTTGACTAATGTAAATTTACAATGCTTCCCACTTAATGATATATAAAAAAAAAAAGATAAGTTTTTTGTATCATTAGGAAAGAAAGATATTCAGAAGACCGGACAAAATAATCTCAGTGGTAACGTAGTAACTTAATGGTAACATAAACTTCACCCCAACATCCTAAAGAATGCACGTGTATGAGACTAACATACGTTTTAGAAATATGTCCTGTGCTTATTAAGCAACATTATTTTAAATTGTTAAAATTTTTAAAAAGGTTAAAAAATGACTGATTTTAGTCTAAATTTTTCTAGTTTTATGTCCTCATATTTTTACTGTTACTGTACTCTTTCTAAATAAATTATAATCTGTTCTTAAATAATTTTAATAAGAAACATAGAAAATAATGGTACTTATTCTGAAGGGCCACTATATAATTGCTTTCTATTGTGATTCTAATGGTTTTAAAATATTACTAAATTATTTATTTTACAAATCAGCAATCAGTAATGATTTGGAGTCCAGTTTGCAAGTTGGAGGTTAAAAATCAAGCACTTTATACTTTGTGACAGATGTTTTTAACAAATTTATCCCTCTAATAGGGTATTTCGTACCACTGAATAATAATATATACGTGTAACACGACACAGAACATGAATAGTGCTTGCGATGGAGGATTAATGCAGTATTATGGTTCTACATCTGACTGATCTACAATATATGCATTATCAGGAAAGAGGTACAATGTCTGTACCCTGCAACTATTTCCGAAACTAAGAAACCATGATGCCACGGTCCGAGGGGGGATGGGGCCGTGACACAGCACAGACGGGTCCAGAGACAAGGCAGAGGTGCAAATGGAATGCTTTATTGAAGTGTCCAGAGGTTTTATGGGTTTCAGGTGGGGAAAGGGCTAGAACATGGGGTGGAGCATGAGACAGACAAATGGGGGAACAAATCGGGGTAGAGACACAGGCAAAGGGGGGAGGAATGTGGGAGGAACTGGGGAAGGCAAGGGCAAATGGTAGCTGTCTCCTCTTTGCAGCTTCTGCAGCCTATCAGAGAGGCAGTGGGGAAGCAGGGAGCAGGTAAAACTCGTGGCAAGCCCGATTATGCCCAGCCTGTGCGCTGTGTAGTGTAGATACAATGAAACCATGTAATAACAGTAAAGTCCATATAATAACTGTAAGGTCCTGTAATAAAGCCCTGTCAATTGCTCTATGTTTTTCTCCATGCCTGGAACCTCTCCCATCCTGAATCTTGCTCCTTCACACCATGACTTCCTAAATTTCCAGCTGCAATCAGACATAACCTTTAAACAATAATAACAATAACAACAACAACAATAATAACAACAACAATAATAATAATAATACAATAATAATATCTTTTAAACTACAAAGGACATTGAAAATGAGCTACATGGAGTAGTGAAGCCTGGTTTATTAGATCTGTTTATAACATATAATGTCTTAATTTCTGTTAAGTGGTGCAGAATCCCATGCAATAAAAACATTCATCCATTGAAGAAGGTAGAAAGTGCAATAAGCATATAACACTACAGTCATTTTCATGATTTTGTAAACCTATGCCCAGCAACTATACCTAAAAATAGTATGTTAACTATGTCTGGGAAGAGAAAAAGAAAACAAAACAACCAAACAAAAAAACCCCAAACCAGAAACAGAGTCAAAACCATGAGTTTACTTGTGTGTGCTTCTATTTCATGTAAAGTGACTTTGAAAGACTTCATGATTTATTCCTGTTTGGTTTTTTTTGCTTTTTTCTGTTCCAAAAGCTTTAGTTGGTATCATTTTATTTCTCTATTGCCACTAATCTGATCTCTTCATATGACAGGGCTAAAGAATTCTTACAATCCTTTAAGGAAACCAACAAGCACCTTATGTGTATATATTGGGTTTGCATGGCAAGGTTTTGGTAGTGAAGGGGCTACAGGGATGACTTCTCTGAAAAGCCATGAGAAGCTTCTCCCATGTCCAATGGAGGCAATGCCAGACGGCTCCAAGACAGACCTGCTGCTGGCCAAGGCAGACCCCATCACCGACAGTGGTAGCGCCTCTCACTTAAGAAGGGAAAAAAGTTGCTACACAGGAGCAATTGGAGCCTGAGAAGAGGAGAGTGAGAATATGTGAGAGAAACAACTCTGCAGACATGAATATGTTGAAAGAGTAAAGCATGAAACAAAGAGTTCTACCAAAGGTACTTCTGTCACTTCTGTATTCTGGTGTAAGGGTGCTGAACCAATATTGTCAACTGCATACACAGTAGCTATAGACTCAGGTGTAAAGGTGGACTAAGTAAAACATTGTGACAGTTATTTATTTTCAAACTTTTGTTAACATTTAAATATGAGCATGAACCATCACTTGCAGGGGTGAACAGCTCCTGTGCAGGCATACCCTGCAGCAGAGCAGAGGATCACAGCAAGTAGGGTGAATTTCTAGAGCCGGGGAAACCACTAGAGAGCACTGAGACCCATGTGGAACCAGCAGTTTGCCCTAGAGTACTGACTTAATGTGAGTGAATCCAACAGCGATGGCTCCCGCTCCCACACTCTCATAAGTGACCTATAGGGAGTGTGAGTGACCAGGAGCGCAGTGAGTACAGTGGCCAAACAGGACATGTACCCGTGCCTTTGCTTTTATCTTCTCCAGTCTCCTGCGGCCCTCTCCCCAGGGGAGGCGTGCCAGTGACTCAGTAGCCATTCTGGGACTGGACTAGAGGCTCCAGGGACTGGAGACTCCAGGGGCGCAGCGTGGAGCAGTGCACTGTCCCACCTTTGCAGAACTTGCCCTGCCCCCCCAACCCCATACTCACACTTCAGTTGTTTTGAGCCATTAATCATTTTCTCCAGTCTCTCACATGCCTGAAGGACAGTCATTGGTCACAGCCAGCATAGTTTAATGAGGGGAAAGTCCTGTTTGCCAAAATTCATTTCCTTTTATGACAGGGTAACCCACCTAGTTGATCAAGGAAATCCAGTTGATGTAATCTTTTTGAATTTCAGCGAAGCTTTCAGTACTGTCTCTTATAGGATCCTTCTGGATAAAATGTCCAGCACACAGCTGGATAAACACATCATACGGTGAGTGAGTGTAGGTGTAGAAAACCTTTGGAAGAAATACTGAGCAGGGAGAGGTTAGCACCTGCTCAAGGAAACTTTTGCTGCCAGGCAAAAGCCTTAACCTGAGAAGAAATTTGTTCTCATGCAGGGTGCTGTGGATGTTCTCTTTGTCTGTCTGTTGGGAGCTAACTCATTTGCTATAAGTGATAAAATTCTTACAGATGTGCCCGGAGGCTCCTGCAGGGGGGCCAGGCAGGTCATAAAGCACAGGGAAAAAACACAGCTTGGAGTTTTATTGCACATGTGAAAGGTGGTGTTGTAAAAGCACAAAAACGTGTTTCTGCTTTTGCCTTTTTGGCCAATTGTATAGACCATTTAGATATATTGCAGTGTTCTTCACTGTTAAATTTCCTTTAAAAATTTAGCCACAGCCAGATACCTGGGGTTACCTGCATGGATATCAAGCTATACAGTGAGCAACAAGCTCATGGATCAGGCACAAAGGGTTGTAGTAAATGAGATTACATCAGGCTGCTGACCAGTCACTAGTGGAATTCGCAGGGCTCCGTCTTAGGTCCAGTTCTCCTCAATATCTCAGATGTAGGACTTAACAGTATATGTCATGGGTTGACCTTGGCTGCATGCCAGGTGCCCACCAGAGCCACACTACTTCTCCCCTCCACAACTGAACAGGGGAGAGAAAATATAACAATGGTTCATGAGCTGAGATAAGGACAGGGAGAGATCACTCATTGGTTACTGTTATGGGCAAAACATGAGGTTATTAATTGAATTTATTCTCAAAAAAAATAATAGCAGGATAATAAGAAGTAAAAGAAATCTTAAAAACACCTTCCCTCTCCTTCCTCCTCCCCAGGCTCTACCTGCTCTCCCCACAGTGGCACAGGGAGATAGGGAGCGGGGGTTATGGTCAGTTCATCACAGGTGTTTCTGCCACTGCTCAAGGAGAGGAATCTTTCCCCTGCTCCAGAGTGAGGTCCCTACCCCAGAGATAATCTATCACAAACTTCTACAGCATGAGTCTGCCCCATGGGCAACAGTTCTTCACAAACTTTTCGAGCGTCGGTTCCTTTCCATGGGGTGCAGTCCTTTAAGAATAGCTTGCTCCAGTATGGGTTTCCCACAGGGTCATGGCCTTTTTTTGGGCATCCACCTACTCCAGTGTGGGTCTCCTCCATGGGCTGCAGGTGGATCTCTGCGCTCCCGTGGTCCTCCATGGGCTGCAGGGACACATCCTCCCTTGTCATGGTCTTCACCAAGGGCTGCAGGAGAACCTCAGCTCCTGTGCCTCCTTCCCCTCCTTCTCCACTGACCTTGGTGTCTGCAAACTTGTTCCTTACACATATTCTCACTCTGCTCTTCTCTGAGTTCAATTACTTCTGTGCAATAACTTTTTTTTCCTTCTTAAAAATATTATCATAGAGGCACTACTACAATCACTGATTAGTTTGGCCTTTGCCAGCAGTGGATCTGTCCTGGAGCCAGCTAGCACTGACTCTGTTGGACACAGGGGAAGCTTCTGGCAACTTCTCACAGAAGTAACCCTTGTAGCCTCCCTGCTACCAAAACCCAGCCACATAAACTCAATACATATACTGAGTAAGTTTGTGATGACAGTAAATTGAAAGAAACTGTTGACTCCCTTGAAGACAGGGAGAGACCTGAACAATTTAGAGGGCTGACTAATCACCATCCATGGGAAGTTTAACAAGGGCAAGCGCTAGATTCTACACCTGAGATGGGCCAACCCTAGATGTATGTACAGACTGGGGAAAGCAGTGCTGCGAAAAGGGGCCTGGGGGTCCTGGTTGATGGCAAGTTGAATATAAGCAGTGCCCTGGCAGCCAGGAGGGCCAACTGTGTCCTGGGGGGCATCAGGCAAAGCATCACCAGCCAGTCAAGGGAGGGGATTGTCCCTCTCTGCTCTGCACTGATGCAGCCTCGTCTCAAGACCTTATATTGGCTGCGACAATATAAGAAGGATATAAAGGTCCTAGAAAGCGTCCAAAGAAGGACTGTGAAGATGATTTTTAGGCTCATAGTCTTTTGCTAAACTCCTAAAATTTTCTTTTAAAAATTATTTTGAATAGCATTCATATAGAAGTCGGAGTAATTTTATAATCTCAAGAGTTAAATTGGTGCACTTTGAGGATACTGATGTTAACTCATGATTCATTTCTTCAATATAGCCACCGTCAAAGATCTTTGTAGGAGTGTGAAACATTGCTTCCTTTTTTAAAATTCTTATTTCTTTTGCCTCATCCTTTTATAGTTCTCATTATAATCTGTGAATACCCTTAGTTACTTGATTCTGTGTATGGTACAGTAAAAATAAAACTATACTGTAAAGTTAAAAAAACAAAGGAAAGCATGTGTACTTATGGAAGACTGATGAAATATAGTTACTTTTATTTTTTAAACTTATATTTCACAGCTGATCTGCGCTAAAGCTTTCGAGTGTATTCCAGACTTGATTTTGGTGTGTTAATTCATTTTGCTTAGTTTTTCTCTCCATAGACATTTACATTTTAAAATATCATTACTATAATACCATTTAGTATTTAAAGAATCTATCTCACAGCTGAATTTGAATCTAGAGTGCTTCTTATTCTGCTATGCATTTATGCTTGGATTTGAATATGATGGGTTTGAATCTGTTTTCTAGTTTAGACCAGCTCCATTACATTCAGATTACTTCATATTTCTGCCATGACATTAAATTCTTTGCTGTAATAGTGCTCATTACTTGAAACAATTTATACAAGTACCTTTTTCCATAACACTGTTTTTAATTTCAGTAATGCATTTTTCCCCAGATATGAATGTCAAAATCTTTATTTCAGTTTGCTTTATTGTTCCTATGAAAGAAATGAAAGCATTTAGGAAATCATTACAAAGACCCAGACATTTGTCATAGCTGGGTGAACAACAATAGGGTTTCCATCACTTATTCTCTTCCCAGAATATTTAGAAGAGTTTTGGAGGAACAGGGATACTTTTAGCCTAATATAGGACATAAATGATATAGGGCTAGTTAGGAAGCACAAAACTGAGGTTATATTTCATTACTGACGACAGTAATAAGATCCACAAAAGTTTTTAGGAGCAACTCTGAAAGTGAAAAGCAGAAATCAAAATGGATGGAAATCCAGGGACTGATTTAGTTCTATGAGTTTTCCTTCTAGATACACTGAGTATGATGAACATTGTCAAATTTCCCTAGAAACTTGGGATATTTCTTGTTGCCCTCTTGAATGGAAGGTGAATTCCTGTCATCACGGATCATTCAAACTGAGTGAACTATCCCACCAACCAAGCCACAAAGTCAACAGCTGTCTTGATAAAGATAACTTTTTGTTTTTCACATAATTTACCTAGGGAAGCATAATTGTTATTTAAAAAAAAAAAAAGAATAAGGTAGAAGCATACTGTTTGTGAAATACTCTCTGAAAGGTAAGCAAAGAAACTTGGACCCAGAAATTGGATATTTTAAAATTAGAACTAATTAAACTTATCCTATTTGTACTATATTCTGTTTAGAATGGTTTCAAATTAACTTTTGGTGGGAGAGCTCTATTGTCAGAAATCTTTGATGGTTTTCTAAAGCAACAAGAATTAAGAAGTGAGTGTCTGCCTTTTACTTGTCAGTTTCCGTTATACCTTTTGAAACATGAACATTACAAACAAATTTCTCAAAGATGTAAAGATCTTAGAATTAACTTCATATAAGTTGGAAAATGGGAAGACAAATAAAAAAGAGAGAGACATATATGTCTTGAATAACAATGCCCAGTCTGTTACGTGTTATCTCTTGATCAGGAAAGAAAAAGTGGGTACTTTGATAGAAATGAGTGGAAAAGGTGTTGTAAGAAATGCGGGAAAAATGAGTGGGAGGGACAAGGTCTTTGCAAAATGAGGAAGAGAATGATGAGCGATTTTGTCATATCTAGGAAATTAAGTTTAATTATTTCATATGCCCTTGGAACAGCTTCTTTATTGTTGGGAAAAAAATGTACTGAAGCTGCTCTGAAATGTGAAGTCAATCACAGTAAGTTTTAATAAGACCGGTACCTTCCATTTCATAGGAATCATTTTATGATCTTGGACCTTCAACCAAGATTTTTAGCAGTTATTTCTCATGTTATGATTTTTATTATTTTAGTAACCAGTAGTAAATGTTGTAAAGGACCTAGTTTTCAGCCATTACTAAACACAGCCTTTGAAATGCAGGACCCTTCTTTTTTTTTTTTTTTTTTTTTAAAGTGAAGCAGGGTAAAGTAAGAGGAAATAGAAGAGAGGAAACTCAGAGATTACAGGTAGAATGTTTCCTACTTTCAACTATTGTCATGAGAAAATTTATAGGATTAGTTACTGTCAGATGAACCATGTTCTGCTGTTATGTTCATTGCACGATTGTCTTGTATAATAATTCAGATTCTTTAATTGGTGAAATAATCCCAGGAAACATGGTTGTACAATATACTACCTGCAACTACACTTAGCATTATCTTCAAATATTTTCTTCCTTATTATTTATTTTTATTTAAAAGAATAAATAATTAAGTAGTTCTCAGTTTATCAGTGTAAGTACTTAATAGTGTAAGCTAAAAGGTATAATCTTGAAGTGCTGTTTGCAACATAAATGAGAAGATAAAATAAATTACGTGGTATTTTGATAAGTAAAAAAAAGAACAAAGGACTGAAAACATTTCTAGGATCATCATATCTAGTTACTTAATTGTCAACCAGTCCATAAAGCTGCATAATACCTTTCATGAATCTCATCAAGGAAAAAAACCAACAAAGCCATATCAAAAGTAATACATTATTAAATGAAGTGCAGTACAAACACCAGAAGTCTCTTCTTACAAGTAGTGGATGTCTAGGGTTCTTGTCTACTGTTTTCTAGTGCAGTACTTTTGTGTCTGTAGCAATAAATAATGAGTTAGATTGCTAAAACATGCTACTGCTGTCCGGTCTCACCCACTTGGCTTCTTTGAGTGTCAGGAAAAGTTCTCATACAACTTCAATATTTCTGTAGCCTGTGTTTTGTATATTATTCTGTATTAGATTTCTGTGTGTACTTACAGGTTACTACAGAGAGAAGCAATATACTGTATGAATAGGTATGAAGTGAAAGAAAAAATAATTTAAAAAAATTAAGAATCTTAGATTGATGGTACTTCTATTAGTTGTATAGCCTTTGGTCATAACTATGACGAAATCAAAATATTCCACGTATATGTTGATGAAGAAGGCATACTCACGAATAAGATACTTAAAGAATTTCTGAATATCTCTGTTTTATTCTCACTCTGATGACCGTGCTTTAGTTTTCAAGCAATTTCATTTCTATCTCTCTTTGTTGTACATTTGCTGAATGTGTGTAATGGGAATAAATGTATTTCCAACAAGCTGGTTTTGGAAACAATTACTGGAGAAAAGGGTTCCTTTGGAGGATAGCTTTTAATGGAAGATTATGCCCTGAATAACACATCAAGTTGTACACATCACACTTGGCTGATCCAAGTGAAGGATGTATGCTATTCTTAAGGGAAATATTAACTCTGTTCTTCCCTTTATAAAAGGAACCTTAGAAAGGAAGCCATGTAGGATGTGTGATGCTGAAGTCTGTTTAACAAAAAGCTTTGTAACTGTGTACTCACTATTTAATAACCCATTTTACCTTTAGAGGCAGAGGAAATGGGTTCCTATGTATCTTTTCAGGGAAGGTAAAGTCATAAGGGAGACTCTGGCACTATATGACACTGCATTACCATTCTCTACCATATAATATTGGAAGAGTTTGACTTCATTCTTGGACACCTGAAGTATAAATGTTCCTGATCTCTAATAAAATATTAGACTTTATATAATTGGAAAATGTTTCTCAACATTTAATTTTTAGAATGACTTCATGCAGTAACAAGAATTTGTTCAATTGCACTTTTTGTTGATTTTATTTTCTTCTAATTCATTGTGTTCCATGAATCTTGTTTTTAAATGTCTGCTTATTTTCTTTTTTTTTTCTTAAAAACATATTCTATCATATTAATTCTTCTTAGAAAATAAGTTAGACCTACACTTGAGACTGGACAAAATGTTAAAATATTTTCTTATTATTATGAATAAAACATGAATAAAAGAAATTATTTTAAAATTAATAACCTATCTTGTAGTACAAATATTTAGCATCTATAAGAATGCTATATAGCTCTCCTTTACTATACATAATCACTGACATCTCTATGCTACGCTGTACAGTATGCATTGTAACAGCTTATTTCATAGCTGGGAAAGTGCTTATTACTCTTCCATCTTAGAAACATCTACTATATATCTTATATATGTTTTATGCAGTAACCATTACAGAATTGCTATACATATTAATATTGCAATAATCATTTGAAAGATTATATATATCTTACTAATATATCAATGATAATGAAAGTCTTTTAATATTAAGAAAAGTGCACAAAGATGCCTTTATAATATACAATCCTAGCATTTGATATACATAATATAACTATTATAATGTACAAATAAAAAGAAAATATTGGTCCATAAATACAGCAGACACATCTTTATGTAATGTGAAGAATAGCTTGAAAAAATTTCTAATATCCAGTAAATGTTAAAAGCTGGATTAAGAAGCATGCTATGCTTAGGTAAATATATTTCACATCTAGATTGCTTAATCAACAAGAAAATTTCCTAGAGTCATAGAATCATTTACTTTGAGAAAGACCTTTAAGATCATCAGGTTCAGCACTGACAAGGTCACCACTAAAGCATGGCCCTGAGTACCATGTCTATATGGTTTTTAAATACTTACAAGCATGATGACTCCACCATTTCCCTGGGCCTGTTCCAGTGTTTGACAAACTTTTCAGTGAGGAAATGTTACCTAATATAAAATCTAAACCTCACCTGGTACAACCTGAGGAAGTTTTCTCTTGTCCTCTGTGCTACCCCCTTTTATCTGGGGCAGAATTAATTTTCTTCGCAGTGGCTAGTATGGGGCTGTGTTTTGGGTTTGTGCTGAACACAAGTTTCATAATATAGAGAGGTTCTTGTTATTGCTGAGTAGGGTTTACACAGAGCCAAGGTCTTTTCTGCTTTTTGTACTGCCACGCTGGCAAGGAAGTTGGAGGCTGGGACGAGACACAACCAGGACAGGTGACCCAAACTGACCAAAAAGATATTCCAGAAAGAGGAAAGGGGAGGGGTGAGTGGGTGCTTGAAGTGATGATGCTTGTCTTCCCAAGTCACTCTTGCAGGTGATAGGGTCCTGCTCTCCTGGAGATGGCTGAATACCTGCCTACCCATGGAAAGCAGAAAATTAATTCCTTATTTTGCTTTGTTTGCATGCACAGCTTTTGCTTTTCCTATTAAACTGTCTTTATATCAACCCATGAATTTTCCAGCTTTCACCCTTCCAGTTCTCTTTCTGATCTCTCTGGTGAGGGAGCAAGCGAGTGGCTGTGTGGGGCTTGGCTGCTGGTTGGGGTTAATCCATGAGATCCTGTCACTTGTTATATGTGAGAAGAGGCCAGTACTGTCTTCACTACAATCTCCTTTCAGGTAGTTTTGAAGAGCAATAATGTATCTCCTGTACCTCCCTGTCTCCAGGTTAAACGACTCCAGCTCCCTCAGCCACTCCTCATGAGACTGGTGCTCCAGAGCCTTCACCAGATTCATTGCCCTTTTCTGGAAATGCTCCAGCACCTCAATGTCTTTCTTGTAGTGAGGGGCCCAAAGCTTTAACACGGGATTCAAGGTGTGACCTCATCAGTGCTGAGTACAGGGGGTTGATCACTGCCTGGATTCTATTCCAAAGAGAAAGCTCTGAGGGATACCACTCATCACTGACCTTCCCCTGGACCTATAGCCATTGATCACAACTCTCTGGCTGTATCCATCCAGCCAATTCCTTATACATTGAATAGTCCATCCTTCAAATTCATGTCTCTGCAACTTAGAGGTAAAGATGTTGTGTGAGACCTTGTCAAAGCCTTAAAGAAGTCTAGGTAGGTTACATCAATGTATTTTCCCTTGTTGATTGTTGCAGTCACTCCATCATAGAGAATCACAAGATTTATCAGACGCAATTTGCCCTTGGTGGAGTTGTGCTGGTAGTCTGGAATCACCTTCCTGTTCTCCATGGGCCTTAGCATAGCCTCCAGGAGGATCTGTTCCATGATCTTCCAGGTACAGAGGTGAGGCTAACAGGTCAGTAGCTTCCAGGGTTCTCCTTTCTGCTCTTTTAAAATATGGATACAATGTTTCCCTTTCTCCAGTCACCTGAGAATTTACTTGACCATTGTGACTTTTCAAGTATTATGAAGAGTGGCTTAGAAACTACATCAACTAATTCCCTGAGGTCTCTGGGATGAATCTAATCAATTCCATCCACAGATTTAGGCATGTTCAGGTTCCTCAGATGATTCAAATCTGATCCATACATTGGGAGGGTCTTTCTTCCTCTAGTCCCTGCCTTGAGGTCCATCCACTCATGAGATGTGGGAAGAGAGGTTACCAATGAAGCCTGAGGCAAAAATGTTGTTGAGTACCTCAGCCTTCTCCTTGTTTGTTGTCTTTGACCTTTATTTTCTGGCTGACATACCTGTAGAAGCCTTTATTGTTATTATTCTTTGTGTCTATTGCCAAGGTGAGCTCTAGCTGTGTCTTGGATTTCCTGATACCATCTTTACACAACTGGGCAGCATCCCTATAGTCTTCCCAGCATCTGTCCCTTTTTTGACTGTCTGTGGTTTTACTTCTTGCACTTTAGTTTGTCCAACAGGTCTTGACTCAACCATGCCACTCTTTCTTTCCTTTCCTGATTTCCTATACCGGGGGATCGAGAGCTCTTGTATTCTGTGGAAAGCATCCTTAAATATCTGCCATCTCTGTTCTTCTCCCTTGTTCCTGAGGGTGGTTTCCTGAGAGTTCAACATGGTGGCTTTCAACTCCTCCTGTTTGTTGCTGATGCTGCATGCACAAGTGTAAAGGCACTTCAACTGGGCTGTTGGCCATGTCACTGTCTTAGAGGAGTGCACCTTAATTCCTTTGGGGTTTTTTACCAGTGTTTCTCGGTTGGTTCCTATTACCTCAGGAACCCCTAGCAAATTTGTGTAAGATTATAGTTGTGTGCTCCAGTGTACCCAGCACGACTCAGAGCAACAGGCTGAGGGCCCTCACTAGCACCCTGACTCTAACTTTGGCTTGTCTCTTCCCCTTCTGAGGAAGGTGATTCCCATAACTGAACATCCAGTAACCAAAAATATTTCACAGACATGGAGGAATTGGTAATAATCCGACTTCTTATAGTGTAAAGACCTGTTTTTAGAAAAGTCCTAGATTTTAACAATAAAAGAAAGTATGGAAGGTGAAAATTGGAATAGTGGGATAGAATAGATTATTTCAGTTGGAAGGAACCTACAGTGATCATCTAATACAACTATCTGACCACTTCACGGCTGACCATAAGCTAAAGCATGTTGTTGAGGGCTGTATTGCTTGGGGCACTGACCACTTCCCTAGTGTTTGACTACTCTCAAGGTAAAGAAATGTTTTCTAATGTCCAGTCTGAACCTCCCGTGGTGCAGATTTGAATCATTCCTGCATGCCCTATCACTGGATCAGTGAGAAGAGATCAGCACCTTCCTCTCCCTCCTCAGGAAGCTGTAGAGAGCAATAAGGTCAGCCTTCAGCCTCCTTTTCTGCAAACTAGTCAAGCCCAAAGTCTCTACAAAGTTTCAAACAAAGAGAGGCACTCTAACTGGCTACAAATTTTGTTGATTGGTGGTGATTATTATGGATAGTGTGCCACATTTTACCAGTTTGGGTAGCCCACCAGTGCTGCTTATCCAGAAGTCAGACTCCCAAGTAACCTTCCTGAAGCAGTACCTTTGACCATGCACAGTCCTTCCTCTAGAAAAAGGCTGTTCAGACTTTGGCACCTGTTCAGATATCATGTAAGTAGCATAACTTTAGTAACTGCTGCACTTCCAAGACCTGCTGTAAAGGCAATTTTTCACATGGACTATCAATTCAAAGAACTTCTTCATGTAAAGTTCTGGAACATACACTGAAGAGATGATAAGTGGAGAAGTATATCCCACACAGAGAAAGAGTAAGTAATATTTTGTCCTGATTTCTCATTTTATACTTCTTCAGGTTTACAGAACATTAAGATATATTGAAAAGTGCTTACAGGTAATTGAGAACTACCCGATGGTACTGGGGAGAGTAAGTCAGTTAATATTTGATTTTTAATCTAAAATATGAATTTAGTAATAATAGTAAGGAAATTATAATCTTCTCACTCATATATACTAATATTCTGACGTTGGCAAACCATGTGAAATATATTTTTGGCAGACAAGGGATAGTAGAGATTCTATGAATGGATAGTTGCAGAAACTGCCTTAGAAGATAATAAATGAATCTAATTTTAAAGAGATGCTGAGATGATCCTAAGGTACAAGCTTAGCCTGCTTTTTCCCTCACATTTTACTTAGAATGCTTTGTACTAGCTAATCAACTGATATTAATCATTCAGGTACCATGAAATACGTACAAGCCGTAGGGGCAGTACTGTTACATTTATCTTATTGTGACAGAACTGGTGCAGAACTGCCTTAAGATATCTGTATTCCTACAGTGTGTATAATGTCACCTGGAGCTACCCCACGAACATGTGGCAGACTAATCAATTCTGTGAGCTTGCTCCTTCTCTACTAGCTGATGCAGTGACTGTAGAATGGAGGCAGGAAGAGAGGAAAAATATGACTTTAAAGTAAATGTCTGTGGAAGGGTGGAAAAACACGGAGAACTCTCATTTGTGCTGGGACTGTCATATTTCTACTCTGTCATAAGTGAAAAGCTAGGGTTTCTTTCTTTCTTTCTTTCTTTCTTTCTTTCTCTTTCTTTCTTTCTTTTTCTTTCTTTCTTTCTTTCTTTCTTTCTTTCTTTCTTTCTTTCTTTTTCTTTCTTCCTCCCTTCTGAAATTTCTATTGATCATCAAGGTACTCCTGTAATTAATTGTGATATTTTCATTTTTCCACATGATGTCTTTTCATGAAGAACAGGCATTTGAAAGGGATTGTATTTGCTCATTGAGACTGATAGCAAAAGGTTTTCACTTCCTGGATAATCCATTTAGTATTTTAATACATTGCATTCTGACAGTCTTTTCCTCCCTACACATTGAATGGGACAAAGTCTATGGAAAACACTTGTGCAGTGTCTCAAAATGGACAACTTAACTTGAAATAATGCACACGAAAACTCAATTTTTAGTGTTGTTTTGATATTTGGTTTATTTGACTGTTTGCTCCATTTAATTATTATTCACAATAGCAATATGCAAGTATATGGTATTTCCCAGGCTTTTGCCAGACAAAAAGTTGTGGCCTTGTTCATATCAGTTCTAGGTCAATATTAGATCCTGTCAAAATATTATTTGATGTGTTGTGAACTTCATTGGGTAGAACAGTGTTCTGACCACTCCTGAAGTTTTATGTATTTATTCTGTTCTTCCACTTCAATTTGTTATTTCTAAATTTGGGGTTTCATAGACACACAATTAGGTACTTTGCTGTCTTTTTTAATTCCCAATAACACTGGAAAACTGAAAATGGATTAATCTGGAGTTTGGTGACCACATTGTCCTTCAGGGTTGGAAAATCAGATGGTAAGTACTTACAGTACTTTATTTTGTTCTGTAACACTCCTTCTCTTATTTATTTATCTGTTTGTTGATCAGAATAATGTGCATTTATTGTAGCACATTATGATTCAACAGAACTCTTCAGACTACCACTGACTGCTAAATCAAACGTATGCATCTTCTATTTTTTTTTTTCTGTAGTTCTAGAAATTGCTTAGTACAGTGATAGAAAAAATTCAGGACCTAGTTCACAAGAATGAAACTCAAGTAGAAAAAATTCAAAGAAACTGACTTCTTTTGCAACAGGTTTATACTATTCTTTTTTATTACTAGTTTTAGCAGAATTATTCTTTATGTACAGCAATTTAAGGGTAAGCAAAATCACATCCGAAGTCATAAGATATCATTTCAAAGAACTGTCTGATGAAGATATACTCTGGCACACCTAGTTCAATGCAATTAAAGATTTGGAAACTAAAGACTAAAATTGCTACAAAGATTGTATATATTTAATAGGGAAATTAAAATTCATTCTCAAATAATATGTGTCAATCAGATAAAAAATTCAAAACTCTTTTGGTTGTCTTAATTACGTGTATTGTTCATACTCAGATTAATGCTTCAAGGAAATATTTAGATGCTGCTAATTTTAAACTACTGAATTTAAGTGGAAAACTGAAGGTTCTTTGCCATGTAATAATCTCACAACTGTTGTTGTATCTGCACTGCATAAGAAGGAATTCTGTGGTTTAGTGAAAACCTGCAGTCAGTGGAGTGGGAAAAAAGTTATTAGATAGAAAAAGTAGCCTCTAAAGGAATTGTGCCATCAACACAGAAGATATAAATATTATATATAGAATAGTATTTTAATTCCCTCATACATGTATATACATGTATATATGCTAACATATATTAAAAATATAGTGTGAATGAATACATATAAGAACAGAGTTTAAAAATAAAGTATAGGTGTTTATTAGGCAATGCTTAAAATAAATTGCATCCAAGTAGCTGAAACATGCTACTTTTCTACATATCAAAACAATAGTTGTCCCTACCAGACTTACAAAGAGTAATGACTGTTTTCTAATATTTGATGAGGACACATTAAGTATTCAAAAATGTCTCCAAATTCTTCAAGTGGACCTTGGAGTAAGTCAAAGTATCCTAATCCTGTCTACCCCCTTCTATGTTGTAATTCCAATTCACCTAGTTTCCTAATGCTTAAATATTTTATACAAAATTTTACCCTTTCTAGACTTTGAGAGAAAAATGAAATACTCCTGGTCCAGTTAGTCGTTTGTACCTCCACCTCTCTGCATTCAAAGAGATACAACAGAGAATGTGCCAAAAAAATATGTTCATCACCAAATCATTTACAACTTCCTGATGTAGTTGTCTAGTTCAAAAAACAAATCATATTTGTTAGCTTCTATTTATCTTATTATGCTGTTAAAAATGGCTAAATCCAAACTGTGTTTTTTCAGACAGAGGTGCCTGTATATGAAAAAAAAGTAGAAAAGGTATCTAATACAATTTTAGACAGTCCCAGCAGACAAAGTAAAAATGCTCACCATCCACACAGCTTTGGTATGGCACATTATTGCCAAGTTTAAAACAGCTATTAATGCTTATTTCATATTTTCCAGAGACATTTTTAAGGACATTGTTAAGAGGCATTGTTAAGTTGGCATTTGGGCAATTTTGAGGACACTGCTGGCATGCCTGATCAGTTAGGAGACAGTCACTTTCCGAAGGTAAACAGGAAAGCTCATAAAGTGAACAACTGAAGCAATGTATAATGACCTAAGAAAATTCACAAGGCATGTCAGGATTGCCTCTAGGACCCTTGAGTAAGATGTTGCTGTCAGCTGAAAATGAGCTAAGGCAGTTCTGAGACCTAGTCATTGAAGAGATATTTTAGAAGGTTGCAAGTCATCACCATACTTTTTTTTTTCCAATCTATACAAAATGCATTCATAAACTGGCACGTGCACAGTAACTTGCTACATCTGAAAGGAATACCATTATCATGGGCAGCTGTCCATTACTTCTAGCCTTAAATAGGTAAGTACAGTTCTATCCCTCTCTGCTGAAAGGTTGCTCACAATTGGAAAAGCAGAATGATGTGAAAAGAAGGGTTGGAGAGACAGAACTCGCACCTGAAACCTGAGCAGTTGGAAGACAACCAAGCTGGACTTGATCAATTTAGTTACTGAGTTACTTGTGTTTCATACTGGTATAAGATGTGTTTATATCAAGAGTGATCAATGAGTTCTTATTCAGTAAAAAAAACAAGAGCAATCATTAAAGATGGAGCATTTTTACTTATAAAAAAACCTGAATCATCAGGTTTTTTCAACCTTAAGGTTGGAAAAGACCTCCAAGATCACTGAGTCCAACCTTTGACTGAACACCATCATGTCAACTAAACTATAGCACTAAGTGCCATGTCCAGTCTTATCTTGAACACCTCCATGGATGTGACTCCACCACTTCCCTGGGAAGCTCGTTCCAATGCTTAGCCACCCTTTCAGTGAAGAAATTCTTCCTGATGTCAAACCTGAATCTCTCTTGGAAGAGCTTGAGACCATTTCCTCTTGTCCTGTCACTAGTTGCCAGAGAGAAGAGGCCAATCCCCATCTCACTCCAACCTCCTTTCAGGTAACTGTAGCAAGCTATAAGGTCTCCTCTGAGCTTCTTTTACTCCAGGCTAACCAATACAATTCCCTAAGCTGCTCCTCATAGGACTTACTCTTACCTCCACCAGCTTTGCTGCCCTTCTCTGGACACGCTGCAGCATTTCAGTGTCTTTCTTGAAGTGAGGGGCACTGAACACTTAAAGTGGGGCCTCATCACTGCTGAATATAGAGGAACAATCACTTCTCTAGTCCTGCTCACCACAATATTTCTGATACAGATCAGGATACCATTGGTCTTCTTGGCCACTTGGGCACACTGCTGGCTCATGTCCAGCCACTGTGGACCAGCACACCTAGGTCATTTTCTGATTGCCAGCTTTCCAAACACTCTTCCCCCATCCTGTAGTGATGCATGGGGCTGTTGTGAACAGTGTAGGACACTGCACTCGGCCTTGTTGAATCTCACACCACTGGCCTCAGTTTATCAATCCAGTCTGTCCAGATCCCCCTACAGAGCCCTCTTACCTTCCAGCAGATAAACACTGTTGTCCAACTCAGTGACACATGACTTAGTGAGTACATGAATGCACCTGAGCCTCTCATCCAGATCATCAACAAAGATATCAAACAGAACTGGCCCCAGTACTGAGCCCTGTGGAACACCACCAGCTGGATATAACTCCATTCACCAGTTAGGTTACATCCGCAGTCGTTACTTTATTCACTGGGCAGGTCATAAAGTTTTGTTTACCTATAGTACCGAGTCTTCAAACGTCTATTCCAAACATTGTCAACTGCAAACAATATGTTGCAAACAATGTTGCAACATATATTTGTTTGGGTTTGCTTTGCAACAAAAAAACAAACCTTCTAGGTTTAGCAACTTGGAAAATATTTTATGCATAAATAATAATAACCTAATTTTCACATTCCTGTCTTGAAATTTTGTTCCACCCCCACATCCCACCCCTGCCCTGCAAAACAGGAACAAAGTTTACAGGAATCCCTCACAATGACAGATGTGTGTATGAGGTCTCTGGTCACCAGTGTTCCTTGTCCATCAGTTTAGGTGACGTGTTTGTAATCACAAGTTAAAGAAAATCTCTCACAGGAGTATTATGGTTTGGCAAAAATAATTTTGGAGGAAACATTTCATGTTAACATTTTATATTTTCCTTTATGCTAGCATTGCATGTTAGTATATTCCACATGCATTTGATCACAACTGTTCAATTCTTCTCCAAAATCTATGAAATGACCAAGAGAAAAGGAAAATGACATGTAGGCATTTAAGCCTTGCATGATAGCATGTATAGCAGTGGGTGTTTCAGAAAGTCAGAATTCAGGTTTTGACTTTCACAGAGAAGAATTCCTCCCTCACAAGATGATGCTATTCACTTTATAGTGCAAATCCTCACACATTGCTGGGGAAAAGAAGAACTGTGAAAAATGTGTGAAGTAAATAATTAGCATGAAAGTAAGGAACAGTTCATAGGGTATAACATCTTCAGAAATAAGGTGCAAAACACTTTTTCAGAAGGGTTGAAGGAAATAATGATCAGTGCTTTTCAAAGAAAACTACTGGCTATTTTTCCTCTACTACTTAGAATTTTACTAACAAAGGATAATTAAAGAAAAAAGAATCTCAGGTTTTTATCTGAAAAAAAAAAAAAAAGCCAAAATTTGATTCTTTGCCATTAAAATCCCAAAGAACTTAAGTGAAATGTACTTGCTCTCTTTCAGAATTTGCATGGAGGAAAATGAGTTCAGTTTCACTGCTATAAATATTACGAAGGTAGAAGCTGAATTGTTTAAATCAGGTGGTTTATTGTCTTGCTTTAAAAAGCATTATGGGAAAGATGAGAAGCAATATAAAATTACATTTCTATCTCAGCCTGAAAAATGTGTGTTTCATAGCCTACAACAGTTGATCTAACTTCCTTGGAGTAATTATATGGCATTCCTTTATGACTGTGAATACCATAATAAAGAATGTCTCACATTTCATGAGAAAAGGGATAAAGCTTTAGGAAAGCTTTGAACACCACTGCATCTTCACACCTTGTTATTAAAAAAAACAATATAGGTCTTTTATAAATTAAGCGAACCTTACCAGAGGTTTTCCATGGAAAGAATGAATAGTCATACTCTCAAGAATCAGGTGTAGGATCTGGATGACCAAGAAAGTCTCCCAGACTTGAGCAGGATGATATTACCAGCTGGAAAAGAGCTAAAACAATTCTGAGACTTCAACCCAGAAGAGATGCTAAAGAACTACAATTTTTTGCTATACTTACAAGTTTTGTAAAATATATTGAGATGTTTTTAAGAGAATTTCACTGAAAGATGCAGTGTGGCAGTGGGACATGAGATTATTTTTTTATGAAGATAATATTATTTTAATATAAACAACAACAGAAGGAATTTAAGGACATTCTTACAGATATTTCCTTCGTATGTAAAACCACTTAACGATCATGTGAATTTTTTTAATTCTTCCTAGTACTTTATGTTTTGCATTAGCAGTACTACTGCAGGACATCTAGTCTTATTTTAAATAAAAGTCTTAAAATACTACATTTGAAACAACAATTATTACAGTAATATAATCTTTCATGCAGAATCAGTTGATGCCATCATTGTGTAATTGAGCCCAAAACATTAAGGTGAAAGCAGATTGGCAGCATTTTTGCATGATATGCTCCTGCTTAAAACATCACTCTGGATGGGGGGAGGTGGGTGAGGAGCAGGTTAGGCAGATGAAAGACCTATAAATCAAACCAGGAGGATTTGAAGTCCATTAAAAAAAAAAAAGTCTTTTGATTTCCAAGTACAGAACATTATATTAGGTTGTGATCTTATTTCTTTTCTTTGCTTACTGGCACATCAGTTTTACTGAAAAAGACTAGAAATGTTTCATCATGTACTGATTTGTTATCCTAAAGCAAAACCTCACTAAATTAATTAAGAGTACAATAACAGTGCTTGGATATGGTAGTATAAACATACTATTATTATTGTGTAACTAATTTTTTTCTCATATGAAACAGTGTTGAAGTAAAATGTTATAATTAGAAAGTTGCTCAATTGGTGATGATGATTAATTTTAATTTGTTGATTTTCTATTTGTCAAATTAGTTTGTCTACAGAAGAGGTTTCAAATGTTCTAATTCATAGTTCCTGAGCCATTTCCTGTACGTCTCTTAGTGAGATAATAGTGTGTATGCCTTGTGTAGTCGCAAACTTACATAACATGTTTCTTGAGCTATTCCATCTTTGTGAAATTGATACTTTTAATGATGAGCTGAAATGCGAACTAGATATGCTTCAATAGAGAGAGATTATCAGAGCTCTCTCTATCAGATAGGGATCATATACGTATATTGTGGAAATGTTATGACATATACTACTAATTGTGAAAAATAATTTCTTATATTCCTGTACCCTTTTAAAATGTGTCGTGCTAAAACATGATATGTAGTTAACATGGGATTTGGGAGTTCAGTTTTATGCAAGTTCTTGGCAATATCATAATAACTGATATTTAAGCAGCTTTATTTTTTTTTCATGTTGTAAAAATATCATTGTTACTTGCTGAATATTTGGCTTTCTATTTAAGTATACTCAAGAAGATTTAACAGAAATATGCTGATTTTTGCATTTTCAGAAAAACAGATTATATCTTGCAGAGACAGTAGAAATATTTAACTTTTTACTGAAAGGCAGAAATATTTGGTCATATAGAATGTGTTATAAACAGTTGTATCTTAAATCTCTCCTGTGTGGCTTAGGGGGGATAATTTTGAAATGTATAAGTTTCAGGAAGAGCAACCGCAAAGATCAAAATACGGACCAGGTTTGTATTATTCTTGACATTCTTTGGAAGCCTTCTGATTAAGATAATAGTAGCTTGTAACCAAATATATTAGAATCAAGTAATAGAAGTGGTGTGGTATTAAGATCTAGATCTGATTCTGAAAAAACATTATGAAATATTAATAGTAACATTTTCCCTGAAATACAGTAATAATAGGCAGAGAAGAGATATGGGTCAACTTCTGCCATAGTAATGCCAGCCAGAGATACAGGTAATCTTCAGTCTTAGTTTTCTGAGAGTAAAACAATTGCTATACTGCTTCTGATTGTATGAATCAAGAAAGGGTCACAGACCTCAGACTTCTATTGCCTTTTCCCTATTCTTATTGTTCTCCTTATCCGCCTGTGATAGATGCCACTGAAGTGAATTAATGGTGCTTCTCTTCAAAGTTACACCAGGACATAACAGTAGAATCTATTACAGCTTTTCAAACTCAGTCCCCCTCATGCCTAGAACACAGGTTACTTATTTCCCATCTCTGCTGAAGAAGACAATTAAAAAATCCACAGTCCAATATTTTTCTTTTTAAAACTCTGTGACTGTTCTTCTGTATTGAAAAACAACAAAGGGAATGGTAGAATTTCAGAATGAATAAACAAGTTGATTTTTACCTTGTACACACTGGTTTCTTGGAAACTATTTTAGTAGAAGGTTTTATTTGTTATATGTTTTTATATTTGCATGTTCTACTTCCTTGATTGTGCATGATAAAACCCACTATAGTTACAGAAGAGATGAAGCACTCAGAAGTCATAAAGTAAATGGTCCTGATTAACTCAAATTGGATGCTGTTGAAATTACATAAAAGTTGTCTTCTGACTTAGGACTCTACTTTCTTTAACATCAGCAGTGGCACCAGAAGGGACAAGGGCTGAAAAACATTCAATTAGGCTTTGAATGACTCTTTCATGCTTGTCAGAACTGAACTGAATCTATTTGGGGTACATCCACTGCAAGAAATAAAGCTGAAACCAGTGATAGAAGAAAACATCAACCATTTTTGTGAGTGACAAAACAATATTTTATTGCTACGTTATTTTATTACTTTTTCCTGTAATAACACTGCACAAAAATCAATAAAAAACATTGTTCAGCTTTCACTACTTTTGAAATAAGAAGGAATTATATTCAACCATCAGTGGCTGCATGAATTGATATTAATTCATTTCACAGCATTTGGTTGTTAGGCAAAAACGAGACTGCTCCCCTCCCCTGTCTGACATTTTCCTTTTAAACATGGATTGCTTTTTCCTTAATATCTTATGTAAGATAATTGCGCATTAAATGGCTTAGAAATGCATAAATAGCTGACAGTGACCAGGAGGAGTTATTTTCAGTGGGCTTAAACAGACTTTATCTGCACACATGATTGTTGATTACTATTGTTTTTACTTACATTAATTAAATTAATCGAGGTAATCACAGAAATATTTTGTTTTCATTGAAATAGACAAAACTGATAAATAACTACAAAGCTGAAATTTAACTGTTCAGATTCTTGTAAACTCTGTGGGTTGTTTTGTTTATTTCTTACAAAAAGCTTTGAGAAAGTTTTCCTTTGTTCTTCCTGTTACAGTTCTTTAATGTTACTCTCAAATCCGATTTGAGGCATCTTCAGTAAAGCTTACTGGCATTCATTTTAATAGTGTTGAGGCATTCTGGAGCAATAGATGGGTTTTGCTTATTTTGTAAAATGCTGTACTTGATGTTGAAAGAACTAACATCCTTCTGTAATGACATATCAAGTATGTTTGTCACTCTGGAACTACAAAAATATGAATTTAGAACGCTGATGCACCAAGGACTGTTTGCTTCCTAGCTAAAAAACACTATTTCAGATTGCAAGCATGTTTTACATCTGCAAAAATGTTGTGTCCTGAACAAAATGTATAAGAAGACTACAACACTTTACATAAGCAATTTTATATTATATATTTGATGTTGTTCTGACAGTTCTTAAGAGTAGAGGGAAGGCCTATAGTATTGGTCAGAATGTACCTGTGAATAGAATGACAACAATAAGACAGTTTTATTTGGGGGTTTCTTAATGTGCTGTCAGAAAGGAATAAATAGAGCAAATTGCTAAATCTATTTTAAGAATACTTGAAATTTATTATTCAATCCTATTTTTACCCTATGAACTGGAATTTTAGGAAACAGAATTTGCTTTTATGTCTCTGCTGATAGCAGGGGTTCCTTTTTTGTTTTATATTTGGCACTTTTTTAAAATCCTGATGTATAGCAGCAAAGAACTCCAAAGTTTTATTAATATTAATAGAAGATTCTATTTTTCAGAAAAGAATAATCTGGTAGACCCTTATTTACATGACACAAAGAAACAAACAAGTTTTCCTTACATTTCAAATACACTTCAATTTTTAAAAATGTTAAAACTACAAGGGAATCTTGGAACAGTCACATTTGCAAATTTTACTTATGAAATGGTTCCTTACACATTACAATACAAGAAAATTGGAACTTCAGATGAAAAATCTGATTAATTTCACCACATACTAATGGGCATCATACTAAGAAACAGTATCATAGTTAACATAATTAGAGGCAAATTAAAATTGTAAAGGCAACTCAGGAAATGTTGTTATTGAGGTTGTACTTATTTCTTTGTTTGAGGTGTGTGTTATGGGTGAGTTTTAATCATATGTTTTGTTAATTTTTTTCTTTACTGAAAGAAAGCTGGCCTGCGGTTCGTAAGTAACTATTGTCCTTGTCCAATGAGTGGCCATACATTTAATTTGCTTTATTCTGATTCAGGTGGACTATCAAGTATTATGTTTTGTTTGTTTTTTCGTTTGTTTTGTTTTGGTTTTTTTTTGTTTGGTTTGTTTTTGGTTTTTTGTTTGTTTGTTTGTTTTTTGTTTTTTTTTATTTTTTGTTTTGTTGTTTTGTTTTGTTTTTCCCTGGAATACCTATTGTGCTCAGCACTATAGAAGATGAGTGTTTGGCAACTATTTTAGTCATAAAAATCCTTATGGTCTAAAAGGCTTATTTATATGTCTTTTAAAATAAGAGCTGAAGAATAACTACTAAAGGATAAAAACACCTTCTAGCTGAGATATGGAGCTGTGAATTCTTGGTCTTAAGGATTGATGGTTTTACCACAAGCTTGGAACTCAGAAATTCAAAACTGTATAGGTTATGATTACCAATATTTATTTTATTTAAAGACTCTCTAGTTGAAGTAGAAATAGAAAACTACTACCTGGGAAGTGTAAAGGTTTTTTTGAGCATTTTCACTACCAGTGACTATCTTGATATGAAATGATACAAATCTCTACACAAAATAGTCATTATACAGTAGCCTCAAATCATTCCCAAAACAAGTCTACCTGGTGTGTAACTGAGGAAAATAGAACAAGATGAACTACGATAGGGGAGAGTAGGAGTTACCATAATATTTGGAATATATGGAAATTTACAATAAGGAAAAAGTTGTTTTTCTCTCTCTCAACAGTGCACTAGCATGGAAGAAGGCCAGACTGAGCCTTTAGCTACAAAGGACTGTTTTTTTACAAGAACTGTTTTTCAAATGATATAATTAAAGGTCACAAGAAAACCTTCATGGTTTTCTTTTTTCTGTCTTCCAGTCTCATTTACACCAAGGCTGTTCAGGTCGCTGTTCTGAGATGTTGATGCAGGAAGGTTTATATATCTTTGGTGTAATTGTGCATAGGAGTTGTGTGAAGTTTCTCTGCTGGGAGTGTCATTTAAAAAGGTTACTGTGACATTTCCAAACGTGTGTCTTGTTAATAGGAATGAAATGTTTGTTTCCCTTTTCATGCATATATTTTTTGCACATGTGTACATATGTTTATCTAGAACACACATACATACCTGTACACACGTATAGAATATCAACGTTAGAAATAATATTTTCTTTAGATTCTATTTTGCCTTGAATGAATCGGTAAAGAGTAGGAAACAAACAATGCTTCTCAAACATGAGTAATTTGGAGGAGAGACAGATGGACAACAGTTTCCTTCCAGTAATAGTATTCATCAACCTCTGAGTTACGAACAAATTTTACCAACTTCTGTTACTAAATAAAGTGATGCTTATGGCATCTAAATTAACTATATATCCTTGACTGTGTTTGATGGACTTTTATGCAGAGTGAAATATTTTAAATGAAAATTTAAATTTAGTCACATTAAATCTAGTGTTTGTTAGCTGTTATGCCAGCAATGTCTTGAAAATGTACCCACTATATTTTCTTTGAATAAATTTGTATTTTGACCCCACTTGTATTAAAACACACCTGTAATGAAAGGAAGAGAAGTTTAGCTGAGTACAGGTGAAATAGAGTTTTTCTATCAATGCCGTCTAGCATGTTGTCGATCTGCTTCACTTCTGCTTCTGTTAGAACATTTTCTGGAAAATTATCCCCTGATGATTCAGCAGTAGTTGCAGATATATAGAAAGAATGTCAAGGATTGTTGATCCATTTGCATTGAGAATTATATGGTGGACTTTGTTTTTGATGGTAGGGGGAATGTCATAAAAATGAGAACATCATTGTACTAGAAGGTTTATTGAGCCTGTCTTTGATGGTGGCCAGCTGTGAGCAGTTAGGAAGAGTGTAAGCATAAAGTAAGTATGTAGTGATACTTACATATAGAAGTTACTTCGATGATCACTGTCAATAAAAAAGTCCAGGGCTTCTTATCATTATAACTTACGTGGATGAGCTTTTGAAACATTTCTTTCAACAATTTTTTAATCTATTTAAGCAATTAAGAACTATAAAATCCTGCAGAAAGTAACTCCACAACCTTAAGTGTCTTTTGTATCTGAAAAATAACTCTTTTTCTTCTTTTTGAACCTGCTATTTGTTGTTTTTACTAGAAGATTCCTGTTTCTATTATTAAAAGCACAGTGAATAGTAGATCCTCCATCTCATCCTTGTTTTCACAGATATCTGTCTTTCTCTTGTCAACTGGAGAATGCTAGTCTACCTTATTGTTCCTTATAAAGAAACCATTTTCTTATTTTGATCATCCCTTTTCCTCTTTATCTTTGCTAGATGGAGAATATCTTCTCTGGGGGAGAATATGCTAATGGCAGCAATAAAACCTTCTATGTAAGGGCATAGTCAGTAGCATAGGATTTTTTTTATTCTTTCTAATAATTCTTAATATATTATTTCCTTTATTTACCTAATTCTGAGGCAAAGTTTTCACAAAATTAGCTATTATGGGTACAAGATCTCATTTGTGAATAACTCTGTTTCATCACACCATCTCTTTGCATTCTTTTGAATGGCCTTTTTATTAACTGGTCCTAATAACAATCGTAAATAAGCTGTCTTACCCCATTAGTCATCTCCTTTTCCAGATCAGAAGATCAGATCATGAAGAATTCCACTTCTATCCTTCTTCTACCAGGACCATTGAATATCTACTCTATATGATTTTCTGTATTTTGTTGAGGAAAAGACTTCTCAGCTTAATTTCTTTAGGAGTGTTGATGACAGACCTTGTCAAACATCTTTGGGAAAGCTAAACAGACTATGAAATCTGAAATTCCCTCCTCTATATGTAAAAGTTATGACTGTCTTAATTCATGGCATGTAAATGTAAGTGGTCAGATCTTCTGACTTTCTGTCCTTGTGAACAAGTAGATTACCACCCTATCCAGAAATCAGCCAAAATTACAAAAATACAGTACTTCTGTAATTGTTTACCATTATGAAATTCATATGGGGAGTTACATGATACAGATGTGCATTATGATGGAGATATTCTTTATGCACCTATATAAAATACAACAATGTAAATTGAAGTTTGTCAACAGTGTTATGACTTCCAAAACTTTTCAGACACTGCTGATTAATTGATTTCTTGTATTTGCTGCACTTTCTGTGACTGTAGAACTGGAAGTCAAGTTACTTTGTCATCCTATAACCTATCACCTGTTTGGAAGATAAAAGGTACTTTCCAGATTTAACTACTGACTTCCCTCTGTTCTTTTAGTGAATATAATAAATTAGAATTTGTTCTACTTCTCTCAAAAAGTTTTGCCCAAAGTTTCCACATACGGTACCTAAACATGGGTGCAAATGTATTTAGAAAATGCTTTCCTTCCAATTCCTAATCAATAATGAAAATATTGTTTTGCAAATGTTAATAGAAATGTAGAGGATTATTTTTCTAGGTATAAGTTCAAAATATAAATGATCTCTGGTTTGTAGTCAAAAATCAAAGATGGACTATTTCATATTTCTTTTCAAATAGATTTTTAATTTTCATAGTTCACTAAGGTTGACATTAATTTAAAGACAATGAATTTTCTCAAAAGTTTAATGTTTTATTTTAATTTTTTTTTTAAAAAGAGAAACTCTTTTTCAGAAAAAATGTTGATTTAAAAACTTTCATTTTGATCTCATGGTTGATTATATTCCTTTGAAATGAAAACAACAATTGTTGTGAAGAAGAAAAAAACAAAAGAATTTTAAAAAAAGTCTACCAAGCTTATCGTATTTATGAATTCTGATGTTGTTATTTCTAGATTTTACATCTTCTGTCATGTAGAAATGACTTTTCAGTCAGTTAAATTGTATTAGTATAGAATTTAAATAAGCCTCTGAAAAACTGGAGAGAGAATAGAGAAGCCTAGGATATTTTGTTAAAAAAAAAAATCGTATTAATGTCTCCTTATATTTGCTATTACCTCTTTATGTTTACTATTTACGTGATGGTTTTGGACATAATAGATAACACTGTTATGAAAAAATGAAATTGTTTTAGCATCTTGCACATCTTGCTGTGAACAGATTACTGCTGGATGATTTCTGTGCTGTTCAAGTAATAGTGTTTGAAGGCTTCAGGTAACTTTTATTGTCAGATTTCTAGTTTACTTATTTGACAAAAAGTAAGGAAATCTAAACTCTATTGTTGATATTCCTATATCAGATGTATTTTACTAACTAGCTTTCTAAAAGGTTAGTTGATTTTTCTTTTCAGTATTTAATGATGTACCAAAAGAGAGTATTTACTTTTTCACAAATGTTGGATAAACCTAGAGGAACACTAACAAAAATTTTATTTCTGATGAATAAGGGCTAAACAATCTGAAGCAACTCGGAGCAATGACTGGATTTAATTTTCTCCATCATTCATGACGGTCTTTGGGGGACCCTTCCAACTCAGAATATTCTGTGATACAGCAGCTCTGTAGCCAATAACAAGTGTTTTTGTAGTTAACCCAGTAGAATCAAATTATAAGAACAGGGTTGAAGGAGAATAATGTAGCAAATTTGGTTTTTTTTCTTTCAACTTTGTGTGACATGTAGAATAAGAGGAATTTTAAAAAATCATTATAAGAACCTCTGATTCAAAAGCAACAGAGTCACACTGGACAATGAATGAGAGGAATGAGGCGTAAACTCTTGACAGACAGTAATGTAATTGATAAATAGTTTGGCCTGGGAATAGTATTACATATGATTGAAGGACAAATTGTGAAATAAGATACCTTATAAGAGTGAAAGAGTGAAAAACATCTGCATATACCGAGCTGGCACCCGGTGAATATTGACCTGATCATGTGCAGTGTGAGGATTTTGTTGGTTTAGGGGCTTGTTTTATTCTCTGGGGTTTTTTGCTCTGCTCAGACAGTTCCTACTATCAACCTTTTCCCTGAAGGCCCTATGAAATACTACTTTTTTCACTGTTGTTTTTAACATAGGATCTTGTACACATCTGCCTCCATAAAATCCATTTAAAAAAAAAAATTTTTCTTGCAACAAACTCTAAGAATTCACTGTCTCCTGGGGGTCCAGTGGCTGGAGTAGTTTTGATATGATTCTGAATTTTTAAACATTCAGAAGGTCTACTTTGTAAGTAATTTGTAAGTTCCACCTGAAATGCAATATTAACGTATTTTCTTTGTTTTCTCTGGTCCTGTGACATTTTTGTCTTAAGAACATATAGAAAATTCATTCAGAGAAAACAATATAGGGATCTTGTTTACTGCATGTTGTTATGCTTTGTAAAGTTTCATACAATCTTATGTGGCTAGGCTGAGGAGGTGCTATTTGGGAAGCAAGCATCCTGTTTTATATTTTCTCCATTTTAAACTGTCTAGGAGTTTCAATTTCCAATTCCTCACTATTCTGACACTGTAAGAAGCCATTGTGATAGTGCCATTGATTGCTTTCTTTTCCTTTTTCATGACATATGATACTCATGGCATTTATCTTTTCCTATATGGCCTTACACTTGACTAAGATGTTGTGACTTTTTCATGGTGTATTAGACCTTGGAGAACATTGTGGACTATTCTGTTACTGTATGGAATATTAAGGACCAGAATCAGTTGCTCAAGTGATACAGGTCCGAAAATAAACCAGATATTACAATGAATTATGACTTCCAGAATGCTTTTTCTAATGATTTGTCTGCACAGATAACTTCATGTTCCTGTGCACACTTTCACTATGTTGAAGTATTGTACAGTAAAATGGTATATCTATTTGTACGGTGAAATTCTACATGCAGAGTAACATCTATAGTGCTGAAATGAAATTTGGGGTTTAGCTTTTCCTAAAATGTGCTGGGGAATAAATCTCCAAGGATATGGCAACAAGTAAAAGAAATTTTCATTTATGCTATTTATATAATAATGTTACAACTATATTTATATATTGTTTATACTTTCACAATGTGATTCAGATTCTGCTGAACAGTTTTAAAATAACTTCCTTAAACATAGTGGTCGACACAAATTTCTATATAGTTATTATTTGGAAATTAGTACTGTAATGCAAATCAAAATAATAGAGTCTTCTTTGACATTTGCTGATAAGTATGTAGAACGAGGGAGCTACATGCATTTGTTTTTTCTTTCTGGAAACAAAAGAGAGATTTTTACAGAGTTATATCTGAAAGTGTTGTCCGGACCTATTTAACCAAAGTTTTGGTTTCAGTAGAGGGATAAAAACCCAACTGCTTTACAGTCTATTTTCTTTTCTGTCCTACTACATACGCGGTTAAACACCTAGGGTGTCACTGATCTCAATGTTGCTGTAGATAGAAAATAGTTTTGAAAGAGTGTCTTTTGTCTATTTATGATTTTAATGGATGAATATTCTTTGTTTCTTCCTGTTACGTGTTATTGAAGGAGTAATGGAGATTTGGAAGAAAAAAAATTAGGTCCCGTTAACTCCATAATTATTAAGAAGATAACTGTTTGTATCACCTGAAAGACTTCTGCAAAGCTTTGTCATGCCGATCATGTAAGGTGTTTCTTAATATTTTCAGAATCATTTTCTAGTAAGAAATATAAAAAAATCCTTAGTTAATGAAAATATTATTGAGTGAAATGAGGAAAAATCCATTATATTCACAATTTCTTAATAGATCAGATAGCTTAACTTGATATCAAGTCAATAAAAATTTGATCTCCATTCCACCAAAATAGCTTGCATAATGGTACTGCATTCAGCTTTCAACTTCATTGGGTTTAATCAGTCTATTAAGGAGATTGAAATATCCAACCAAATGAGAATGCAGCATTCCACTTTTCAAAGGACCAATATATTTACAATATATCTTGTTTTTTAAAGCCAGTAAGTAAAGAGAAACAGAGGAAGGATTATCCTTCAGATCTGTTTCTCCCACAGTAACTAATACAGACCTTATGACATCCTGCTTTTGCTCTGAAATTATTTAATCTCAGCAATCTTTCAAAATTGCAATGTTTGTTTAATATAAAATTTATGTAACCAAAAAATTGAAAGAAAAAAGAGAAAAGAGACATTTTAAAATGTTTTTGGATACCTCCTTAGTTTTGTGATAACTAAAGTATAATTTTGGTTACAGTTGGCTCGTTGGTCAGGTTTCTTTTTACTAGACTTTTCCAAAATATCCTAAATCTCAGTAAACTGAGTGGGAGCTGTGCTAGTTTTACTGATAGTTTCCCAGTCTTCAGACTGACAGTTTTAAAGGAGATTAGGTTATCCTCAGGTGGTTGCAGTACAACACATAGTGGTTTGTCATCAAATGATTTGTCTTTGGAAAAATGGAGCTTAAAAATGATTATTTAAACATATTTTTACACTTTACCCATTGCAGTTACAGACCATCTCTAATGATGCAATTATGATTCAAAATGGAGGACTATAGAATAAATAAATAGAGATTTTGAAAATAATTTTATGTGTTTGGATAGATTAGTTGTGCAAGCATGTTTTTAAAATAAGGTAATTCAAGTTGCGACAAAACAGTAATTCGTCTTTCTGGGCTAGAATATGATTAGTTGAGTGCAAAAAAAAAAAAATTCTCTTAAACATTAAACTGTAAGAAGTAGTGCTTTTGAGTAAACAAACAAGTCTATAACTTGATCCTCTCTCAGTGAATACAAGCACTTCAGACTGTGTGGCAGGTATGGTGAATACTGCAGCACACAGGTAGGAGCAGTTGGCTTTGCTGTTATCGGAGAAATTCCATGTTCTCTTCAAGCCTGAAATTCAGGGCCAGAAACAGGCAGGCAAGCAGCAACATAGTTGTAAAAACTGGTTTATTTTTTAAAAATAAATACAAAAATATAAATATAAAACATTGGCAGATAGAATTTGATGAAATGAAGTTGCACAAACTTTTTTTTTTAAACCAGCTGCATATTACACTTATTAACACCACGTGTACATTTTGTTTTATTTTAATGTACAGAACAGGACATATTGGATTTTTTCTTCTTTGCCATCTTAAAAGCTGCACTTGCAGGGATAGGACATGTACCTAACAGAAGCGGCTTGTACATGAGGTTGCTTAAGGGATTATCACCCTGTTCAAATTTCTGAAGGTAAGATATTGTTTATTTTACTTACTAAAATGGACAACACTGAATTTCCATAGCTTTGGCTCTTGGAAGTTGATTAAATAAAATGCTGTATATATTCCAAGTGGTATCCTACTAGAAAGAATGAATGACATTAATGTACAAGTTTAAAATAAATTTTAAAAGGAAACCATTGTGCTGAGTGGCAGGAAAAATTTCCTTAATGTTAAATATTGTTGAGTGCAGAAGGTGTCTGTAAAATTACTTCCACTCAAAGGAAAAAAAATGAAGCTACTGTAGGTTAAGAAGTGTCTTTGTCACTTTCTCCTCCACCGTACATCTCAGCTAGCTTATTAAACCGAGGGCCCCATTCTCGGAGGTAATCATAGTTTTGGTCTCCTTCAGTAGTACCTGACTCCAAGGAGCTCAAAGATTCAGCTATTGAATCGTTTCCTTCATAGGCATAGGTTGCAAGCGAGTCATATGGTGGTGCGGAAGGATCAGTATCATGCTCTTTTAGCCTTTGGTTAATGAAATCTCGGACATCTGTGTTGTCTGGTGCCGAAGGAGTCCTGCGTGGTACAAATAATGTTTCAGGGATAATGTCTCGTCGAAGCTTCTTATCTTCAATAGCTGCAGGATTCCTCAGTGTGCCAATATCAAAGGCTTGGGTGTCTTCCTCTCCACCGCCTTCATCATTATAACTCACAATGTTGTCTCTGATGTCCTCTTTAGAGAGGATCAAAGGCTCCTTCTTTCGTTGCCTCTTTAGAGCAGCAAATAGCACCACTATAACTTAAAGAGAGAAACAAAGAATGGGTAAAGATTTCTATTTAACAATTTCTTAGTAGTAAGTTCACCAGGTACAAGAACTATGTTTCAGCTACATTTCAGCAACTCATTTCTGTCTGATAACTGGATAAACACCTCTATCCCTATTATGGTAACACAGTAAGTTCTATATCAAAAAGTGCTATTTTGCACACCAATTGTGTGCTCTGCTTTACAGGACCGCAAGCTTCTCTGCATGCTCCTTCTGTAACTGTAATGTGCTTTAAAATAGTCAGGCCTATTCTGAAGGTATTTTCCCTTTTTCAAGCTCAAAGTACACTGTTAAAAACTGGGTTTGAGGTGAAATATAGGTCATTAAGTGATATTCTGAAAACCACAAAATGGAGTTTGTTTTTTTTTAATTACAGCATAGAAACCTATAGATAGACAGTGCTTTAATATAAAAGAATACAGTTTACTGTCTTATTATGTGTGAAATATATACTGTATGTTAACTTTAGATAGTTTATTAAATAGAGACATTTCCTCAAAAAAAATTTCAAATGAAAGACATGAAAGCAGTTTTTGATATACTATTCCTCCCCTCTGATATTTCTTTTTTTGTTCAACTTAACAAAAGAACATAAATGAGCTTTTGTTTGCACACTGATAGTTATAACAGTCTGAGGCTTGAATTCTTATTTACAGTGTCCAATTAACAGAAAAACAGAGTTTGCTTTTGGTTCTTTTTCTTTTCATTTCAAGCTGTAGTTAAATTCTTCTTGCAAAATCCATGATCATTGATTTTATCAACCTGCATAGCTTTGTAAAATGAATCAGGCCTGAAATATTTGTTCCTGGGTGGGGGAAGATGCATTTCTTTCCTTACCTAGCAAGATAATGATGCAGAGCAGAATGGCAACCAGTGCCCCTGTGCTGAGGCCGGCAGGGAGGAGCAAGGCCTCAGCACTGCAGGACTGCATGTTCCCTCGGCTGTCGCAGGCACACACTCGAATGGTCAGTGTGCCCGTGCTGCTCTGGATCGGGTAGTCGTTGTCCGATATCACCACTGGGAGAAGGTAAGTACTTATTTCATGTCGACTAAAGCCATTCCGTCTTGTCAAAATTCTGGCAGTGTTATCTAGATTGATTAAAATATATCGTTGTAGACTATATGAACATAAAACATATAATTTTTAGGAGATGCAATCCACCATATTTTACCTCAGCAGTTACACTTTGAAATAGTTCCTGATATCATGGTGATAGCTCTCTTTTTCTAACAACATTCCCATTTGATCAGAAAGCTATTTATAATTTTTTAGGTACATCTGGCCTGCGTGTCTGTGCCTCTGCACCACTTTTGCATGTGATTTGAAAAGAGGATTTCTCAAAGCTTAAAATGTTTTATAGATTAATGCATGTGGTGCGTGACATAGTTATAGTTCAGGGCTGAAGCCCTGAAATGCAGCGGCCAACTGAGAAAAAATAACCTTCCACTTCACACAGTTCAACAAGCACTCTGCTCTGAAAGATTCTTTCTATGGATCATCTGTGACAACATCCATGGGAATGCTATCTGTCAACTCAGAATAAGATTTACTACACCAAAACACTTTCAACACACTGTAGAACGATAAATTATGTACCTTAGCACATGGAGTAGATTTTTTTTTAATAGAAATTGTCTTAGGAATTCAGAAAATGTGAAAGACAATAGATTTACCTGCACATTTTTGAGAAGTGAACTTACTAAACTGTATCTGCAGCAGACAAATCTTAGTTGTATGCAGTATGCTTCAGCATCAAAAGCTGTTCACTGAGCATCCAGAGGGAAGGAAAGGAAGAGAAGGAATGAATAACAGGGAGACTATTTCTTCTATTGTTAGAGCCACAACACAAGAGTGTCAGCCAACACCAGAGTTGTTAAATTTTTAGTCCAAAAGAGAGAAAACAAATGTTTAGTCTCCACGAAAAGGAAAATTTAATTTTCATTGTATTTTTGGATTGCTTCAGCTCAGTGGTTAGCTATCTTGACAGCCAACTTCAGGTTGAATGAAAATAACCCATGTGCAAAAAGAAAGAAAATCATTGCAGATAGCGAATAAAGAGCACTCAGGACCTTGTCACCAGGATATAATATTTGTTTAAAATATTAAATTTTTCATAGACTTCAAGATGTGAAAGACAAAGTTTTCCTTTATCGCTTCCCTCCATTGGTTTTATGTATTTTTATGCTATTTTTTTTCACTCAACATCAAAAATTATGCATCTGATGGATCTTTAAATACCTATCCTGCTGGAGATTTTATAAGATACCCAAAGTATTTGATTTCAAGTCTTCACTTCCTTTGTGTTAGAATTCTTTTTTCTGCTGTTATTTGCAGTCTATTACTTCCTGAAATGATCAGGATTATTCCCATTGCCTTTATGCCTGCAACACATTTGAAGACTGATACCATGTTCCCCTTGCTTTATTTCTTCTGTAATCTAGAGTCCTCTCAATTAGTCATACTTATAAAGAAGGCCAAAATGCATAGTCCTCCTTTCCCAACAGAAGATTCTGAAAATTTTTTCTGATAAAGACAGATTGAAAAAGGATCAAAAGAAAAGCCAAAGTGGCTATGTTTTCAAGCCCATTATTTACATTAATGGTCAGAAAGAAGTAAAAGGGAAGGCCAAGGGAATCAGAACTATGTGACAGAAGGCTAAAGTGAAAAATCTCAACTTGCCAGCTGAAGGCATTTTTGAAAGCTTTTTTTTTCTCCTTTAGTCATGTATTTCATGTATCTTTCACCCTAAGACAACACTTGTACTGATTTTCTTTATAATTTGTTTTATCACGTTTTTGCCTCCCTTAAACAGATAAAAATGTAGAAGTCCTAAACCTCAAACATTCAGGTAAAGTGTTTTTCTTTCTAGTAGCAATCTTCACAGCTTCTCTACCAACTGATAGACATCAAAAGCAAACACATTTCAGGAATGTAGTGTGACAGCAAAGATAAAACTCCTTCCTTGAAACAGGTATGAATATTACCTTCATTATCCTGAACAGTGAAGTTAGGGTTAACGGCAGCTAAACTGAAGAAAAATTTTTGTCCACCAAGAGGGTCATCTTTGTCTACTGCACTTATGGTTTGAATAAGCTGTAGGAAAAAAAAGCAAGCAAACAAACAACAAAAAAACCCCACATACATCTAGATTTTTGATACGGTTGTCTCATCAAAGGAGATGAAAAATGTTAAAATAACAGTATTCAGACATATTGATTTAACAATATATTAACTGAACAAATATCAAACAAGTGTACTATATAAGTTTTTCCCACAAGAACATCTTTATCTTTCATGTGGTAGTACATGTACACCTATATTTTTGTAGCTACATGTGGACAAAACTTGCTAAAAATATTTTCAGCTCTAGCCTAAGTAGTTTTTATTCTTCATCTCTGCACCACCTCAGAGTGGGATGAGAATCACATGTCACAATTCTCAGAGTAAGCTACATCAGGTCAGCTCAATACTTCCGCTGAGTGTTTTTTCCAATGCCTACAAAAAATTGTGGGTATTTTTGGGAAAGTAATGGCAAGCCCTTTATCAGCATTTGTTTATCTGTCAAGTAAGTGAATGTGTGGCATTTTTCACTGAAGTTTCTATATCTAAGAGAGGAAAAATATTATTTCCCAAACAAATTACATTCAGGCATATTTATTGCTTAATTTCGGACTGGGACTTTTTTTATATCACAGCAATAAAAAATGAACTTATGGATGGATTTTTGTGCATGCATGCTTGAATGTTCAGTTATGTTCCTAAGTTTAACTTCCAAAAATAGATTAATCTTTAGTCTAGGTCATTTTTCTTCTTCACTTCTTATCCATCATTTTAAATTGCACTGATTTTTCAACCATGGAATTACATCTAATTTTTAACACTACTCATTCCCTGTGGTATACTTGTTAAACCCTGTTTGTTTTTCCTCTTCCAATTCTTTCAAATACAGCCATTTCTCTTCATATCACAGTTTTTGTCAGGTCTGATCATCTTTAATATCAACAACTACAATGTACTCCTGTTTGCCTTAACAAATGCATGACTAACTCCCAACTTCTTTATTGTCCATCCAGAAAACAGTAACAAATTTCTTCATGAGGCAAGGATCGTATTTCTTTTAATGTAGCAGCTTCCTTGCTTTCTCAACTGGCATTTTGCCTTTCTGTAAATCTATTTTCATACATGATATACAACATCTTATAAAACAAACAAAACTGATAATCCAAGCATAGAATATTATTTATTTTTTCAAGAATGAATATTTTAATTATTTGAGTAGTTATTAAATTATTTGATTTTAATTATGTGAGTAATTAGCATATAAATCTTGAGAGATATCAACAAAATTAAATCAAGAAAACACTAGTCCATTTTACTTCTTGACTAGAGACCACGAATACAGTCAGTTTTAGGTGTTAGGCTGATGAAAATAAACTAATTTGCTAAGTGTCCATACTCATAGTTTAAAAAGAGTATGTAGAATTGAAAGCATTATATTGCACAGTTTGCAAATTATTTCCTGATAATATTGGTTGTTTTTTTAATGTGATATATCCTGTTTTACATGTAGTTTCAAACACTGTTTTTTCCTCTTAGACCTGTCAGCCATGGGAACCCCCTGTTACACCCAGTGCTTCTTCTTGCTATGAATGCTGCAAAGCAGTAACTGCAGGAAAGTCAAGGACTGTTTGATAACAGTCAGGAAATTAAGTAGTCACGAGGGTTGTTAGTCACTAAAAAACTGATTACAAAGTGGAAACAAGTTTCCTGTATAGTCTGCTTATTCCAACAAAATTCATCTTTCTGCTTGATAGGTCATCTTTGAGCATCAGTTCTATCAACTGTCTAAGTAAACTTTTTTTTTTTTAAATACATTATATATTTACTTTTAAATGCAGTACAAAGAACAGAACAGACAATGTGCTATTAAGGAAAAAAAAAAAAAGCAGAATTCTTTAGAAACTGTATATCAATTTGCAGTTCAAAAACTTTCTCTTACCAGAGTAAAAAAAGAAAAACTTTGAGAGTTTTTGAAAAAAGTAAGGCAAAAGGAAAATTCTGATACTAGTAAAACCACTGGAAGACATCAGATCTATGGAAATATACTAAAAAAACTATGGTAAGAATGAATCAGGGCACCTGGAAAAGAAAGAGGAAAAAAAAAAATTCAAGTAAATTGGCCACAAATTGTAGTATGTCTAAAGAAAAGAGGGAGATGAAATAAACACAGATAAAAAAAGACTTCAAGATTGAAGGATATAAGAAAGTTCTATAAAAACATCTAAAAATTAGAAAGGAAAATTGAATGCTAGAAAATGAAACCACAAGGAATTTAGTTTTTCAACCACTTTTAGAAAGACACCTGGTGAATATAACAAGGAAATTTCTGGAAATATGAACATACCAAAAGTCATGTTTAAGCAAGGTTTTAGTGAGAAAATCATCCCTGATGAAGATTGTTATATGGGCCAGATGAGTTGATATGAAGAGGAAAGCATAAAAAGAATTAATTTGAGAAACCTAGTGTGTTTATATAATCTTTGCTGAATTAAGTTATAGGAAAAAAGAATAAATCATTCATATTTTAAAAGGTCTCTGAAAGAGAATCCATTATGAGCCAGACCTCTTTATATAACAGAGGGACATGTGAAAAGAAGAGTGGGCGCATATAGATTTAGTAAAATAAAGGCTAATAAGAGCAAGATTGTAACAAGGGTGCTTGGAGACCCAAACGGATGGAAATGCATCTTTCTTCACTACTGTTGAGGGGTTTGAAAGCTGCAGAGAGCCATGTTGTTTACCTACTCCTACCTCTGGTTCATGGAGGTAATCCTTCAGAAAAGAACACAAAGGACCAGAATGCCACTAGGTACCCTTGTTGGTATGGGTCTATTAACACAATGCCGCATGTGGTTTGGTATATTTTAGGTATATAACCCTCCCATACACACACGGGGAGTTACGATGACCCAGAGCAGAAGACGGTGAATGGCCAAAGGGAAATGAAAGAAAAGTAAGCAGTTTCCAATTTAAACATCACAATATAGTTGTGTCAGGTGCAGGTGCCCCCAGTGCTGTCAGTAGGGGTCTGCTGCTGCAGCCCCTGGGTGGGGTCCCCAGAGCAGGGCACGGCTGAGCCCTTCAGCCATGGGTGGGAGGGAGAGAGCCCCGGGGAAAGCCTGGGCAAGGGAGGGTAAAACGCTGCCCGGTAGCCAGGGTTGAGGGAGGGGAACAGGGTGAGAAACAGCCCTGCGAGCCCCGAGGGCAGAGTGGGAGAAGGGCAGGAGGGGAGGGGAGACCCCAGCAGGGACGGGTCTGCGGCCCTGGGAGAGATCCCAGTGGGATAGGTGTTTCCCTGCAGACCTGGAGGTGACCCCATGCTGCAGGAGATTTATCCTGAAAGACTGCCATCCATGAGAAATACTCACACTGGAACAGGAAAAAGAATGAGGAGGAAGGAGAGTCAGAGAAGAGAAAGTAGATGAGTCAGTAGTGAAGGGGTGAAAGTGAACCTGGGAAGAAAGTGGGATGAAGGGAAACTGTTTCTTTTCTTTTGTATTTGTTTTTCACCACCCTACCCTATTTTTAACTGACAGTATAATAATTTTCTCCAAGTCGAGTCTGTTTTGCCAGTGATGGAAATTGGTCTGTCTTTTTCTCAAGCCATTTCCTTTTTCATATTTTCTCCCCATGTACTGTTAAGGAGGGAGGAAGTGGCTGGGTGGGTACCTGGAAGCTGTCCAGGGTCAGCTCCTGCCTTCTTTTCTTTTGGTAGGTCATTTACATAGAGAGAAGAAGGGCATCTCTTCTGACCATTGTTATAGGGAAAAAAAGTATATAGAAAAACCATACTCAGCTTCCATGCAAAATCTCTCTAAAGCAGGACTGACTTCTGCTTTCTACACTGCTTCTTATCTTTTACACTAGAGGATCTTTGGAGGCTGGCTGCTGAACTGCCAGACGTGTGACAGCTGGGAGCTGACAAAAACCAGTGGGATTCCATCTGTCCAGATGCCCAGCTCCTGGCTCTTCTCACCTGGGGCTGGAGGACAGCTGAACTTCTTTGGTTGCGGAGTTGCAGCAGTCTGAGCATGTCGGTGCTTTCTTTCCCTGAACTCCTACTGAGTCAGCTTTGTACAGCTCACATGAATGCCTGTGTCCTCTTTATGCCATCACACTAAGACTGTCCTCGTTTTCAGGGGTCGAAAGAACAGCAACCACCAAAATAGCATTCTGCCAGAGGTGCTGCTTGAGTTTTTTGAGATAGGATATTCACATTGTTTGTAAGGTCACGGTACAAATCTGACATCAGCAGTAACAGCAAGCAGGAAAACATCACAGGTCCTTCGAGTCATTCAGCCTACAAAGTCACATTTCTCTCTTACTATATATTTGTATGTATGTATATATACATGTATATACATGCACATCTATAGGTATTATATATAGTGTGTGGGTCTATATGTGTAAGTATGTATATATATTATTTAGGTTTCTTTATACATTAAGTAAATGGAAAACTATAATATTGATTAAAATGTCTTTCTTTTGTAGATGGGAAATATTTAAATGAATACCACAAAATTTGTGACTGATGAAGCATCATTATTTTCAGTGGCCTAATGGAAGACACAAATTTGATCATGGATCAGAAGTAATTACAGAAATCTGAAAGGGAAGAAAGATAGTATAAATGTGGGAGGAATCAAGCTTAGAGAATCATGTTCAGTTGGGATTGATTAGATTCAGTCTCTCAGGACAGACTGAATTTGAAAATAACAAGTCTTATTTATGATCTACTAGTAAACAAGAAGAATATAATTACATTCAAATAGATTATTCATGTTATCCAGCATTGCATTTTTTCTCTTCCTGTGAGTTGCTTTCTTTAAGCCATCATTCGCAATTCAGATTTCTTAAGAAATGTTTATATTAATGATCATTTTAGTAAATTTGGTAGGGTTTTTTTTCTGATAAAAAGACACTATTGAGCTCTATAACAATTTAAATAAACATTTGTGGGTGCATACGCTTATTTAGCTTCTCATTTATCAGTCATAATTGATTAGTGTTGTTTTATTCAACTTTTTAACTGACAGTCTATTCTGAATGTAAACAGAAAAACAATGGAATGTAGAAATACCTTTTCTATTTACTTTTAAATTATACTGACCTCAATAATCTAGATAGTGGAGAACAAATAGAGTTCTTCAAAATACATTTATGTGGAAACATAACTGTTCTACTAACATTTTCTGTACTCTCCATTATTAGTATCCTGTATATAACAAATTCTGGAACCTCAGGTGAGTAAAATTTATGGATTAATGCATTTAGACTTTTTTTTTTTTAACCTAGGATTTTTTTGGGGTGAAACTGGAACAGGGAAATTCAATGTTCTTGTTTTCCAGTTCTTAACACTTATGTCATATTGAAAATTATTAAAACATTATTTTAGTATTTATAGAAGAAATTACAACTGTCAAGAATTCTACGTTTTTAGCCACTGATTTCCCTTTATCTAACAGCTTGAATTCTCTTACAACTGTCAAACCAGACAAATGCCCTTGCTCAATACCTTTAGATATTTTATGCATTATAGATTTGGACCTTAAATCTTTTGTTCTAATTTCCAACTGGTGTCACTTTGGCAACGAAGAAAGGCAACCTGAATGTGATATTTGTAATACAACCTGAATGCCATACCTGTGAGACTCAAACAGTTAAGACAAGCTGGCACTTCTCCCACATTCTATTCAAAGGTACTGAAGGGGTTGTACTGAGCTATTACTGCTACAATTTTAAAGGCTTTATTACTGGATGATTGTGTTCTAATGTAATAGGAAAACATTTTTTTAACAGTTCTAATAAACAGCTGTCTATTAGGAATTAGATATTAAGTAGTGCAGTCATTTCACTTAAATTGAAGTACACGTGTAGCCTCTAAGAGGCAAACCAAAATATTATGTTACAAGTTTAAAAATGTATGGTTGTTTTTTCTTTTCCTTTTCAGAATTTTTTGGTATGATAATGAAAGATAAATCTAACAATTAAAAAGAAAAAAAGTGTGGCAGATGTAATTGTTTATAATCACCATCAGTGTGGATTGAAATACATTTGAATTTTGCTATTTGAGAGTTATTGAAAATATAGATCAAACTTTTTAGTAGTTACATATAGTCTTTTTCTTTATGAAATTTATGGCAAAGCAAATTATGGCCATGTTTCTTGGACACATCTAGTCAGGATTTAACAGTAATACAGGGTTAGGAAAAGTGGTAATTCTCAAACTGATGTTGTTGTAATATATTGAGATTTCACTCTAAACCTCACCTACAGAACTACTTTGCTTTCATATTCAACATTTCAGAAACTATTACAGATATGATTTTTCCTGAGCAACAGGTAAGAATGATCTACAGTTGCATGCTGTAGCAAAACTGAATAGTAGGTAGTGTTTATCAGAGGCATACCTGTCCAGCTCTTGCATTTTCACATACAAAAGTATCGTAGAATACAGAGAACTGTGGAGCATTGTCATTAACATCCAAAATTCTTACATAGACGGGAACGCGAGTAGTATCTTTGGGGTTGTCTGACAGCAGAAGAGAGAAGGAAAAATGAGATTATTTTCTTACTAGGAATTTTCTGTTTTCTTCCAAATTTCTTGAACATTATTCTTGCAAGATTGGGTTTGAATATGGTCAATATTTAGCATACAAACTGGTAACATGTAAGAATCAGGCCTTCTGAAAAATAAGGAAATTATTTATTTAGAGTAAATAAAGTACTAGTATCTAGTAAGCAATTAAGATTTTACATGAAGATAGGGGCTGTAAATATTAATCTATTCAAATTTAGTATATTAAAGTATGCCACTACTATCGTAACAAATTTGATTATTTGGTGGGCTCAAGGGTTTGTAAGGTTTTAATCTTTAATTTTAAAAGTATTTGTGTTCTGATTTATTTTACGGAGAGAAGATATTACTAACTTTATGCATTTTGTTGGGTTTCGCTGGGATATAGTTAATTTAGTTGATGACATGCATATATATTTTGAACATCTTTCAAGCTTGACTTTCCTCTCCTGTGCCTAAAGAAATTCCAACAAAACAGATGAAATTAACCCCCCAAAATAATCTGCTACAGAATTTATTAAAATAAGAGTTTACATGTTTAAATGTCCTCAAAAATATGAAGGTAGATTTTCAGACATCAGCTTAAGAATAGTAACGTCCCCCTTGCCAAATGTCAAAACTCTATTATTATTTAGAGTGCTCTTTTATTGCTATGGGTTAGGTCAGGAATGCAAGTGTCCCTGTTCTCACTTGCCATACGAAGAATAAGAAATAATGCCTGGGTGTAAAATAGTGCAAACATTTCTTGGAATTCTGCTGGATGGTAGCTAAATACTATAAGATTTATCTCTAACAACAGTAAGAGATAATTCCAAATTACTGATTTGCCCCCTCCTCTCTTTTATTCTGCTTCAAATAAAACAGTAAACACTTAGGAGCACCTGGAATTTTATTTACTTGTCATAAGTAAGACCTTTTCTAAAGAGTATGATGAGGATCTTTTTGACATCCTGAATTGTTTAAAATGCCAAGTTTATGACAGAGTTTTTCATAGCCTTTTGCGTGTTTGTACTAACTTTTCAAATAATTTCTAATCTTAACACTGCTTTCCCATTTTGTAATGGGTAAAATTTTTACAGATTTAAAGACCTAAATCTCTTCCTTAACTTCTTTCTCCAAAACTAACACACCTCTTTAGAGAATGCTAGCTACTCCCAGAATGTAATATGACCAGAATGTAAATTTGCTGTAAGTTTCGTGACAAAGAAATGAGTTGAACACTGAGATATAATTGTATAAGGAAACAAAGTTTCTGCAATATATAAATCTGAAAAGTATTTGCACAACATTTGACAGCACTCTGAGGGATTGCAAACTCAGGCCAATGCATCACAAGAAAAAAAAAAAAAGACTTTAAAAAAAAAAGTACGCTTGTTTGGTTTTTTTGGTGTTTTTGTTTTTGTTTTTGTTTTACAGAGTGTTTAATCGGCAGGGTACAATGTTCCATTTAATTCTCTGCAGTGTAGCTCTTGCCAGTCATGTTTCACTGCTGATCAGTGTTTACTTTTTTTTTTGACAGACTTAGAGCTAATCTTAAAAAATAAGTGACTTTGAAAACAAGTAATTCTTAGTAGTAGCTGATTTCAAAGATCAGAATTTTGTCCTTTAGAAAATATTCTGTCCATTGATTAGACCTAATGTCAATAATGTAGCAGGCTTAGGAGGACCTCTGCTATTCTCTTTGTACTGTTAACATGAAAATATCTACAGAGAGATGATTTAAGTAGTCCAAGAAATGCTACAGTTTAGGATCAAATTGAACAGAACTTGTAAGATATATTGATTCCAAGAGCTGTAGGTGTAGATACCATAGGAAGAAATAATGAAAGTATTTTTAAGGAAATGAAAAAAAGAATAGAGACAAAAACATAGATTACCATTCTAAACTCTGGTATTTTAAAAGCAAAATCATGTTACAGTCCTCCAAGAAAAGGAAAAAAACAGAATTACTCTAGTGATATTATTTAATTTGGTACATTTGAGAAATAACTTAGACATTAAAGGTCAGTGATGGAAGCAGGTGAAGAAAAAAGCAGTGAGGAAACAGCCATTGTTAACTTCCCACAGCTTGATTTCCAGAATATCTAGTAGAAAGGGCGGGGAGTAAGGAAGGCAGGTTTTTTTTACTTACAAAGTCACATGTGTAACTCTACAGGCTAAGGAAAACTGAAAGGAAAAAGAAAAACCAAATTGGCTTACTGATCTCAGATGCTATAACACTAAGATTGTGCCATTGTGATATTTCACGGTCAAGTGGCTTAGAAGTATAGATGGACCCATTTCCAGAATGAATGTTAAATATCCTGTCAAGGTCAGTGTGACGATCCAGAGAAAACCTATATATGATAAAAAAATAAAAAGTATTGTCAAATTTATAGAAAATGGAAGAAAGCATATATTTCACAGGTCAATACAGATTTTACATTCTATATGTTCCATTACAAGGATTAGTTTTGAAATGACATATATTTAGTTTCTATAAACACTTCTGAAAATTCTGAATGTTCACTCCACAGAATAAGGAATTAAAATTGGAAGAATTTCAAAAATATGATTCAGTAGTGTAATATTTGATAATAAGAGCTTTTACAGATATATATGAGAATCATAAAAAAGTCAGAATTTCAAAATAATAATTAAAGAATTTTTTTATCTTGAAAGGAAAGTTGTCTTTGATATACTGTTTTTTTCAGACCAAAACTGATAGTAATTCATGAGCTTTTCAGAAGTATTGCTATAAGTTTAGCTTCTACAATTCAGGATATAATAATTCACTAGAGATCAAGTTAAAAAAATCTGTATGCAGAACTTTCACGAAGAGACGTTAAAGGACCTTCTATATTGCTGTAGTTATACTTCTGTAGGCAAAACAACTCCTAACATAATATGATGGTGTCAAACTAGTATCAGAAAATTGTTCTTTTCCCCATTTTTTTTCCTAATATTTAACACTGCTTTCAATTAAGATTGAACCTTTGATGTGGAATTTAATGTAGGATTTTTCCAAATACAGAGCATTTATCAGTGTATGTGGCAGAATTGGGCCAAATTTTTAAAAAAGTTAGCTAGCACAATTGTACGGTGCAATCAAAACAGTTGTTCATGTATCTATAAAATTTTATGAGTGATCTAAACAGTTCATCGAGTGTATCTGGTTTCACTTACAGTGCTTAATTAAATTGAGCCAAATAAAAAATACTGTGGTATGAAAATAATATTTATACAGTTTTGGTGGCTATTGTTTGCTCAGTCTACCAGACACAATAGAAGTAAATATGTAAAACAAACAAATGAAACTCCAACAAACAAGTCAACACCAAAATGAATACAAAAACAAAACAAAAGAAAATTAGAACAGTCAAGAAGACTTCTGAAAGTGCAATAAAGACTTGCTCAAACTGGTTTTTTTTACTGTTACCTCACTATAATAACTCTCAGTTAGAATGAAATAGAAATCTGCTATTTTGTAGAGAAATTATATTTAAGACTATTTGGTTTATATGATAAGGATTTTATTTTACTTCATCCATGGTATTAGTTTTATTGAAGACAAGAACTTATATCATCAGCACTCTACCTAACAGTTTTTCAGCAGGCAACAATCACTTCTCTAGCTAACAAGATCTTTTCTACATTACTTCATTAAAACATGAGATAAGCACATATTTTTACCCCATCATATTACTTCTAATGGCTTCCAAATGGTACCAAAATTATTATTTCCAGAAAATACCTTCATATTCATTGAATAGAAATAGAAATTAGTGCAACAGAAAGCTATTTGTACTCAGTTTACAGGAAGACTAAATTGCATGTAGTTTTAATAAAGAGAAATTAGTATTTTTAAAAACAGCTAAACAGAAAAAAACCCCAAAACCTGAATCAATACCACATCTTGAATTTATGACTTTTTTTTTTAAATAACAGTGTTAAAGTATTATAGAAACTGCTCTGATTTCAGCATATGCCAGCCTTCAGACTACATTAGTTTAAAGGTTAGCTGTTAACTTCTGGGGTAAAAATGTTGTACTTTGTATTTGGTATTGATCTTGTAAGAAATAAAAGCTTGTAAAAACTTATCCTAGGTAGTTATTGTTTGAATGAATATACAAGGTTGCTTTGAAAATTGAGGAACAAAACAAATCCCATTCAAATTGTTTTAAGTTCTTGTTTTCAAATAGATAACATTAATTGAAATCTGAAATTCCTGTACTATGAATAACAATATCACATATATCTTTGATTTTTTTCTTCAAGAGAACTAAATCTAGGTTCAGTGGTCTCTTTCTACTTTTTACAAATTTCTTTACTCTTGTAACTATTGGTTTTCTCCACCTTATTCTTCTAAATTAAAAATCAAAAGGATGTAAAAAAATATATAAAATAATCTTTAGCTTACTAGTCTCTGTAAATAATAGTGGTGAGGGAAATGCCTACAACAGTTCTTCAATTCAAGTTGCGTCAGATACAAAACAAGCAAAAGCTCCAAGTTTGTTCTTTTTCAGTCACAATTAAGACAGTATAATTACTGAAACTGGCAGTTGTCTCTTGTAATTAGAGTAGATAAAGTTGCAGGGTTATTTATATATTCTGAAAGTTTAGAGGTGTGCTGTTATGTCTTATCTTTTCCATACACATGAATTACCATAGGAGAAAATAAGATTATTTTCACTTTCCAATCTACCTGGGCCTTATGAAGAAATATGTGGCAATTGACTATAAAGTCAGTAAAAACGGTTCTTTTATTACAATGTAAATTTGGTACTTTTTTTTTGGCATTTCAGACAGCATATATCCTTGGAAAGCGTTGTCTTACATTTTTCTTAAAGCTTAAGCGTTATAGAAAAATAAACTAATACCTTCCCCTCTCCCCAAATATAATTTATAACATACTCTTGTGTGAAAGTGAATGGCTGTTCCCCAATGTGTTTGGAGGTTAACAGATTAACATAGTTCTCAGTTCTGTCTATGTTTGGGACACTAATAAATAACAAAAAACACTACCACCTTATTCCTGTGAATAATGTGTACATGAAAATTCAAGCTGCATTACTATTTATCTTAATTTCTTTATCACATAATGGATTTACAGAATCTGAAATATTACCTTATTGGACTTGAGGTTGAATCAGGATCCCTTGCCATTACTGTTCCTATTATTGTCCCCAGCTCAATATCTTCATGCACCTCAAAAAGGTAAGAAGATCTGCTGAAAATGGGAGGTTCATCTACATCTTCTACAGAGATTTTCACAATAGCTGTATCTTTGAAAGGCCCAAGATAATAGAAGCGTGGATCCACATGGGTATTCTCAGCTTCTACTTTCAAAGTATAAAGTCGTCTTGTCTCATAATCCAGTGGCTAAAATAAAAATTGTGACAAAACTTATTAAATTACATTTATATATTGAGAGATAATGGAAACTGAAGAGGACTCAAGCCTTATCAGATACTGCCCTGCATTGTGGGAACACCAACACAATTCAAATTTTCCCCACCACAGGAATTACTTTGTCTAGTAAGAAATTTCCATGGTTTTTAGAGGAAGTGTCTCTTCCTAAACATTAGTTGAATTATCTCAGCATCAATGACAAAAAGATTTTCAGTGCAAATAAACCAATTGTTTAGGGAACTTTGCAGCTGTTTCACAAGAACATGGATTTGAAACAACCACAGAAGCATTTAAAATACTTGAAATACAGAGTGGAAATAGTAACAGTTTAGAACAAGGTACTTAATACTAATATTTCTCAAGAAATACCGTAAACTCTTGGATAATTAAAATGACCAGAGTATTCTTATTGTCAAACCTACGTAGCTGGTCTTAAATATCAGGAATGTTTCAGATGTCTTTTAAGGAAGGTGTGTGTGTCAAAGCTCTCTATATCTAGGGAAACAGTAAGAGCTTAATCCTGTTCCTTTTCATTTAATTCAATGAATCCAGCATCAGAGTTTTTTGCAAAATAGAGTTGACATTTTTGTCAGCAGTTCCCTTTTAAAATGGAAGGAGGAACGTCTCAGGGTTATAATTAGAAATCACTTTGGATAGAAAAGAATTCTATTCCTTCAAATTTTTCTAGCTGTCATAGAAAAAAAATGTTAGCTAATTAATGATTCTGAGGAAATGAGCAAGATGAGAATTTACCTTTCTGACACAAAGAAGACTTCATTAACTCTCACAAAATCTCAGAGAAATATAGAACTAGTGGTTTTCATTCATCAAAATGGGTGGTTGAAGATTTATTTTTCTTCTTCCTAACTGCTTTTAAATATTAATTAATGTTCACAAAAGATGCAAAGTGACAGATTAAACATTTAAATACACTATTCAAGAGCAGAAAGATGCAGTCCAGTGAAAGAATGAGTTTCTTCACTGCCCCAGATTTGTTTTAAAAAAATAGTTAGAGCAGATGGTAGAATATCTGAATACAGCTGAAAAATGCAACACAGTGTTACTATTTAACCTAGATCTGAGACTATTGGTGTGTTTATAAAGTGGAGCATGCTGTTGTTAAGGGATGATGGCTTCAAGCCCAGAAGCAAAGAAAAAATGCTAGTCCTGCTATATTCTAGTTAGCTGGCTTAATTTGCCAGAATGTGCCCAATGAATATGTAAAGTTGCTTCTACAACATAGACATCCAATTTGGACATCTCCTCCACCTACACTGCAAAACATGAATATGAAACCTGTGGATTAAACAGGTATTCCAACACGTTAACAGTAATGAACCAAACTGTTGCCCAAATATATGAAATTGTGGCAAATCAATTATTTTGTCCGTGAGAACTTGTATAGAAAAAATTGTACAGAAAAAGTTCTTTTACAACAGATGTTAAAATCAGACTTAATAACTTAAGGGTTCAGTAAAGGAACACCAACTATTTGTAGTTATTCAACACTAAAAAGAGAAATTACAATCAACGAGGATAAATAATAATAATAAAACCCCAGAATATTTTACTAAATCAATGAACTCTGCATTCTCATCTTCTTCCTTGCTAGTTAATGTTGTTGTCTATGGTATTCAATAAACTACTTATTCATCACCAGGAGAAAACATCCTGAAAAATGCATATTCTGTCAGACTGTTAATAACAAAATCAGAAGATCTTGTTCATCAGTATTTAGTAGTGACATTTTTGGAACTACTGTATTATAACACGAATTTTTTTTATGTTTGATTCAGCTACTGGACTGTTTTTTCAAGATTCTATTAGTTCAGTATAATAGTAGACTCCAAACTTTGTTTGGTCATTCTTTCCCGGGTAAACTACTACAGTGACTATGAACACAGAAGAATATAGAGATTGAAGAGTAACACTCCCTTATCTTTGCAGAACTTATCTTTTCCTTGGTTACCATTATCAAGAGATGTGGACATATATTTTATATCACTGTTTAATTCATTATTTTATGCTTACGGAGATTTGTTTGAAAAGCTAATATAAACAGTGCTTTATGATAGAAATGATGCCTGAACTCTTTAGAAACACATCTCAAAAGCCCAAAGACAAGGACCAAGAGATTTCTGGAAAAGAATTTGTTGAGGAGCAGGAGAGAGGCATTTCTAACTGTGAGATAAGCACTTAGAAGATAAGCATCGGAAAGTGTCCTGACAATGCAACACAGAGGGCCCAACTAAAGCTAGCTCTGAAACAAGAACACCATCATTATGTACACACTGCTCATGTGGTAACCACCTGATATGCTGGAAACAGGAGTTTGAACTTGCAACTCAACTTTCATGAGTGTGTTTGTGTTCTGGTATACACTGGTCACGCAAGGAGATGAGAATCTCACAGATAAGGGAAATCTATGTCTCCAAGTAGTGAGTGAACTGCTGATCGCTTGCTGAACAAAATAGGTTACATGAATATGAAATAAGTCTGCATTTAAAAACACAGAGATAATCAGTGAGTCTGGTCCCTTTTTTCATACTTTGTTGGCAACAACACTTTACACCTATGCTGCATCTCAGCTATAGTTACCGACTTTTATTTCCAGTTCACCTTAAAAGGAAATAGTCAGTGATTGAGGATGTTTGCAAATGTTAAGCAGTTAGTACTTCATCTCATGATCTAAGCAATGAATATTTGTGATATAATATTAACACAAAAACCATTTAGTGAATGCTATTAATAGACACCTTTCGCACAGTTATGATGCCTTCCTGTGTGTCCTTCTGTGTCACAATATCAAACATGTCAGTCCCATCGCCATCTATAATTCTGTACTCTACTTCTGCATTTTTTCCAGTGTCTGCATCTGTGGCTTTAACGCTGCCAATGGCTGTCCCAACTGGGGAAGACTCAGGAACACGGAGGTGGATGGTACCTACCAAAGAGACAAAGAGCCACTCAGGACACCCACAAGCCAGTAGACATGCATTAAGTAACATCGTGTCACACAGTAGTTGATAACATATTTTTGTGTATCTTTTATTCTAGAGACCTTACCATTTAATACCGAGCAGAGGAGCAAAATTTGAGACAGAGAACTATGCAGAGGAAAGCTTTAGATAGAAGATTGCAAACAAAATTGTAGAAAAAACAAATTCATAGAAAAATAGGCTTGAGAAGGACCTCTATTCTATCTCAAAGAATCAACTGTCTGTACCTCTCTTGCCCTTCTTTTTCTTTCATTCCTGAAACATCATGTAGAAAGACTGCTTTGTGTTCTTGCCAGCTTTCACTCTACTTTTTACCCTTTAATATCTAATCTTTAGGATACATTTTACATATATTTTATTTTGGAAGCAATACAAGGAACAAAATTCCTTGACTTCACTGGTCAATTCTAAGCAACAGACTGACATTTCAGCTTTCAAAATTAGATAGTCAGATATCATACTAAGTAAATTTGAGTAATATATTAATGCAGAGGTAGACTTTTGAAAATCCACAAGCAGGTGTGCCTATACTTGTTAAAGCAGTTAAGTCATATTTAAATGGGCTTATGAACATTGCAATTTTGAGGTTTTGCTACTTTTCTTAGCTCAGTTGCATCCCTTTATTTTGGTGTCATACAGCTGATAAAACACATAGGAATAAAACTGTCATCATTCAGACGTGCTGCAGTAAATTGAAATAAACATCTTACCATATATTTTAGTGTTCTGTGTCCTAGGCTTTGTGTGAAAACTGTAAATAAGATTTGAGATATTTGGCCCCATCTGTCAGAACACATGTTATAAAAACACGTGGGGGACATAACACACAATGATGAATCCTCAGAAAAAGATTTTAAAATTAATGCAGATATGGTTGTCATTTCAAAGATGAAAGTGAAGTCATCAGATCTCTATTGAAAAACATTTTCTTCTATGGCCTTAGTTAAGTTTTCCAAGATTTGCTGTTCTGCTTAGGGACTAAATTGAGTGAGTTAGAAATATAGTTTAGTTGACAATAACAATAAGAGTGGAAGTGGCAAAGGCCAGCAACTACAACAGGAAAAAACTGAACAGCCTACCCAAAAAGCAGGACACATATACATTGTCATAAATAAGCAGTACAGAAAAGTCCATAAGGGTTGTTATTAGTTTTGTGCAATCAAGAAGAATCATGAGGAGACAGCAGTGGCAAGGTTGTATGAGAAAGCCACTGGCAACATGATTTTAACATATCTTCAGAAAAGCACAGGTGAAGAGTATTGGTGTATTACAAGTCAGCTACAGAGTGAGACAGTGAAAAAACCCCTATTATTCATCAGGTCATTTGAGACTTTTTATGCTTCTACAGAGCTAACTCACAGAACTAATTTTATTCTGTTCTATTATTATGTTACCACTTGACAAACCTAAAAAAAAACTCCTAAAATAAAAAAATCAATATGTTCACATAGTTTGCAATTAAATTTTGAATGAAAAATATTGAATTTTAATCTCTTCATATAATTTTACTTAGGCAGCGTTTAATATGAAACTGACATATAGCAGCAGAATGAATACTTTATGGCCATGTATACTCCATGTTCTATTTACATGTATTTATTTTTACTCAGTTACATTTTGGTGTTTATCCTGCATTTACTCTAACATTTTTATTAGCTTTATCTAATACCTAAACCTGTATCCTTTGCTACATTAGTACAGAACCTCTCTAACCATTTATATAATGGTTAAAAAAAAAAAAGATTAAAAAAAATGGCCTCAGTACCTATTAATATTTAATCAGTACTACGTGAGACTATAGTGAAAGACTGTGGTTTGGTTTTTTCCCAGTTAATATTCATACACTATAATTATTTTTATGGAATGCGAACTATTCTCCACATTTTTTTTCTGGAGTGCTTAAAACTACATCCCTAAGCTATGCCTTGTGGACATTACTTTGACTCCCAGTGCAATACCCAAGTCATTAATTTAGTCCACAAAATGGTAAGAGCTTATATATTGAATTGCTAATAAGGTAGGGGAAACAGAGAGTGAAAATAACCAGAAATTTATAATCTGAAAGATAATTTTTAATCTAACCTATCCATTTATAGAAATCTCCACCATAGTATGAGACACTTCATTTTATTATTTATGTCACTGGAGACATTTATGCATGGATTAAGTATGGGGTGCAGTGCAGCTTTATACACTGTCTCAGAACACAAATTACACCGAACTAGAATTACGCTTGCAAAACTCTGCCGTCAATCTTATTTCTCACTTCTGAGGGAAAGTAGTTTACTGTTTGCATTTACTTCAGTGGGTGATGTTTTTTCATTTGTCTGTCAGGAAAAGAAATGGGAGGAACAAGGAAAGGAAAACTTTTCCATATACTAAGGAGAAATCAGCTGAAAGATTAAAGTCTACACACTTTTGACTGCAAATACTTCAGTCATCCATAAAGAATGAAAAATCAGTCTTATTTTTTTGTTTACCCTTCTTCTGATTCACTCTCAAATAAGCATATAATGTAAATATTTTCACAGAGTACTACAGGCTATAGTCTCTCAGGAGGCATGGGTTGCCATAATTTAGTTGCACTGAGTTTCAGTCAGACTCAGGTTTCTAAGCCCATAAATCACTTATCCCTTTATTGCTGGTCAACACCATCTCCTTACTTCTGAGAACATTTGGGAAATATTACAGTTGAAACAGAGATCCAATGTGTGAGGTCTTTGATGGCCTTTCTGCAACACAGAGAATTTTATCATGTTTCCTCAAAAGAAGAACCACTGCTATCTGTATGGTTTTCAGCATATCTTTAGGAGGAGACAAATATTCTGAAGAACTCTTGCTCCATCTTCTTTTTTTTTTCTTTGAAACTATGATAAAATGAATTATGTGAATTTCCCACAATTGTAATATGAGTTTCTTCTGGGAGACATTTAAGCTAGTTTGAAACATTTTATTGAAACATATAGCTATAATATGCTGAGTCCTGTGAAAACATAATGGGCATTTTAATACTTTTCGTGGTATTTCATAAATCTGATATGAATATTATTGTCTCATGAACCTATTACATCTGGATTTTTATTAATGGAACAGAAAAATAATTTAACTTGATCAGTTTCAATTCCAGTAGTCTCATGAAACTCTGTTAAAATCATGAATCATTATAATGTCTATTTGCATTTTGAGATTAAATATAATGATTTTTTAAAAAGTCAATAGCTAATTTTGCTTTTATATATATCTAGTAAAGTGAGTCATCTTTATAAATGTTTTAGTTTTCAATACCAGTGAAATATACATTTGTATCTAGCAAAGAAATTAGCAGAGAGAAAGTAGAGAGAAAAATAAAACAACAACAAAAAAACCTCATAAGGAGTAAGACTAAAAGGTTCTTTAAAGCAAAGGACACATCTGATTTAACATGACATTAAAGAAAAATGCAGAGATTCTACGTCAAGTCCTCGTCTGACTCAAATATGATCTTGGACTTCCAGATAAACCAAGTAAAAATGGTCTAGAAAGTTGGTTCCATCATTTTAACTTCTAATTTTACCCACTGTTTAAGAAACAAGAAAAAGAAAAGAATATATATACGTGTTTGAATCTTATATGCTGTCTTAAATTTAACTGTTAAAATTTTCTTTTCTGTAAGGCATCTGTAAGACATCTCTGAATAATCTTCCTCAACATGTCCAGAGAGGAGCAATACAGCACACCTCACCTATGCAGTGATGGAAATACCATAATCTTCTATATACCAATGAAAATTGTAAACATAATAAATATAAAAGTTTTACACAGAATACATAAAATGATAAATTAACAAAAAATTCTGTCCAGAAGAGGACCTCTGTGGAAATGCACAAATTCTAATTACTTGATTGTTCAGGATTTTTTTATTTTGAGTGTGTATATGAAACCACATGCTGATAAACATCTTAGCTAAAATCATATATATTTACTGCAATATTAAATTGAACAAAGTTATGTCCTCCATTTCTGCCATGAAGAGCATCATTTGAAATTGATTCTGTTATTTTGATCCTAAAGAGTAAATCTGTAACTACTGGAATCAGCAGAGTTACATAGAAGAAAAAATGTCTGGTGAGAATACTCTAAATCCTAAGTCCAAATAATCTTGTACATGTTACAACTTTAATTAATACAAAAGGCTTTAAATATATTTAAAATACTTAACCTTTACAAGTTTGATGTTACGTGGTTAAATATTTCTATGTTACATAGAGACCGAGAACAATTTTATATTTTAGTTTGAGTATACAAAGTCTTCATAGTTGTACTATGAGAAGGTAAAAAGCATTATATAAAGCTTCACTAAACTTAAGCTTCAAAAATTACCAAATAAAGTTAAATGTATTTTACTTTACTTTTGGAAATTTTCTATTAGGTTTTGTAGCTCTGCAGCTGAAAAAGTACAAATCTGTTTGATTCCCTTCAAGTAATTTTTTTTCCACAGTTTTCATGATTAAATATTTAAGCAGATACTACAATTCAAACATTTCTGCATATCCAGAATTACTACATGTTTTATTCTCCAGTGGGGGAGCGTGTGGGATTTAAACAATAGGTAAGAAAAGAGAAAAACATTGCTCTAATGCTCTTATGAATCCATCTACCATCCCTTCCCATACTACTGGGAAGTATTCCAGGTTTACTGCAGTTATATTTGACCATGTAACTGTTTTCTAACAAACAAATGCTGTGACATTTAATATACTGCTTTAATAATCATAATCAGTACATAAGCCTTTTGTTTATGTGTGCCTCATAATCTAGGTTTACTCTAAATTAAACCAGATGGTGACTGCTTAACTCTTACAGTACAAGGCAACTGTTAAATGCAGCTTACTCTGGGGGAATCGAGGTGGATTGTCGTTGACATCGGTCAAAGTGATGTTCACGGTGGTGGTCCCTGATAATCCACCCATCTGGCCTCCCATGTCCTTTGCCTGGATAACTACTTGGTACTGCTCCCTGTTCTCTCTGTTCATGTTAGGCAAAGCAGTCCTGATGATGCCTAAAACAAATAAAGAATTAAAAAATAAAATTGTTAATAATGTCTTTATGTTTTATGTACAGCAATCTGCTGCATCTTTTTTTTTAATTAGTCTTGAAATCTGCCTCTAAAATGTTCATTTAATGTTTCAAAGTACAAATTTCCATCCATAAGTTTTATAATAGTCTTTTTGTACAAGCTATCTCTTGGTTCAAGTCTTAGTTCTACATCACACCTCCCTTTCCAGTTTCATGCTAAAAATTATTCAATTATGTTCAAGGTTTATGAGTAGAAAGAAGACCTTTTATTAATCCAAGTATAACCATTAAGAAAATAATAACATTTTCTACCTATGTCAGAAATGCTGTTACTTAGTTCTTACACTATCAATAGTACTGCTGCAAAATTACTTATACTTCATAGTGTCAGTTGTAATAACTCAGAGCTTTTATATGTGTTACAAAAATTATATATCATGAAAAAAAACCCAAGAAATATTAATGAGTTATTTTTTTTTTATGTGATCTGAGATCTTTTGAATGAAAGAAAAAGTTAAAAGTTTATGGTAAATAAAAATAATGAAAATTTTTCCTGACCTGTTTCTGGTTCCACAGAGAAATATGGCTGTCCTTGAAGTATGCTGTAAATTATTCTGGCACTGTTTCCGTATGAAGGGTCATCGGCATCAGTTGCTGTAACTTGGACCACAGAAGTACCTTAAACATTCAAAGTCAAGTTAGTTTCAGGTGGCACTAGGTGGAGGTCTAAGAGCATCAATTTCCATTCCAACAGACACCAAAGAGAATTTCAGCTATGTCAACTGGATTTTCCAAATATATTTGTGATCTTATAGCCAACTCCAGGTACATTCTTCCCTATTTCAGGGCCTCCTACACAAATTTAATCTATACTTCCCTAATCCCACAAGTGTAATTAGTATTTAATTAGCAAATGTAAACAGTAGCTATGATTGAGCTGAATTCTTACCTTTACCAAGTTAAAATAATTCAATGTACTCACATTCTTCAGAAGACATTTGGTTTTATTACACTAATTTTTCCAGGTTTGGGGTGGTTGTGGGTTTTTTGGATTTTTTTGTTTTGTTTTATTATGTTTAATGATGCCAAGATGATATGAAATTACATATGCAGGAACATGACAGAAAAAGATGATTAAATAGGTCATTGAAACTTGAGAAAAACAAGTCATCAATTCTCCCTGCTTTCCAAGTGTTACTACGGATAGATACTACCAGAAGAAATGTTACCATATGAACTTTGAAATCTGCTGAATATTTAGACTACAGAAAATTAAAAATATAGGAAACAATAAAAAAAAAAAGGAAAAAAAATCATGACACACATGTGACTGGTTAGCCATGGGCTAATCTGATGATCAGAAGACTTATTTCCCCTTTTATTGCAATTCTTTCAAAATTCTTTTCCCCACCAAATACTACCAAATGTTACAAAATAAAGCATCTGTAAATCTAAGGTCCTTGTCACAGCTACTTATTCTCTTTCATAGCTTGACTATACTACATATTTATTCTAATATATATAAGTAAGTAGAAGCAAATGCTAAACTACCTCCATTTATTTGGAATTTTATGGCATGATCTGCTTTTTATGTGTAAATTGTTCAATTATGGCACCAATATCAAGGGAACGAGCATGTACCTAACTGCTGAAACACTGATAAGTTCTCAGGCATGTTCAGTTTTCAACTGCTAGAGGACAGAAATACTTGTTTGAGTGAGTCCCAAAAACTACTTGCATTTTGTAAAGAAGGCAAAATCAAAATAGGTAGATTCCTTGTTATAATATTCCATATTAAAATGAAATGAAACACAGATTTAAGAAAGCAAAGTCCCAAACACAAAATAAAACAAAAAAAGGATAAAAATTACTACAGAGTTATAATGAAAATAAGATAAAATTATGAGTAGTTTTTACTGTGTTAATGAGTGTCTAGTGAATGTCTAGACTATGTCTGAACATGAAAATCGAAATAACTTTTAAGGATAAGAATGTAGGGGTGATAGATCTGTCCTAAAAGCTTTGTCTCTTTATGATTCACACATGTGAATATATATACCTTCAACCACACTGGACTCCATTTGTAGATATATGTCTGTATAACTGTTCCATTAAAAGATACCGAGCCATTTTTGTTGAATATATTTAAGTTCTGAGGATTGTTGCCTTGATTCTGAAATGCATTTTTTGGACCATCCTACTATATAGTAATCTGCAGTGCTAGAATGTATGCTTACTCCTAAAGAATATTTTCTTTGAAATAGCAAAGATGTGTAAAAGAAAGATAAATCATGTTCAGTACCTGAAGCGCTTCAAGTTTAAGAAGAAAGGTGAAAAAATATCAAGCCACTGAGTACATTGACCAACATAGGATTATCCAAGTAAAGTTTACAACTCCTCCATTTTATATTCATAAAAACAGAACAGTTATAATCAAGGCTGGCCCAACAGCACAAGGTATTAATCAGAAATGTCTACACTGCAAACCCATGAAAGGCAATATTTTGTCTCTGATACATGTACCATTTCTTTTTTCTGATTTTCACCTTTCCTTCATTTGTTCAAACTAGAAGTATTCATGAATAGGCCAATTGTATGAGATTTTTATTTCATGTTAGTTTAAAAAAACATGTAGAATCAACTTTGAAGGATAATTTGGAAGAAAACCAAAGAATAGGTTTCATAGCTCTAAAATATAATAGTTCCATTTGAAATGTAATAACATGTATGTATAAAATAATTATTGATACCTTAGTTATGAGTGTTACAATGAACATAAATATTATTTTAATACACATACACATGAAACAGAACAAATTGTGCCATCTATTCTCTCTAGCTGCAATGAGCATGGTTGCATATATTCATCCATTAAAATCTGTCAGACACTTCTGAAAACTGTAGATTTGATCCTGTTTCCTTTACAATCTGTGGGAAGAGGTTTGTACTTTTATCACTATCACACAGTGCAATTTACTTGGAGGGATATGCTCAGGACAATGTACACCCCTTACCCAGAAGCAGTAAGGATGATCTGTACCTTTTAATGTTACCTCAGTTCTTTGGTTTTTACAGGCCATGGGTTAGGTACCTGGTAGGGCAAGTGCAAGAGCACCACTACCTTTCCATGTGCCATTCAGGGTGCACAACTCACCATTTTGATCTTGGCTCTTGCTCAGAAGTACAAAAGAGGGATCAGTGATTCCTATGAAAAACCTGACAGAAACCATCCCAAGAAGCAAACAGGAGTAGTATTATCCATATATCAGTTACATTGTGCACATCAGCTGTCAAACCACTAGCTGGTTTTGCTTTGCTTCAGTACACTGAAGACTACTGATGCTCAAGAATACAAATACATTGTACTGACCTGAAACCTGGACCAATAATGCAAAGGCATTTAAGATGATCAATTGTGCCAAGCTTTAAAAACTACATTATGGGTGTCAGTGAACACTGCTTGGTGTGGGCCTTGGACTATCTTTTATGTAGACACAAGTTTCTTCTGATGAAGTCGGTCTTTGGCCCTCAGATCCTAATCTGAACTCTATAGGAGGGCATGAATGACACGGTGATAATATACTGGAGAGCTGGAGATGGACATTTTACAAGGGCATATAGTGATAGGACTAGGGGGAATGGCTTCAAACTGACAGAGAGTAGGTTTAGTTTGGATATTAGGAAGAAATTCATTACTACCGGGGGGGTGAGACACCGGAACTAGTTGCCCAGAGAAGTTGTGGTGACCCATCCTTGGAAGTGTTCGAGGTCAGATTGTGTGGGGCTCTGTGCAACCCTGCATCCCTACCCAGGGCAGGGGTAGTTGTAACTAGATGATCTTTAAGGTCCCTTCCAACTCAAACCATTCTATAGATCTATGAGTATGACACCATCTATGTTAATTATAACACCAATGAATTCTGTTCTTTTCTCCTTGCATAATTGCAAATTTTACTATACCATAAATGAGAATTATACAGTGGTAAGCTTGGCCCAGAAAGAAACAGTCTTCTGTCAGATTATTGTAGTTCTCAGAAGGCATATTTTAACATAAGTTTAATTATAATGTTTGAATCTCCCTAGGATCTAGGACTATAATAGTAATTAATATATTTGGCCCTTTTTAATATGTTCGGTGCAAGTATCTTCAAACACCACACAAGTATTAATGATTTCGACCTCAGAGTGCATTTATGATGCATATGTGTTAATAAAAATCACTGAAGATAATTACTTAGGAAAAGGAATGCACAAAATAACCATCGTAGAGCTGAATTCTAAACTTAGATTTTATCTTTTCTTTTCTCCCAGCTGAGTTATGTGATATTTATCTAGAGCAAGTACCCTCCATAGTAAATTATCCATACAAATAACAAGCCAAATTAATAGAAATTTTCTACTCTTTCTAATGAAAATGACATGTTCTCCCCTGAAATAAACTATTTAATGCTGCAGAATACAAAAAAAGAACTTGAATGGGCTGGATATTCAGAGAAATTGATGTTAGAAATGTCTTTGACTACATGGTACTCTTGTAACTTAGAAAACAGTAAGTTTGTGCACAAATCATATCAGTGAAAACTTTCAATTCTTTTAAAATGTCCCTTTCAAGGAAAAATAATGTTTAATCGTGATGGGGGGTTTCTTCTGTGTTTTATCTATTTTTTTAACTCTTTGTCCTATGTCCTTGCAGCAAGATTTGTGTGCAGAGTGAAATTGAACTTTGTAAAAATCTGAAATTATAATAATTTGGGGTTTCAAAATCTATCATTATTGATATATAATTATAAGTCAAAAGTTGCAAAAGGGTTTGGTGAGAGAACTGTATATTAAAAAAAAAAAAAAAAAAAAAAAAAATCTATGTTAACAGGAAACCAGAAGGAAATGCTATAAGATAAATGCCATGGCAGAGAGGACTAAGAATTGGGAATTGGTGAACAGCACTAATAAGGGAGTATGTAGGAAGCCTAGGTAAAAAGTTAAGCAATAGTATCTCTTAACTGCTTTCTGAGGAGAAAGAAAAAAGTATAATGAGAGGTAGAGATGACAGGCTAATTGTAGGACACACAACCTGTACTTCACATGTAAACTTGGAGGGAGGTTACATGTTCTGAAGCATATATTGATATCTCTAATTTAGAAGTAAAGATACATGATGGAATAAGGATAAGGAATGATTAGGGAATATATAGGGAATAAAAAAAGTCTAAATCAAAAGTTCTGAAAGTTTTTTATAAATATACTAGTAGGCAAAATCCATGGAATAATCCATATAGAGGAAAATAAATTCATGTGCAGTTCTGAAAAGAAACCATCTAATGAGCAGATAGAGATATGGGACAAATATGATGGACAGAGCAGAAGATTGTCATCAAAACCAAAAGAACATTCTGAGACATAAACTTTGAAAGTAAGAAAAGGGAAAAATGAAAAGATTAAATATCCAGTAATCAGTAAAAAGACTTCAGGAGAACAAGTCGTCTTCTAGGATATCGACCGAGCTGCAAGATCCTGAAGTTGGCCCATTTATGTCTACCTTTCCTATGTTTAATGAGCAGCAGAAGAAAGATGAGCAGGACAACAAAGAATTTATGGGCCTTTGTCAATACACTCTATTTGATAATAGAAATAGCTACATGCTCAGGTATCCCTCTGGTTAATACCACATCTGAGGAAAAATCAAAACTACTGTTTTTTGTCTGAAAGAGGCTGGTGTCTGGCTACATCATGATTTGATACCCTATGGATGGGGAGAGATGTAGTAGATAATGATTTAATAGTCTGTTTCTTACTTTCTAGCCATCTTTGTAGTACCTCATAGTACAGGGTGTTTTAGGATGGAGCAAACCCTGTACTCCAAGGGTGTGCAGATCTTAATTATTTCAAGTTTTTGCTACTTGTGCACTTCTTTATTTTCTTAGTGTGATATGATACCATTTTTATCTTCTTTTATTCGGATGAGTGCATACAGAGTTCATATCACCATGGCTGCAGTACAGATGTATATAAATTGACAAAACAGTGACAAAACTGCAGAATAGCTGACTTTTTGACACTTCTTAAAGTACAGATAAGATTAAACCCATTTACAATAGTGATATTCAGTACTGGGATTGAGAGGCCAGGCACCAGATAGCAGAGGTTTTGAGAATGCAGTCTCAGAATAACATAAATACAAGGAACAAATACAAGGAACAAACAAGTTGTAAGTTACTAATCATATTACAGACTGAAAAAGAACCCATATTTGTCTTCTAAAAAACATCATTTGTGTGGTGAAAATACGTATAAAAGATAATGACAACATCTACAGGAATTGGAACCAATGGACAAAAAGCACTGTTCCAGTGTTGCCTCCCCCAGTAAAAGGCAAGGCATCAGATCAATGTTACCTGTAGCAGGTCCTGTATCACCTTTGGTAGTGAAAGAGCCATGCCTTTTCATTTGCTATCCACCTCATTTTCTTATTACCACTCACTAATACTCTTATATATAAAATGACCTTTCTCTATAAAGTCGGTTTAAAATAAATAAAAATTTAAAAAAACACTGTTTGGGTATGTTTATGTGCCTGTCTAGCGGTCCAACCTTCACACCTGATAAAGTGGCTGATAGTAAACTATTGAACTTGGAGGTACAGACAGTAGCAGTAGTGCAAGACATTCTATAAACATATAGATGTATTTTTAGTGAATAATTCTGTCGTACAATCATAGTATACTGAACTGGAAAGGACCCATAAGGATCATCAAGTCCAACTTCCTGCTTTTTGCAGGACTAACTAAAACTAAATCATGGACTAAGAGAAGCATTCAAGATACTCCTTGAACTCTGACACTTTCCTGGGGAGCCTGTTTCAGTGACCGACCAATCTCTCAGTGAAGAACCTTTTCCTAATGTCCAGTTTGAGCTTCCCCTGAAGCTCAAATTTCATTCCATTTCCTTGTATCCTATTGCAAATCAGCAGAGTGGGAAGATCAGCATCTACCCCTGCCTGTTATGCAAGGGCATCTGTGAAGGTGGGGTAGTCACAGAAGAGACACGCCTGCAGGACTGGGCAGGAACTTTTCACCATTCCCCCCTATCCCTTAAGTCACAGTATTCAGTGAATTGGAACAGTCTGAGGGTAGGGAATCCTTCACATCATGTTCTGTCTACCTCACAGACAGAACTGTCTCTGTCCCAGGCAAGGTAGGGTGTGTTTCCAGTGATCTAACTCTTGCTCAGACTCCCACCATAGTAATGCTATGTTGACTATGCTGGATGAGATAATCACATATGGAAAAGTTAAATGTTTCTATATTCTCACAGAGGTGATTACTACAGGAGACATTCAATGCAACAGTACAATTACATCTAAGACTTCAATTTCTCTCTGCATTCCTTACATCAACAAGTCTGACACTCTCTTAGCCCCTGACAAACAGTAATGGACTAGTAATGGGTTACTTGTAATACTATAACTAAAAAATAAAAATAATGAGAGAGTGAATAGAGCAATGCAGGAATTTCTTATTTTTCTTCTGATGGGGAGGTCCAGTTGTCATAACAAATATAATTTCTTTTTTCATAAATTTTTCATGTAAATTTTCTCTACTAAAAATGCTTGAATTGTGTGATGTCAGAAAAAATACTGATTTAAAAAGATTTTGTAATTGGTGTGATAATATACTATTATTATACAAATACATGAAGATTTTTTACATATTGACTCTGCAATTTCTAATTAATTATATTTACCTCAGAAGTTTTATGCATCTTATTCTTTCAGAACATTTCTCCCCTTCTCCATTCAGTCTTTAGTTTTGAGATTACAGAGTAGAGTTTTTTAAGTTGGAAAATTAAACTAGTGTTATGAGGAAATTAATCAAATTTGATTAATACTTTATAGAAACATGTCATCCCCTCATGGACCACAGATGGATATACACTTCTAGGGATAAACCATAAAGCTAAAAGTAAATTCTACCTATAAGGTAGGCAGTCAGTCAGTCTAGCAGCTGAATGAGCACATTTTTAAAAATCTGGAAGCATGATAATATTTTAACTGAGTTACAATTCTCTAAATTATGGTAATTCTATTGACAGAAAACGTCTATTTATTTCAGCACAATTATTTGTGAAAGATACAGGGTTAACACTAAATGTACCCAAGCTTTTTTTGTAGTTTTTTTTTTTTCAGCCATTAGTGTTTTTTGGATATTTCTCTTATCATCTTATCTCTTTTGTTATTGTTGTTGTGATGCAGAAAAATTTGTTGTTTCAAAATCTGTATGATCTATGTAGATGTAAAGCTACAGTGGAACCTTACAACCTGAACATTTGATAATCATTGAAATAATGCCTTGAATATTTGAAAACATTTAAAGAAAAAGATTGTATTTATGGAATTCAGACCGAAAAAATTAGGAATCAAAAGAATATTATATAACAGCATAATATTTAATAAAAACAATAAATCAAGTTCACAGATCTTTCCAATCACATTTTAAACAATGCCTCCTGGAATTTATAGAAAGAACACGAGGAACAAAATGGATACCCTGAGACATATTTTTTCAACCCTACTGTAATCTTACCATATGCTTCTCTAGAAAGCGCAGCACTGTTCTTTCAAGATACTTTGCCTAAAGCTATATATTTTATGGAAATTTAGAGAATTGACTAGTAAATTAGTAAATTGGTATTACATTTTGTTAGATCTTGAAAGAGTGAAGATAGAAGACTTATCAACTATCTTCTTTATGAGGACAAGTTTGATGAGATTTCAGTACAACCTTATGCAATCCTCTGTCAGATTACTTTCTCTTTCTTTTTTTAATTTATTTTCCTTTATAATAAAAACTGCTTGAAAAATGTTGGAACTATTAGAAATTAATCAATCACAAACTAAAAGCAGATTGAAATATCTTATTAGGTATAGAAAACTATTAGTATTATGCTTCCACATATTGTTGTACAAATTTGTCAAAACCATTATCTTTCAATAATTATGTATTTTCTTCCTCTTCAAAACTTGTATATGTAAAATATCTCAAAACACTGTTTGATCTAGTTCAGGCAGCGGTAGTAATTAAAATGGTAATAATAGCCAAAAGATAAATTTATTGTTTGTTTTCTGAATATTCAGAATTCAATATTATTACAGTTCCAGTGTAACACGATGAAAAAATAATATTGATTTTTAAGAGACTTAATTTATTTTTGAGTTTTTCAAAATTACTCCTAAAGAATTTTATGCATTAATTAATAACACTCATATTCCAAAGTGTTATTGTTTATAAATTTCACAAGCTGGTATGATCCCGGTCACAATTTAAGATAGGAACTGCATATACATTGTAAACAGAAGAAAAATTAACTCAAACAACTGTTTAAGATTCTTAAAGCTGCCATTCATGAATGGAGTTAAGGAAGAACAGAAAGCACAGGATAGTTTGTCTAAAGGTTAAAAATCTGAAAGAAAAGAGAATAAAGAAGGTGTCTACGTTCAGACGGTGCATCAACAACATGAGTCAATATATAATTTTCCTCATTCTCAGGGAGAGTGAAAGTGAAGACAGCTCTCCATTCAGTGTTTATTACCACTGGTAACCTCCAGTGAAAATTAAAGAAAAAAATTATTGAGTTTTCAAAAGACTAATTTAATCATCTTATTCTAACAGGTCTTAAGGAGGAGGATGATTCACCATTACCTACTTTCTATTTATATTTATATTTGAAAGCACTGTAAGCTAATAATTTGAATATTCCAAGTAGAAATAGATCTCAGATCATAAAAATCTGTTTCTGGATGCAATTCCAGAAATGGAAAATACTTAACTCATCAGATAGAATTCCACAAATGACTGACTTTTCAGAGGATGGGGAAATAATTTGTCGAGTAACATAGGACAGGTATTTGTGTCTCAGTATAAAGCACTCACCTACTACTGACATTTCAGGAACACTTGCAGTGTAAATTTCTTCCGGAAATGTTGGTTCATTGTCATTGATGTCATGGATCTTGATGACAAACTCAGATTCAGGTTCCACTGGCCTCAGAGTTCTTCTATTGATAGCTTGGGCACGCAGAGTGTAAAAGGCTTTCTCTTCCCTGTCAATTCTCCGAGTAGCATGAATGTCACCTGTTTTCTCATCAATTATAAAAAGAGTACCAGCCCCATCTCCTGACAAAATGTATTTGAGGGATCCATCTCCTTTATCCTGGTCAGAATGAAGCTGAAATGGAAGAAGAGAACATTTTTTTTCAGAACCAATGAAAAGGATGGGATGTTTTCAAAAATATTAATTATATGTGAAATTATTCTTTGTGCAACAAATATGTTTATCACCAACAAAAGAAATTAATTTTCAGTCATCACTGTCTGACTGCCAGTGCTTCCTAACTTAGCTCAAAGAATCTTTTAACTTGACTGTTTTGGCAGATTTAGTTTTGCAGCAACACCTGTTCTCTGCTAAGAAACCTTTGCACCACAGTTCTTAAAGAAAATTTTATGTTAATACTGACCTTTTCCTTCCTAGAAGAGATTCTATTAAAAATTCACAACTGCTGTGCTAGTTATAAACTCACTAAGTGGATAAAGAACATGGCTGAAAACAAGACAATTAAGGAAATTAGAACAACTGATTTCACGTCATAATAATTTTTTAAAATTTCATTACATGTAATTTATATTTCTTCTAAATTGAAGAACATTTCATTTTAAGTCATTATCATTTTCTCTCCACCAGCTAATGTAAATAGCCTAAAGGAAAAAAAAAAACCACAAATTTATTTATCATTCTGTATTGATTTAATACCCATTATATAAGTAATACAGAACTTAACTTCACATATAAGACTTACAGTCCTGACTGTTTTAGACAAAAGCTATTCAGTTGTGTTGTTCAATACAGCAATGTGGATGGTTCATTTGATCTTTTGGATACACTTAGTATGATTTCTTTCATCATATTCTTGCAAAATTCCTTCCAATCTCATTGGTTTCATAATTAACTGAGAGAATCTGGCATTCAGGTTTATTTTCACCATGAAATGTATTCTTGTTTGTAAATTTATTTTTGGGTTCAGCAGAAGGATCAAATCAAGTAGAAGCTCTAATTACAAAACTCAAGTGCAAATATAAACTTTTTTAAAATCACATTCAAAAAATATCAGAATATTCCAGAAAGTTTAAGACAGAACTAGCGCATTTTTTTCCTTTCTAAAAATAGTTATTTGAACATATATTAACAATATCAACTAGATCTGCAGTAAGATTATATTCAGTCATGTAAAAAGGGCTTTTGTTAATTTAAGCTCATATTTCAGATCATGAAAAATGGTACACGTGTAACTTAGTATAAATATCCTCCTTGGCATGCAACTATGAAAATATTTCTCTTTTTTGTCTATGGTGTCCTCATATTACCTTCCTTACCACCCATTTTAAGTATTAGAAGTAAAGTATTTAATTATTACGGTTTTCAATGTGGCTTTCCAATCTGGGTTTCCTTGCCTTTTGTGCTGGAATCAAACATAGAGAGTGGACTGGTGGGATAAGCCAGAGTCAAACAGTAAAGCCTCTGTCCTACAACATTTTCAAACACTGAATGTTTCCCATACACTTGTAATATGTGGAACAGAAGGAACTCGTGTGGAATCTTGGATCAAGATCTTTATGGTAGAAATTTGAAAACTATCATTGTTCTGAAATTTGATTTTCTACATAAAAGTTTTTCTGTTTTCTCCCAGTTCAGAAGTAAACCTTGAGAAACACTTTAAATATTTAGACCTCTTAAACTTTGCTTACATTACATACATGTATGTTTACTTTACAAAATACACATTTTCTTACTACTTCTTTTCATTCCACAATAAATAAAGAAATAGGAAACTTCACCAAATATGAAGAGTACAAAGGTAGATGTTAAAAAAAAATATTTTTGCAAATAAATCCTTTTCTTTCTTTTTCTTCTGTTTCTCTTACTGACTTCAAACTGAAGGTTTCAAGCCATTCTCACTACTCTTTTGGGGAATGAATTTTTACTGTGAACTTTAATCCCTCATGCTCCTCTCTTGATAGCCCACTAAATTTGTGACCTTTCACACTTCTAGTTAACATTCTTTTTAAGGGACTGGACAGTATCTTGAAGGCTGTGGCCCATTTTATAACATCATTTAGTGTGACTAGTCCTTAAGTGTTTTCTTCTCCATTTCTTCCTAGGATATCATCTTATCTTCAAAAATATTTTGGTCCTAGGAACTTACTGCTGGTCCATGACCATTCGATAAAATACTTTCACAGCAGAGTGATGAAGAGGTTGTTCTTCCTTAGGCATGTGTGACAGAAATACAAAATAAATTTCTGTTTGAGCAAGAAAGATGGAGGATCGGGAGGGGAAAAGAGGAATCTTTAAATGGTCATATTGCAGCTTTCCTATATGTTCTCCAAAGTCAGGTCTAGTATTGTAAATACTTAAAAATGTTGACAATAGTATATCAATGCTGTAGTGCCTGTCCTTTGACTCAAAATTGGTTAGCGGTCTTGCAAAATCCATTTTAATAAGCTATCTCCAGAATAGTATAACTCCATGTAAACAGTTCCCAGCAATAGTATCTGGCTAAATTTAATTTACAAATGATGCATGGAAATTGTTTGGAAGAGTGATATTTAGCAAACCCGTGTCACGAATCTGTAAAATAATTAACAATCCCAATAACCATATTTTAGTGCCTTAAAATGCTGCCTAGCACTAGAAGCCTGAACAATGCAGTGAACAGAACTAAACCAGAAAACTAAGAAAATCTCTACACTAAAAAATATGAAGCTTTTGAACAACTATATTTAGATCCAATTCCACATGTAAAGATCCTTTAGCGTAATTTTTTATATGTAAGGTGCTACCAAGGTTGATGGCCTTCCATTGCCTCTCCTGTAGATATGTGTGAGTCTTAGTAAGCTGATATGGAAATGATTTTTACACCACACACAAAATCATTAACCTCTTTACCTCTGCTTTATAGTTGAGGGGGCGGGGGAGTGCATTTTTTTTGTTTGTTTGTTTATTTGGGGTTTTTTTTTGTGGGGGGAGTTTTTTGTTTGCTTTTGGTTTGGGTTTTTTTGGGAGGGGTTGTTTGTTTGTTTTGGTGGCATGGTCTTTCTATATTTTTTTTCTTTCCACCTCCCTCCACCCCCCTCCACACATATTAGACAAAATTCTGGAAAGGGAGATGAACATAAGACTTTGAGATATGCACATAAAAACTTCTAGGGATCTGAGAGTTGTACTTCAGAGTAACATATTTAAAAGGAATACCAACCTGCATAGTTTAAAAGAACACTTTAAGATGTAACACTTTGTATTCTCTAAAAAATGTTAATAATTTACTTTGGATTGGTAATCTAATTTAAGTTATATGTATGTACATATAACTGTCCACAGTCATTGTATAAAAACTTCAAATTCAGAATGACATTTCAGAAGGTCTTCTTGGTTGATCAGGAAACAGAAAACTATGGATACAAGGAGTAAGGCTTCCAGACATAATTCGAGGAGTGAAAACATGTGCTATATATAAGCAAGGGAAGAGAATACCTCTCATTTCATTTTCTTTAGCTCTTAATTCAATCTGGATGCCATTAGAGGAATCAAAGTGGCTAAAGACTGCCCTGTGTACTTGACAGCCATGTACAGTGAATCTTTACCCAGCTCTGAAATACATGAGCAGTGTGTCAATCAGCACTGTCAAGGTTTTTCATTTTACTCAAGTACTAAAAAAAACATTCTGGAAAATATTTCCCTGCTACTTTTAGTGTAAAGTGTTTCCTATAGTTATTTTGGCTGATGGGCATCTGTGATTCATGTCAGCCAAGCTGAGAAATGAAGAGACATCTGTTTCATTTAGCAGTGTTATTGCACAAAATGATCAGCTGTGAAGATGTGGTTTTGTTTTCATATCTGTCACTGATATTTTGCAAACTCCTGTTTTAGTGAATTTCTTACTGTTCTTCTACAGAAATACTTCCCTTTTCAGCTCTTAGGGGTATATGTATTTTCTGTATATTTTTCTTACTTTATAGAAAATCAGAATGTCTTTTGGTACTATTTTATATAGCCCTGTGTATCATACAGTAATTGCAATTTCTGTGAAAGACATTTTTACGTATTTGGTCTCCTACCTGAAGTGGTTGAACAGACTTTTATAAAAATATTTTCAGAAGACTTTAAATGAACAACATAATAATTCTGCTTCAAAAATTACTAGAAAATTACAACACAGGATTTTTATCTTATTTGACTTTCAGTGATTTAAATCAAACCTATCAATTACAAGATGTGGGGTTTTCCCTCCCTCCTCCTCCATGAATTCTACATGATTCTGAAATCTCCCAAATGAACATAAAAGCTGTGGACTTTTTTCTAATATCATACAAAGTGCTAATCCTATTTTCACGAAAAAGTGACAATGTGCTACTGTGAAAAACGGAGAGAGGATTGGATTAGTTAGAGCTATTTTGTCATACAAACTAGTTCTGATATTTGAATTGATTAATGACAATGCCAGTTAAAATCTTTAAAATTTGTCACACTTATTTCTATTTGAATTTCAGATTCAGAAGTTCCTCTGCGATTTTTCAATGACTGGTATTCAGATAACCAGAGAACTGATAGGATTGTATTAAGAAACTGACTTTTAGTTTGGAAACTTACTGCAGGCATTAATACAGTTAATTTTTTTAATCTTAATTTTATGTTCTATAATGTACACTTTCATATACAGGTTATGGTTCTGGAAGTCTTTACCAAATGATAGACTATTTCAATATTAACTTATTAAATGCATTCTTACTCTCTTACTTTATAGTAGTCATTTTTAACCGTACAATTTAGAGAAAATTTTGCTACTTTCTTCTGTAATGTGTCCATTTTTTTATTTAATCCAAGTATCAAAGTAACAATGAGACCTCAGCACATTCCTGAATTACTGTATCTTTTAGATTTTATCCAAATAAGTCTTGAATGTCTCCTAATTCTGAGGGGAAATTTCTGGGCGAAATGTAATCTATTCTCTCTTTTCTAAGTGATTATATTAGCAGCATGAAGCTGAAATACACTGTGGAAGCATTTGCCTTTTCACTCAGTTTTCTAGCGCATATATAATATTAGCATGTTCACTGGACACTTAGTTGAACAATAATGATTGTCTTTCTAAGCATAATCACAACCATGGGCAGATTTGACTTGAAATCAGCTAAAAATAGTTGATATAGAATTCCCACAATAGAGATATTTATTTTAAGCATCATGAACTGAACTAATAAGTGATGGAGTTGTTCAACATTAACTGCACTTACTTGAAAAGGTTTTCAGACCAGCTCATATCCTGTGTGGTATTGTCTCAGTAGATTTAACTGTCATGGCTTTAAGCCACATTTTACTCACCAAAGTGGTTCCTTTATTTAAATTTATCCTAAAGGTAACATTTTAAGCAACTCCTTTCAGTGATTCTGTAATTTGCACTAAGTTTTATTGAGACATGTCACAGAGTTTTCTCATTCTCGTTATGTTGTCAGTTTGCCAATCCTATGCTATTGTTATTTAAGAGCAGACAGGTAGAAAGGAAGAAGGCATATTTCTCAAAGAATGTTTTGTGAGTCTGAGAAAGATAAACAGTGGACAAACTAAAATGGAAGGATAACAAGTAACGTAAGATGAGTACGCTGAAATTCTTTTGCAACAAGCAGAAATTAAAAACTCTAGTCTGTGGTGCATTTTCAAATTATATTTATTTAACTTGATTCATTAGTCAAAGGAAAGATAAAAATGTTTTCCATGATTTTTATTGAAAAGGATTACAGTACTTCTTCCTGTTCAAAATTTTTGTTTGTTCTTACAAATGTTCTAAAATAGTAATTATAATTAATAATAGCTTTTTATTTAATATTAATTAAATAAAATATTAATTAGAATATTTTAATACTTTTATAATTAATAAAATTATAATTAATAAATTTAAAAGCATTTTTCACCACATCCTTGGTGAAGTATTATCTATCACAGAAATAGAAATGTTATTTTTCATAGCTTCCTACAAACTTTGATACTGATATCATCTGCACTATTCTCAATTTCCAGAAACTAACTGTAACACAAAGGTATTTTTTCATCATTAGATTTGCATCTTTTCCCTATTATTGTAGCTTATTCTAAAGGGACAATTCATGATACGGAGAAGGTATATGGTCTTGTCACTGCCAAAATATTTTAGGACTTCAGCTGAGAAAGGTAAGATTTTTTTTTTAAAGACATATCACATGAGGAGCAGCAAAGAGTCTTATATAGAAGCACTATGTCAACACACCAATACCTGATCTCCTTTCTCAAGCTGATGTTCAGAGGGTTAGAACACGGAAGTTTCAGTTTCACTAGGCTATTGCAACTTCTACTTCAGAAGACACACAAACATTGAGCTAAGATGAACTAGAGACTAATTGAATTTCATACACCAAAAAGTTCTTGCATGAGTCAATATGCATTTTCTCATCCAATTTTAATGTAATAAATACAGTCTGCACATCAGGTGATGACAGAAAGTAGAGAACTGTCAGCGGACGTGAAGTGTCCTTATTTTCTGATACCTTGACTTAAGAATAGAATTCTTCTGTTAAAAAAGAAAAAAAAAATCCTGACCTATGGCAGTCTTTCTCAGCCTTGGCTGAAGTTCTTCTAACATCCAGATTTTTTATGCTTTAGGTTGTTTTGCTGGTTCTTGACTAAAATAAAAATCTGTACTAAATATTGTATAAAGGATTAAGTAGTTTCCAGAACAGTCTCTCTATTCCACCAAGGAACAGCCTAGGAAGGCAAATACATACCTTTCACTTACTGAATTCAGAACAGCTTTCAGGTATTTGAAAGCTTTGGGTTTTGTCTGTTTAGTTTGGGTTTTTTTAAAACAAAAGTCACCCTTTACGTTCTCTGCATTAATCACAATAAAAAAGTTGTAAGAAGAAATTGTAGGGGATTTTTTTGTTAACAAGAATTGTTTTATTATAGCATACATATGTTTTCCTGAAGTAGCCTGGTTACAAACAAAATAACCATTAAAACAACATTATTTTTTATAAATCCTTATGTACAATTGGCACCATACATATAAAACATAGCATGTTTTAAAACAAAAGCAGAATACATCTAGAATATCGATGCTTAGTTTATTTCACCTACTGTTGGAGATCATTTAAAAATGTGTTAAGCAAGACTGTCTTTGTTTCCATCTGAAATCATTATAACATGTAAATTACTAAGACCTGTGAAGGTTTTCTACCTTTATGATGTGTGCATTTTCTCCTCCTGTATACTCTATATGCATCTTTGTAAGAGGTGCACCTAAAGGCAACAACAAATTTACCGCGGAGAACTGGATGACAATGTCTGTCAATCCAGGAAGTGGAAAATGTCAACAAAGTGGAGGGAAGATATCAAAATTAAGGAATAAAAAACATGAAGTGGGTATTTTAATAATCTCCAAAACAATGATATCCGTGATAATATATTATTATTGTTAAATTGTCCTGAGGAAGGGAACAGAGGGAAAGAGAGAGAGTTGACATATTTTTTCATATGTCTTGGGAGACTTCTGATGAATCTGAACTGATGCTACATCTCATATAGCATCCAAAACAATGAGGGATAAAGATATCCTGGGTCAATCCTGGCTTCATTTAAATCAAAATTAAATCAGTGGAACCATATATCCAGGAAAGATATATTGATAACTTAAAGGTATAGTCAAGGTATTAAATGTGGATCAGTGATAGAACAGAGGTGGAATATTTATAAGCTCTTAAAACCAACTCACATTTTTATTTTTCCTTTAAATTTGTCTCTTCTTTCAGTAAATTATGAAATCCAGTGTTCTAGGAAATAGCATTCTCAAGAAAACTCCTGTCTATATAGTAATTACTAAATAAAGAAGTTGAAATTTAAATCACTATGTACAACTACATTACAGAATGGTTGGGTTTGGAAGGGACCTCTGACAGTCATCTTGTCCAACCCAGTTCAGCTCAGGAAAGACCATCTAGACTTAGTTTCCCAGGACTTGTTTAGACAGCTTTGAATATCTTCAAGGATGGAGACTCACAACCAGCTGCACAACCTGTGCCAGTGCTCAATCACCCTCACACTACAAAAGTGTTTCCAGATGTTCAGAGAACCTCTTGCATTTTGTTTTGTACCCATTGTCTCTGGTTCTGTTACTGGGCAACTCAGAAAAGAGCCTGGCTCTGTCCTCTTTGCACCCTCCCTTCAGGTATTTGTGTGTATTGACAAGATCCACCTGCACCTTCTCTCTTCTAGTGTGAAGAATTGCAGCTCTCTCAGCCTTTCCTCATATGTGAGGTGCTCCGGTCCCTTAATCATTCTTTGCTGGACTCTCTCCAGTATGTCCATGTCTCTTTTGTATGGGAAAACTGGACACAGGACTCCAGGCATGGCCTCATCACTGTTGAGCAGAGAGGAAGAATCTCCTCCCTTGACCTGCTGGCAGTATTTTGCCTAATGCAGCCATTAGCCTGCTTTACAGAAAGGGCACGTTGCTGGCTCATGTTCAGCCTGGTGTCTCGCAGAACCACCAGGTCCTTTTCCGCCAAACTGCTTTCCAGCTGGTCAGCCCTCAGCATGTATTGGTGCCTGGGGCTGTTCTTCCCCAGATGCAGGACTTTGCACCTCACGTTGTTGAACTTCATGAGGTTCCTGTCAGCCATTTCTCCAGTCTGTTGAGGTTCCTCTGGATGGTGACACGACTCATTAGCCACTCCACCCAATATGATGTCAGCAGCAAACTGGCTGAGGGTACACTCTGCCCCATCATCAACATTATTAATGAAGATGTTAAACATGACTGTACCCAATATTGGTCCCTGGGATATACAGCTATCTACTGGCCTCCAACTAGACTTTGCACCACTGATGAACACCCTCTGGACCCAGCCATTAAGCCAGTTTTCAGTTCTCCTCATTGCTTATCCAGCCTGTACATCAACAGGAAAAGCTTACGGAATACTGTGTCAAAGGCCTTACTGAAATCCAGGTTTACAATTATCCACTGTTCTCCTTGATGATGCTATACTGAACACTTTAGATAATTTTCTTGTCCTTACTGTGCCTGGAGATTGCTTCCAGGATTAGCTACTCCATCACATTACAACGTATCAAGGTAAGGCTGACTGGCCTGTAGTTCTCTATTTTCTTCTTCTTGCCCTTCTTGAAGATGGGGGTGACATTGGATCTCCTTCAGCTGTCGAGTGCTTCTCCCAGTCACCATGATTAGTAAAAGATTACTGAGAGTGGCTTTGAAGTGAATCAACCAGTTCTCTAAGCACTAACAGGTACATCCCATCAGAGCCCATGGATTTATGAAGTTCCAATCAAGTATTCCCTGGACTGAGTCTCTTCTACCAAGTATACCTATTCCTCTCTCCAACCTTTCCTCCCACTCTCTGGCACCTGGGATTCCTGAAGGCTATTCTTGGTAGTAAAAACTAAGACAAAGGCGGCATTCGGTACTTACGTGTTTTTCATGTCTTGTGTAAACCAGTTGTCTGTCTTATTGAGCAACTGGCCCACATTTTTGTCTCCTATGTACTTATAAAAGTCCTTCTCGTTGCTTTTGACATCTCTGACCAGATTCAAATCCACTGGGGCTTTAGTTTTCCTAAGTTCTTCCCTGGAGACTTGGACAATGTTTCTATATTCCTCCCAAGTTACTACTCCTTGCTTCAATTTTGTGTTTCAAAGGAACTCCTTGTTCACCTACATAGGCCTACTGGCATTTTTTTCCTGATTTCTTATTCATGGGGATGGAGTAATCTTGAGCTTGGAGAAGGTGATCCTTCAGTATTAACCAGCTTTTGTGGGACTTTTTTTCCCTCTAGGCCCTTATCCTATGGGACTCTTCTGAGTAGATCTTTGAAGAGGTCAAAGTCTGCTCTCTTGAAGTCCAGGACTGCAAGACTGCTTTTCACTATACTCACCCTCCTTAGGATTCTGAACTCCACCATCTTGTGGTGACTGCAACATCCTCAACCAGGTCATTCTTTTTGGTGAATATGAGATCCGGCAAAGCACTTCTCCATGTTTGCTCCTCAGCCACTTGGAGGAAGTTATGATCAATGCACTCCAGGAACCTTCTGTATTGCTTGTGCCCTGCTGTGAAATTTCTCCAAAATATAATGAGGAGTTCGAAATCCCCCAAGAGTACAGGGCCTGTGAATGTGAGACTATATCTGTTTTTAGAGGGTCTCACCCACTTGTTCTTCCTGGTCAGGTGGCCTACAGCAAACATTCCTTATAATGTCACATTTGCCTGTCCTCTCTTTAATCCTGACCTGTAAACTCTCCACTGGCTTCTCTTCCATCCCTGAGCAGATGGAATATGAGTTGTTCTCTCATATAAAGGGCAACTCCCTCTCTTTGTTTTCCCTTCTTGTTCTTCCTAAAGAGACTCTATCCCTCAAATGCAGCACTTCAGTCAAGGGAGCTATCCACCAAATATCCATACCCCCCAAAAAAATCACAATCCTACAGGTGTATACATGTCTCTAACTCATTGTATTTATTCCCTTCATCACATATGTTACTATACAGGTATTCAAGAAGGGAATTCCAGCATGTTGAGTTTCTGGAGATGGTGGAGGGATTTATCCACAAAGATGTCTTGTAGACGCCTTGTGGGCACCTAAATTACCTGGGGAATTACAGCCATGTAGTGAACTTTAACTGAATTTAATCATGTTTGTATTAACAGTGGGTAGATAGCAATAATTAAAATTTCAATTAAAACTTGTCCTACCAAAGAAGCATATTTTATTCCTCTATCAGACTGTAAAATACCAAAATAATCAGATTTGGCTATACATCTTGGACTGTTATATGTGTGTGTATAAAAGACAGTATCATCAGCCCAGTGAAATGTATTCCTCAAACAATTTTACCGGGAACAAAAAGCCCATCCTGATCTTCAGTGCTACAAATTAGGAACTATACTCCACAGTAACTACTTTCCCTTGCAATGTTGATTGCTGGTTTCAAAAAATGTATTCTGTGTACTACATCACTGGTGAAAAATTATTTCTAACTTACATGACCTCTGGTAATCAGTTGATAGGCTCAGTCAATATTTCCATAAAGTTTCTGTGACATTTACTGGCATTTGTAAGACATCAGAAGCACCCTCTACCTAATCTTCCTTTCCCTAATTACCAATAAAATATACTATATTATTTATGCTGACGGTGTTTGATTTTCTTTGAGTGTTTTTTTTTAATATGTCTACTGCCTTATCATTTATACCAAAACCCTCTATTCTTTTTGTTTTGTCTATGAAACGACAGAAAACTTATGCATCCTCTTTTTTTTTCCCCAGGATTGGTTTATTTTCATGAAGTTTTAGCCCTTGCCTTGTGCACTATTAGCTCCTACTTTTTTCTTTTGGCAGAAGAAAGAATTCTACACTATCCCTAGAAATCTTCCTAATTCTCTTTTATGGTACAGTCTTACACAGAACTTGAAAGAGTGTTTCTTACTCCTTTAATGACTTTGTTTTCTGTGGCATGACATTATCTCTTCCTAGGAAATACATCAATGTTATTGAAATCTCTTCCATTATTCTTAAATGGTAAGCCTTGATTAATCCTATGCAACTCTTTCCAGTGTCACAGCCCTAAGCAGTCCTCTAGCTATTTAATTTATTTTACTTGGCTTTTACTAGACAAAATGCCACTCTTGGCACATAGAGAACGGTCTGTCAAATAACCTGACCTAACTAAAGAGATAATTAAGCAATCAGTTTCCTTATCTTTCAACTGTATTATTTATATAGCAGTCTCATTATCTTTCTGAATGACCTAAGACACCCTACTGATTGCTAGAGGTATTTCCAAGTCCTCTGTGGCATCTTCAGTAGTAACACTGTGTAAAAATGTGGTCATATTTCTGCACAGTAGTTCTTCCAAAGGACAGGTATTTTTCAAAGTACATGAATGGAGAGTTCTGTGAAATTTTCCAAGTAGAAAGATTTATATCAATTTACAAAAGTCCTGTAGCTTTTCTGGCTCTGTCTGTCACCTCATAAATATATTTACTGCCATATGGCTATGCCCATTTGACCTCTCCTGAAGCTCATATATTCTATTTGTCACATTAATTCCACACTTTACAACTACTTCCACTTCACTAAAATTTTCTTAAATTTTACTAACATGGCCTGGAACGCTGTTTTATTCTATCTATCTTTTTGGTTTCCTTCCTCAAAATGGATTGTTTCATGACATTTCTTTAAATTCCTACTTGTTAAAACAGAAAATTAAAAAAATGAAACTCCTTTTTTTCTTCCTGTTTACTTCATCTCTTACACAGTTGCACTAGTCAATTTTCTCACTTCCAAAATTAAAAATATCAATATAATTTTAATAATCTATTGCTAAGATATATATTTTCTAACCAAGATTACCTAGGTAGTAATAGTTATTAATTATTATATTCACTCCAAAATAATATTCCTAAATATCCCATTTATAGTGGAATTAACAATCATAAACATGGAGACTCAGAAATTTGAATTCATGCATATTCTACAGCAAATGTCATACCTCAAAAAAGGATATGCAAAATTTGTCATTAGAAGATGAGTTTCTTATTATAGAAGGAAGAAATCTGTATTACTATTTCATGTTTCTGCATATCATGTATAAAACCTTATGTTGTAAGATATGTACTTCTAAATTATATATAATTACCAAAAAAAATTAACAAATTTAGGAATAAAACCAAGAAAAGCATTTTCATAACATAAGGCAGTTTATAAACTAAATGGTAGGGAAAAGAAGTTGCATCTTTACTCAAGTGTTTTTGGACAAGGAAGGGACAAAGTATTGTGTATACTCATCTCTAATGTATCCTACAGGTTTCCAATGTTTTCTCCAAATTAGATTTTTTGGTGATTTTTGATTTGTATTTGTTTGTTTGTTCTTCTTTTTCTCACCACAGTTTCACCCTGAAATATTTCAAATCATCAAGTCCAACCTCTATTTCTTTCCTGTTTTGTTAATAAATATCATTTGCTTGAGAATTATTGCAAAGAGACAAATATTCTTGGGAAAAAAATAGAAAAAAAATCAGAGGTCACTAAAATATTGGCATTGAAGGACGGTATGATTACTCCTAATTTTACACCAGGAGGAAACTTAATATGCTCATGTCTTCCCCCCTCTGTTTTGAGATATATACTTAGGTAAGTTGAAAGGAAAGGCAAGATTGAAGGAATAAAAGTCCAGAAGCAGAGAGAGGACATACACTACTGCTTAAATAAAAATGACCCCCAGAAAAGTTCATTTGGTATGGGTCTGCGTTGCATGATAAAGAATTCTAAATCCAGATAGCATAACTGGACTGAAGACCACAGACCTAGGAAAAAGAAAAAGGCACAGAATATCTGTGCAAGGCAATACAAAGAAGCAAGGCTTTTCTACAACTTGGATAAGGGGTAAAGAAGTAATGAACATAATTGCAGCTGAGCACCAAGGTTTTATTCAGTTGTCACACATTCTTGAAAGTATCCAGAATTTTTTCACACAGAATTTTCGCATACCCAGTCATCTAAGTCTTATAGTGCAGGTAGAAATCTTTGTAACTTCATAGTTTTAAAAAGTACAATAACATGAATATCCCAGAACATAATCTTCTTTCATTCAGCTCGTATTTTCCATCCAGCTGCTTGCATCCAATCTGTTTGGACATGGCCTTTTTAGTATGCCAAGTCACCTAACCATTCATTAACAATTTTCTAAGCTCTTAGTGTGTTTAGATGTCTAAAGTACCTTTGTACCTGCATTTCAGACAAGTGGATGGTCTGTGAATTGAATCTTTGAAACAAAAATAAGAGCTTCTGTTCTCAGACTTCAGTGTAGGAACTCATCTAGGGTTGTAGATTTAAAATAGCTACAGACCAAAAATATTGTCATAAATTAGAGGGCATTTTTTCCCCTCAGTGGTCCAGTACTCCTTTAATGCTCTGAAATACATAGCTATTAAAAGACTCAGGAAGCAGAAATAATTGTTTGAGGAAGTAACACTGATGAGTTGGACAATGACGTTTGTTTACTCCAGAAAACAAATCCCACTCTATGCAGCGGATTAGTTGGAGGGGAAACCTTCAGGCCCTGGGTGCCAGCCCATTACCTGGAAGGTGAATGCTCTTCCCCCCTGCCCCCGCCACGTGACCCGGTGACCCCATAAGGAACTCACACAGACCACCAGGGAGGGACGGATGAAAGAGGAAGTTTATTGTGGGGATAGGGGTTTATAAGGCTTTTAGGAGGGTCAAAAGGGGACCAATTACAGGTTCAGGGTCATACAGAAAAACCAATCAGGTAAAGAGTTAACAACCAATAGGAAGGGGTTAACAAAGGCCAATGAGAAACACCTCAGGACGTCTTCCCAGGACACTCCTGTATGGGAGATGAGAGTCCTTCACAGGGGGTGTCAGGAAGAAGGAGCAATGACTTTGCAAAAATGCAAAAGCCATTCTGAAACCTGTTTAAACCACATTAAAAACTTCTGTTTCTATAACATTTGAGCTGTTTTCTTTTTCTTCACTAGTCCATCTCTGACAGGATTTCTTCCATCCTACATATGGTAAATCCATTGCCACACCTCTATCTGCCAGGGACTTCAGATACGTTTTATAACTACTTACTACCTCAAAAGAGAAGGTATTAGAGAGTTTGAAAGAACTTTCTATTAAAAAGTCCTTTCGCTTCACCTTACTTTTAATTATCTTCAAAGGCAAAAGACACTCTTATAAGGAAAATCTTCCAGCAGGAAGACATTTTGAAAGAGTAAATATCAACTTTAACTTCTTAAAACTCTCTCCCTCATGGATATTTTGTTGCAAGTCACCAATTTTTTTTCAGTATTACTCCCGGTTCTTCCTTGTTATCTGGGTATACAGGATATTTAAAAGGTCATTTGCACCTGATTTAAAAAAAAAATAAAAAATCAAGATAGTTTAAAAAAAAAAAGCCCCAAAGGGGCATCACCCTTTGAATTGCTGCTGAAACTATTGGCTATTTATACATTTATAATTTCAAACAAGGTGTAGGTCAAACATTTCTAAAGATCCCTTTTCTATTATGTTTTTCATTCCCTTGAGTGAATGAATGTACTGTAATGAAGTAGGTTCTACTTTTCCTGACTTGTGGTTTTGAATATAAATCATTTCAGTTTTATCAGTTCTTTCCTTTTTGGACTATATTTTTGTGACAAGCAGATACAATTTTAAAATTGAAAGATAAATTGAACTGAAAGGAACTAGAGAGTTCAGACTAAACTATTTCCCAGTTTCTTATATTATTTTGAAGCATTATGGCCTTTTAAGTAGAATGCAAAATCACATACAAACTCTGAATGAAAACTACCCAAGAGAGCTACAGCTCTTCTTCATAAGGGAAGTAAAATGCATCTTATTAATGATTTTACACCTTCTGGAAGGATGCCCATAATTAGACTATCTTCCCTCTAAGTATTCCTGACAGCTGATAGACATTATTGCATTTTGTGCTTACACAGATCAGAATTATCTCTTTCAGAAATTAGTTCCAAAATGTTAGATTATTGCTACTGGGATTACTAGGAAAAAATAAAAATCAAACATTTTAACATAGTTTTCTCAAAGACTGAGAAAGGTAGTGGCAGGAAACCTATGCCAGTGACTAACAGAACTGTACTGACCACTCAGTCTCATTTACCATTTCTGATAAAATTGATAAATTACTTGCACTCAAGTATCAATATGCAAAAGAAATAAAACGGAGAAGTCAAATAATCTTCTTCACTCTTATATAAAAACTAACTAGTTTTCATTAAACCATTTAATTAAAGCAAGCCTGCCAGAATTCAAGAAGCATTTGGTCAATACTCTCAGGCACATGGTGTTATTCTTGGGGTTGTCTAGTGCAGGGCCAGGAGCTGGACTCAGTGATCCTTGTAGGTGCTCTACAGTTCTCGAGATTCTACGGTTCTATGATTAATACATTCCCAGTATTTTGCATTTACCATGCTACCTTGTAGCGCTCAATACCATTAGATGAGTAGCTTCCAATTACTTGACAGAAAAAGGAGGATTTGTCCCTACTCATACTTACATTAGTTTATGAGTAACTTGAAAAGTATTTGCATAACAGAATAGCATTTGAAAGTAATTAGATGAATAGGTGTGGAAAAATATGAAGTGAAATCCCCAAACTGTTTTGAAAAGTGTTATTTGCGAAGCACTCATAGATTAAAACTAAGTATGAACATAGTATGCAATTTTAAATACTAAGAACTATTGACACAAGGACAAGGAAATAACAAAAAAACTGTTTCAATATACATGAGCTGAGCATGTTGCCATATAGAGTCATGCCGGGATGTCCCTATATGGGGTGGTCAGGGTTGCCCCGCCCGGGCACCATTGGTTCCAGCAACTCCAGCGGCCCCAGCGCAGGGCACGGCTGAGCCTCTCAGCCATGGGCAGGTGGGCAAGAGCCTCGGGGAAAGCCTGGACAAGGGAGGGTAAAATGCTGCCTGTGACATATGGCAACAAATAAGAAATGCATTTTAGTGTTTTACTTCTGAAGTTAAACATACCAGTTGTAGTATGTAAAAGCTGTGCTTGAAATAGAAAGCTTTTAAATACCTACAAAGAGTCATTTTGGTCATGAAGAACTATTAAGTTCATTTAATTTTCAACTGTTTAACAACTTTGTTTGGCAGAATTTAAAGTTTCAATGAGTATTTTACTCTACTTTGCACGTCCTACACGCAGTTTTAGTTTGTTTAAGGATTTCCTTAAGGGAACAAAAACATTAAACCCATCTTGTGTTTGTCTATTGCAGCTTCTAATTAAAACCCATTAAAAGTGTTAAACTTATTAAGTATAATACTTATGGTCCTATAGAGACCAAGAAGAAATAAGAATAGATTATAAAATTAGTATTTGCTTGAAAGCTGAGCAAATATTACTTTTAGAAATGATATCTCACTTCTTTCACTGTAAATCCTTCAGTTGTTTGACCTTTAAAATTATGCAAAGTATGTCTAAAACTACCCGTGGAAGTGAAAAAGATCCAGTACTAGGTTAAGTGTTTAACTTCAAGTTGTTGTCTATGAGGATATCTATATGTGTCTACCTAAGATATAGATATGCATACCTAAGCAATTTAGTGTCTCGTTGTTCTTTTTTTTAAAATATGTTTTGCCTTGATGCTCTTTTTGGAGTCTTGCAATCTCAGAATGTGGTTTACATCTTCCCAGGACCTTGCTTCACTTTATTCACCAGTGCATCACTTGCCACAAGGGTGACAAAAGGTCCTCTGGCATTTGGTTATGTATGAATATGTGATGTGAGCCTGAAACTGGCACAAACTTCATTACCAGTGAAGATTTGGTGCAGCTACAAACCTGGACCCACAGTGCTCCCATCTTTTTGTGATACCAGTTGGTAAAGAAGTCATATCCATTTGATTAGAACTAGATTAACACTGTTAGCCAGAGAGTTTTTCCTCATCAGTACACATATCAGCACTGGTATGCTCTGAGCTCCTTCCCTTGTGTCTACGTAATAGGTTAATAAAAATATAGGACATACTACCTCTCAGTTCTGTCAAACCAGATCTTCTTTTCTAAGCTAGAGATTAAATGACACCACTGTTAGTAAGCCTATTGTTTCATCTTTTTTTTTTTTTTAATTTTAATTTTACCTTCCTTCCTTCCTTCCCTTCCTCCCTCCCTCCCTCCTTCCCTATCTCTTCAAGTCATTTGTCAAGTACCTCTCTTTACAGTTTGAACTTCCAGTATCTTATGAGGCCCCACTGGTTTTATGAAACATGTCTCTTGCAATGCTAGGTGGTTCTGGTTTCCCGAGTCCTATTGACTGTAATAAGTAAGCTCCAAGTGATCTTCCTGTCAGATTTTTTAAAGGACAAACTAGAAGCAGAGAGACACTCAATATATCCAGTATTTCTCCTTAAAGGAACAAATACTGACACTGGACTACCTGAGAATGACAAAATTGCTTTGGAACATTTACCTTCAGCTCTGTTGGATGTGGCCTGCACATATAAAATGAAGTCTAAAAGGGCGGTAATCCATTCCAGTACTATTTCACTGTGAAACACTGGAGTTTCATTGTAGGTCTCTGTGTTTCCTCACGCTTTCTAAGATTTTACCAGTCTTAAGAGGAAACTAGGAGTGCTCACTTAGGTCTTTCATTGGCAGTGTGTTGCACATCTGAGCAAAATTTTCATCAGATAATTTGGATACTGGGGATCATCCCCTTAAGCAGTTGGGTTAAGTATGCCCTCAATATGCCTTATTTAAATGGCTTAACCTCTCTTTCTTTCTAACCAGAGAACACTTTAAAGAGACTTATATGCACAGACATCTGTCCAGGGCTGGGAATCTACAGTCTTTGAACAAATATATCTAGCTTTGAATTCAGGCACACGTCACCTGTGGCTCCTTTGGTCTTCACTAAAAGACTGGTGAATACTACAAAGCCTTTTCATTCCTCAACAACTGTCTGTAAATTCCATCCTCTGCAATTCGAAGAAAACCTATGTCTTGTAGGGGTACATCTGGTACAGTAGCTAACAAACAATTAATTATTTATGAAAATAAAACGTTACTATTAAGCCCGGTCAGCTCTTGGTCTTCAGTACCCTATGCTGTTGTTTCATGAAGCAGGCCAGAGCCTCCAACATACACTGAGGCTTCCAAAAGAATAGTCCTTTCACAAACAGAAAATATGAACCCTCTGGACACTTCAATTTAGAGTAAATGATGAATCTAAGCAGTTATAGAATAAACTTCCTACTAAGCTGAGTCCCAACAGACCTTTGAGAATGAATTTTTTCTCAGCACTCACTGAGAATCAATCAGCCTTCAGGACAATCCTACAGGAAGCTTTAGATACCTCTGATGTTATGGAAAAAACAATATTTCACTCTGACACTTTTGACCTGTGCTGAAATATCTATGAGGCTGCACATGTACGCCCAAAAGCAAACTTTCATATACTTGAAATGAATTGGTACCTTAAATAACCCTCTTCACAGCCTATGTTTTAAGTCTTGCTGAGAAAGAAATAAATTTCTGAATTTTATTGTCTTTCAAGTGTCAATTCCACCCCACTGCAGTATCTGCAATGAGGTAGGGCTTTTGAAGATACACAGCTGTACCTTCATTTATCCTTCCAGTAGTTACACCAGAAACACCTTACATGAAAACTGTTAAACGACTAGCTGCCCTCTTTCACCTTGACAGATTCATTCATTTATTCAGTTTGCAGAATATTCTGATCCCTGTCACACAAATCTGCTCTTGCTGAAAATTCAGCCTCTGCAAACTTCAGTGCCACATAGCTGATTTTCTTCACCTGAAAGGCATTTATGCCTCTCAGTCAGATCTTCACACCAAATATTAAGCCTGCATATGAGCACTTGCAATTCAGAATCCTACTCTTTAGTCTCTTGTAGCACCAAAGGATTTTACAAAAGAAAGAACTATGATAGAAATACTCTTCGGGAATCAAAATACAGAAATTTTTAAAAGGGTTTGGTAAGTCTTCATCTTATTACTACAAAAACTTCATTGGGATCTTTTTTGTCTATGTTGCACTTGATGGTGAATCCTTTAAAATCAAAACAACATGCTCTTTTCTATTACCTTCTCCAAAACCAGTCCTTTTGGTAGCTGCTTCTTCAGAAAGAAAAGACCATTCAGAATTCCTGCCCAGGATGGTTTCTGTCTCTCGTTTCTCTTAGAAAATAATTTTGTTTAATCTTTCCTTAAAACTGACTGTTTCTCCAAGAGCAACAACCCTATACATATCTGATCTTAGCTAATCTTTATCCTTTTATGTTGACAGAACAAGAATCTTCAGGAAAATGCGTCTTTTAACCTCTGCATCTTTTACCCTTCTGCTCTTTAAACCATCAAAGATAATGACTACACTTACAAGCACTCAATAGGGAATACTGCCAAGATAATCCTTTCTAGTAACAGTTTTAATATGACACATACAAAATTTTATATAAATTTAAGTGCAAAAATATTATAAATTATATTTTGAGATAATAAAAACCACTACAGTGTAACTAAGAACTTCAGTCTGTCAAAGTACTGAAAAAGTTATGAACAATTGATCCTTTATGTAATAAACCCACCATACTGAAAATTACTAGAAAAAATTACTTCCTATCTCAGAAAACAAAGTGGGGAAAATATCTGCAAAACTGAATGAATTACAAGATCTGGTGAAATAGTAGGGAAGCAAAATGAACTTTAACGTGGATAAAGAAATTTTTAATAAGTTTATTTTTAATGACTGTGGACTACGATATGATTGGTACACAGTAGTGCTTGTTTTAGGTAACAACTTGTTTAAAAAAATGTTTAGATTTAAAAGAAAAGTTTTTTTTTCTGGAGATATTCAAAGTAAATTGAAGTTTTTCATAATAAGTTTGCTAATGTATAATACTTTGTAATTGCACCGCTTTATTTGAGAAATAATAAATGGACCTTGAAACTGGATATTAAGAAAAAGAAATAAAAATTATAAATCAGTTTTCCATAGAGTATACATAGAATTTCTGGAGAAAAAAAGACATAAAGGAGGTATTGACCGTAACTCTAACCCCAAATATTAATAAAGTGGGTTTTCTGATATGAGGTTTAAACTTCCTTTTGAATATTACTGAATTGTTTATCTGCAATTGGGAGAAGCATTTTTTTTCTCACAATTACTGTCTTCTAGTATATTTTTGCAAAGATACCTCAAGGATAAATTGTGTAATATGTAGACAGGTTTGTTTTTTCACGTGGCTCTTTTTTATAACTTCAACCTGTACTAGAAATACAATCTGGGGTCCTGTAAATTCAAAATTCACTTAGATAATTTTGATTTCTACTCTCAGAATGCTGTGTATTACATGAAGTAAAGGATAACCATCTTCTTTCTTTACTTTGCCACAATTTCATAAGGATCGTTGACTTGAAGGAATACTTCAGTTGTTATGGGATTACATATCCCATTCATTCAGTGAACCTCATTTCCATGATATTTTTCTAGTTGAACATTCTCAAGGTGATCTAAACAGTGAACAAATGAATGCACGAATTGCATTGTAAATTGTAGACACTAATTTCAAGAGTAGTGTGATAGTCAACATTTTTCAAGCTTCTCTGACAGATATATTAGATGCAGGTTAAGAAACAAGAAAAAATACATCGGTCGTGAGCTCAGAGAGCAAGAAGATATAAACCATAAATCCAGATGAATCTGGTAGTCTCAGCTTTGGAAGTTCTGCTGAAGGAATGCTTGTCCTCTAACTATTATTGTCAAATTTCAAATTCACACTTAGTACTTGTTTTTGACTGAAACCTCTCCATCACAAAAATTCTCTCCTAGTCCTCGACCAAAATCATTGAGTTCTAACTTGACCTCTTACTGTCTCTCATATTTTTCAGACACTATCTCCAAACATGTTCCAGAGAAATTGACAGGAAGGTAGCATTTTATGTCACACACCTATCCAAGTGATTTTATCTCTGGATAAGACCAGATAAAAGGAAACATCCAGAAACATTTTGACTATGCAGCTGAGATGACCCTTGGAAAGGTGAGTGCAATATCAGGGAAAAGAGATAGATACTATAAATTTTAGGTAGAAAAATATTAATCTGCAATTATTTTTTTACCTAATAATTTAAGAATTTGGACTATCATGCTAAAACATTAATTAGTGTAACAATCAATTTTTAATTCTACATCTCTCTTTTCATTTACTTTCTTTGAGTAAAACTCTCCCTCAGTAAATACAATGCTATGATATTCTTTATTTTGTATGTGTTTTCTACTCTTTTCTCCAACTTGTCAGAAAATTACTAAAGGGCAACTTTATATACTTAGGTTAATTTTAGATTTACTTACTCAAATTAACAACTCTTTTATTCTAAGCAAAGCAAAATAGATGAAAGTGCAGTCTTAACTGCTCCTCGAGTTTCTTTTCAGTTCTGTACTCTTAATCTGTAATTGTACTTATCTTTACTTATCACTTCACATTTGCAAACACTTATTTTCCCTCAGCCAAAGTAGTTCATTTTTATCAAGATCTTTCTCTTTTTCTAATGCAGATGAGTTAACCTACATAAATGTTAACCCTTTCCCATGTAAAGAGTCTTTCTTCACTTATTTATGACTGGAAGATAATTATGAAGTAACACTACTCACACTGTGATTTGGAATCATAAATATTCAAAAATAATGCAATAGGAAAAAAGTAATCATCAGGCTTCTGAAGGAACTTAAATAATTTGAAACTCCAAGTGCTCTGGAAAGCGATTAATATCCTAGGACTTCTCTGAGCAACACACTTTTAATACAGTAGCATAATGTTTTGATGCAGTGCCCCCTTTTATTTTGTGGGCAAGGTCAATTTTCATCAACTATCAGCTTGATTTGGACTAAGGAGCAAATAAAAAAGGGAAACAAAAAGGCAACGTCCTCATTCATAAGCCTGGACTCTTAAATTTTTACCTAGTATTTAAATTTCATAAATTTTAATGAGTGTGTCTTTTCACAAATCCTCCAACGTTCTTGATTCTTTCAAGAAACATTTTATAATAACCCCATACGCCAGTACATGTCGGAGCCCAACTGGTTGGATAGCAGTTTTTCAGAGTGACTTTGAAGTCTTTGTGGACAGCAAGCTGATCAGGAGCCAGAAATGTGCCCTCGCAGCAAAGGTCATGAGCACTCTGGGCTGCATTAGATAGAACATCATCTGGAGATCAAGAGAGATGATCCTTCTCTCCTCTGCCTTGGTGAGACAAGTCTGATATGGAACTACTGAAGGGAGTCCAGCAAATAGCCAGTAAATTGACTAAGGGACTAGGACATTTTTCATATGAGGAGATGCTGAGAAAGCTGAGACTGTTCAGCCTGGAGAAGAGAAGGCTCAGCAGGAACCTTATTAATATACATAATCACATGTTGGGAAGGAGTGAGGGAGACAGGTTCAATTTATTTTCAGTGGTGCTCAGTGACATGACAAGAGGCAAGAGGCAATAGGCACAAACTGACATACAAGAAATTCCCTTTAAATATAGGAACAAAATTTTACTGAGTAGGTGGTCAAACACTTGAACTGTTTGCCCAGTGAAATTATGGAGTTTCTGCCTGTGGAGCTATTTAAAATCTGACTGGACAAAGTCCTGAGAAAGCTCTAGTTTACCTTACTTTGAGCATGAGTGTTGGGCTAGATGATCTCCAGAGGTGCCTTACAATCTCAGCTGCTCTGATTCTGTGATTTTCAAAAAGTCATTTATCACTGCAGTATATTTCAAGTTCTAAACAATGTAAGAAATGAAAAACTAGTTTATAGAAAATTGAATTTCTCTGTTTAGCACCAACCATTGGTGTTAACTGGTATCCACTACTGCTGACACCAATTTTCATTTCAAGAAAATTATAATTTTAATTAATTTCTTGTACCTATTTGCATATTATTGTGGCATTGTATGTTATAAGTTTTTCAAAAAATCACATGGTAAAACAGAAGTATGAACAGAAAATAATTAAAAAGACACTTTCAATGTCCTTTATGTGTACCTCTAGTATACTATCCAGTCATATGGACCATTCTGCTGACTTCTACTGTAGTTCGCTTCCTAACCACCTCATTTCTATCACATCTTTGTTAAAAAACTTTACTCATTGGAGTTTATTGAAATTCAGAGGGAGTGAAAGAGGAAGAATATTTTTTCTTCAAAAGCAGTTGCACTCTTCAAACATGATCATGGAAAAAGAATTATATATTTTGTGAGAAACATGAAATATTCAGATAGAGTTGAAAAATTACTTTATAATAATTTGTAAAATAATATATTTTGATAAAACGTGCTAAAGATATGTGCTGAAGAAAACATATCTGTCAAAGTTATCTGCATTTGTTTCATTCAAATATTTCTGAATAGCTCTAACTAACAACATTAATTTAATTATTATACGTATACAATATACGTATTGCCTGGAAATCTACTTTCTACACATTAGAATATAACATAAAATCTAAGGCTCTGTAGAAAGAGAAGACAACTTTAAAATTATACAGAAAATATAATGAGAAACCTACCTTGCCTACATACTGATAATCAGATCCTGTGTATTCCTCTAAAAGAAAAAACTGATTCCACATCCAGCCTCGCTTCTGGCGGTGAATTGCTTTCCCATCATTCCCTAATGCACGTCCTCCAAAGCTTTTGGGTCTGACATCAGGAGTCCTTCTAAATAGCATTTCTGTATGGTAGGGATGTGGCAGCCACATCCAGAGCAACAGAAGTAATAGGACTTGCTGTATTGTCATAGTTCTCCACTGCTTATTCTCTTCAAGCAGGTCGGCAATGGAACCTTATGGTTTTGTTTTTCTTGACTTGTTTTTTGTGTCTCTAGTTGCTGATGCAGACAAGCAGTTTCCAGCAACACATCTCTGAACTGTACATATTAACCAAATCCTGAAAGTAAACAGAGAAGAGACAATGTAAGTTGAAATGCATTCACTCCGTAATGTCCACTGTCCTTGCTACTGTACCCTGTAGATAAAGAACATTATGACATGGAAAGCAACCTGGTTAGGAATATAAAGTTTGTTCATATAGGGAGAACTCTGTGAATATGTTAGGTAGCTGCTGTCAAAACACTTCATGAGAAAAAGTAAGGGTGTCATTTAAAACCTTTCAATTTAGAAACTTCTAAGTGTTCTTTATTTAGACTGGTTGATATTGCTGAAACTTACACATTAAATAATGCCTCCTTTGCTTCAAATGTTTTCCACCCAATTTGATTTACAAGAGTTTCAGTGTTTTATTAATCTTACTATCAAGAGACCTGAAACTCTAACACAAAGTAGTTTTAGAAATTATGAAATGGTAAAACATCAGTTCTCCAGGGTATTTTAAATGGTAAAAGGGAACATCATATGCATCAGAAGAACTACAACATGACAAGAAGCAAACTTTTAAACAGAAAAAGTTCTTGAGCTGGTCTTGTAACATGAGGTGATGCAATCTTAGACTTAAAATGTAAGAAGTATTATAAAAAAATAAGGGTCTCTTTTCCAGGTATTCTGGATAACTAAACTTAATCTCATTGTGGGAAGTGATATTGCAGAACAAAGGCAAGCCTCTCCCAACTCACCTTTGTTTTGTCTCCACATTTTTTTGCTTTGCTTCATTTTATTTGATTTTTTTCCCTTCTAACAGAACCATGAGATGTTATTTCAGCAAGACAAATTTAACAAGGTTCTTTTCACTTTATTTCCATTCCAACATTTAAAGAACAACATTTTTGTTGGTGAGATCATTTGGTAATTGTTTCCTTCAGTAAAGCACAAAAACCTATGATTTGTCATCTTAATAAGGTGTAGTTCTTGCAAATTATAATCAGGGTGGATTGCATGCCCATAGAAAACAAAATGCATGGAAAGTGGTTGCATTTCCTTTTATATTCTTTCACATGTGGCCCAAAACTTAAGTAGTAAAAAGCTTGGGTTGTTTTTTCTCCTCTTTGCTGATTTTGATAAGTAAATAACATTGTACACTACAATACCATATGTCCTCTGCTTTCAATAACATTATACTATAGTTCACTATAATCTTAAATATCTTTATTTTCCAAAGAAGATGTATGTGAAAATTTCAGAAATTTTTCGTGTGTTTGATACTGATGTACTACTTTATTTCCAGTAAGCCTGTATTCATTAAAAGAGCTTGTGACAAAATGTCAGGAGTTTCAAGTGGACAGACTGTGAAATATAGTGATATAGTTAAAAGACTGTGTGTCTGTGTGAAGGTGTGTGTCTGTGTGTGTTAATAACCTAACAGATTCTTTTCAGCAACCAACTGTTGTCTTCAGAGTTATATTCTCCCAGGAGAAAATTTACCCCTCTCTCCCAACATTTGGAAGACTAAATAACTTCACAAAGCCACGGCTGTTAAGGACTTTAGCCCCAAGCCTGTTCATAGTAACTCACAAATGTCCATTTCCATTTATCTAAACCAACACAAAGTTACGTATAATTTAATTTACTCTTTCTTCCTCCCTCCTAGATTTTTGACATTTACTTGATTTGTGAACTTTGATTACTACATAGAACAACCTGTTCTAATATAAGCTACTAATAATGTGCTGAATGATATCAGCATGTAAAACCTGGAGATGTGGTCCTCTACCTAGGAAACTATTTATCACAACTTGTATTTGTGTTCTTTTGAGACAAAGGTATACTGAGTGAGAGAGGAGGGCTATGATTTATTCTCAATTAGAAATGTTTCTTCTCAAAGACTATAAGAAATTCAAAGTTGAAATTAGCTCTTCAAGGCATTATCAGTTTCCCTAAAATTTGGAAAACTATCGGGTATTTTATTTGAAAAGGGCATATAGTATTTTCTTCTTTCTTTTTATGTGGGTTTGGTTTTTTGTTGGGTTTTTTTTGGTCTTTTTTTCACTTTCTTGTTGCAGTTAGTGTATATATATTCCATTATACACACATTATTATTTGATGTAGAAGAGTTGTTAAATGCCTCTTGGGAAATAATGCTTCAATATTAGGGGTTGTTATTGAATTTCCTTCTTGTTAAATTAGGTCAGCAGAATAAAAGCTCAGATGAAATTTGTTAAACTTACAAAAGAAGCTAATGCACATGGACTTGGCAAGCACAGCTGCTTAATGGATGCAAGGCCTTTTTCCTCCTTTGAGACTGCTGTTGGAGTTCAGTTTTCTACTTTAAATGTAATGAGTTTGATAGTAGTGTACATTAAATCAGTAACATTTACCTTTAAAAATAAGCTAGCAAACAAGAGAAAATGGACTAAACTCATAAAAAGTACTGAATAAAGTTTGAAGGGAATTAGATGAAGGAAACCTTTTAATATATAACTGCAGAAACTAGACAGAAGTCTGAGTTCTGTATTACACTGCATAGCTGGATTGTGTGCTGGTCTACCAGGCCTGGAAAAGTCAATGGAGGCAGATACATTTTTCAACTGCTTGAGTTTCTTGGGGTTTTTTTTTTTTTTGCTTGTTTCTTTTGTTTGGGTTTTTGTTGTTGTGTTTTGGGACTTTACTTCATAGAATCATAGGATCAACCAGGTGGAAAAAGACCTCCAAGATCATCAAGTCCAACCATTGATTCACTACTGCCACAGTTTCTAGACAATGGCATTAAGTGCCACATCCAGTCTCATCTTAAAAACCTCCAGGGACAGAGAATCCACCACTTCCCTGGGCAGCCCATTCCCATGTCTGATTACCCTCTCTGTAAAGAATTTCTTCCTAATATCCAACCTAAACCTCCCATGACAGAGTTTAAGACCATGCCCTCTTGTCTTACTGATAGCTGCCTGGGAGAAGAGACCAACCTCCACCTGGCTACAGCCTCCTTTCAGGGAGTTATAGAGAGTGATGAGGTCTCCCTGAGCCTCCTCTTTTCCAGGCTAAACAACCCCAGCTCCCTCAGCCTCTCCTCATAGGACCTGCGTTCGAGTCCCTTCACCAGCCTTGTTGCTCTTCTCTGGACCTGCTCCAGCACCTCAGTATCCTTCCTGAACTGATGGACCCAGAACTGGACACAGCACTCAAGGTGTGGCCTCACCAGTGCTGAGTCCAGGGGAAGAATCACTTCCCTGGACCTGTTGGCCACACTGTTACTGATCCAGGCCAGGATACCCTTCACCTTCTTGGCCACCTGGGCACACTGCTGGCTTGTGTTCTGTTTCCTGTCAATCCAAACTCTCAGGTCCCTTTCTGCCTGGCTGTTCTCCAGCCACTCTGTCCCCAGCCTGTAGCGCTGCATGGGGTTGTTGTACCCAAAGTGGAGAATCCGGCACTTGGCCTTGTTGAATCCCATCCTATTAGTATCAGCCCAACTCTCCAGCCTGTCCAGGTCCATCTGCAGAGCCCTCCTGCCTTCCAGCTGATCAACACTCCCCTCCAGCTTAGTGCCATCTGCAAATTTGCTGATGGTGGACTCAATCCCCTCATCTAAATCATCAACAAAGATATTAAACAGAACCGGGCCCAACACTGATCCCTGGGGGACACCACTAGTGACCTGCTGCCAACTGGATGCAGTCCCGTTCACCACAACCACTCTCTGGGCCCAGCCCTCCAGCCAGTTCCTAACTCAGCAGAGAGTGTCCCTGTCCAAGCCAGGGGCTACCAGCTTTTTCAGGAGAATGCTAAGAGAGATGGTGTCAAGGGCTTTGCTGAAGTCCAGTTAGATCACATCCACAGCCTGCCTCTCATCCACCAGGTGGGTCACCTGATCATAAAAGGAGATCAGGTTGATCAGGCAGGATCTACCCCTCTTAAATCCGTGCTGTCTGAGTCTAATCTCTTGTGTGATCAGACAGATAGGTGCTGTGTGATTGCTTGGTTTGTTTTTTTTTCTTTAATTCCTTGGAGAACTATTTGGAAAACTGTCTAAATTTTTTCAGAAAAACTATCTTAGAAGAGGATATGAGAATTCAGAGGAATTTTAATAATTTTACTGGCTTCAAGTATTTTTTTAAAAATACTTGAAACTGCTTAAAATAGCTTTGAATAGTTTAAAATGAAACTACTTTATCAGTCTTTCTCCTCAAATCTCCCTCTAGTTCTTCTTCTAGAAGTCCACTTCTTGAATTTTTCCCAAAATAGAAAAGAAATAAGGGGAAAAAAAAAATTAAAGCTTTCTAAAATCTATCAGATATATCCAAGGTTCCATATTTCTGTGTAATATCCTTCTAAATTACATTAAACTTACTACGGAGGAACATTGTGCCTAACTGTGCTTGTTTATACAGGTTTTTGGGTTTGTATTATTTTTAATGAGTTTTCTTGATACAATCTCTAGGAGATATACCAATCATCACTGAAGCTATTAATCATTTCATCATGAGCTTTCAGGTAACAATTTTCAAACCATTAAGCAGTACTTTCCACAAGTTGATCACTTCTATATATCTCAGAACTTAAAAAAAATGTTTTAATGCTACTCCAAGTCTATCCACAGAATCACAGAATCTCAGAATATGCTGAATTGGAAGGGATCCACAAGGATCATCGAGTCCAAGTCCTGACCCTGCACAGGACCATCCCCAAGAGTCACACCATGTGCCCCAGAGTATCATCCAAATATTTCTTGAACTCAGGTTTGGTGCTGTGACCACTTCCCTGGGAAGCCTGTTCCAGACTCAACCACCCTCTGGGTGAAGAAGCTTTTTCTAATATCTAACTTAAACCTCCCCTGATTTCAAAGGTAATTTTAGCAAAATTTGCAAAATACTATATTTTGCTTCTCAGTCATGCAACCTTCCCCCTCCCAATAATATTAAAACATACTGCATACAGTTTGAAACTCATAAGATTTAACAGTTGTATAAAGGGCCATGAATGCCTTAAATAATGCACGTCTCAGAATTCCATTTACTGGTTACTCCAGGAGACTGATCTTTACACTAGGGATGCTATTTCTATATTAAATTATATCCTCTTTTTGTCTGTTTTTTGGCATTAATGTATAGTTGTTTCTGGAATTCATCAGAACTAAATTTAAAGTAGTAACTTTAATATAGACCAAAAGCTTGTGTTTGTTTGCTTTCTGTTTTTTGTTTGTTTGTTTGTTTTTTGATAAAGAAATTTTAGTAAAGCTCTTTTTCTTGTGAAAAGAAAATTTGAACAAAAAAAATTTGCTTGAGATAGCTGCCATTTAAGAATCTTTTTCTGTGTTTAACTTTGGTCAAACTTGAACTGAATTTTAATTTTTGACATTTCAAAAAGCTTGTTTAAGGAAAGATACTTATGCGATGCTATTCCTGTTTTCTCCATTTCTCTTTCAGTTGGGAGACATTATCTATTCACAGATCTAATCTTGTCTTTTGGCCCTTTTTGCTGTTTGTACAAAAGACATATATTTTTGGAACTGAAGATGCTTCCTGAAAAATTAGGTTAAACTACACTGGAATTTTATGAGGAGAATGACATTTAATTTTATTACAATGGAAGGCACCAGAGTGTGTGTTTTGTTCTTGTTTTGTTCTTGCTCTACAGAGTTGATACCAATAGGCCTATTATATACAGCCACTGTGAGAAACTTTTCTTATTTTCTGCCCCATTCCTCCAAATTTTTGGTCCCTCTCCAGCCACCAGTATAGAGTTACCACCACAGGCTGCAGACCTCCTGTCATAGTTCCTACAGCCATCAGCTTATGGCCAAACTTCTTACGGCTATCAGCCATGACACACAATTCCTACCATTTGGGTTCTTCCTTGAAGTAGGCAACTTAGTAAGGTACCTCTCTATTTCAATAGAACTCTGATTCCTGGCTTATGATGTCAGAAATGAAATTCAAAACTCTGGCTAGGTTTTGAAATAATAGGAACTATTTAACAAGCTAGTAAAAATGGAAGTAGGAAGTCAATCAAGTGCAGAAAAAACTGCATTTTCAATAAGCCCCAGAAGAACCTTCAACTCAGCTAATTTAGTTGTTTTAATTTATTTGCCATCTCTTTATCAACACCAGAAGTTCTAATGCTTTAGAGAATAGTGTGATGAAGCAAGTACTTTGAAAAGACACCTTTACAGAAGACTCTAATTCAAAACACAACAAATATTTCCCTCTGTAAGTGTAACCTATTAGTGTAAGTTACCCTTAAGGGAAAAAGAAGATAATACATTTTATGAATATTTTTAAAAGTATTTGAAACAGACAAATTAGCTCTGTCAAATGATCAATTCTTAATGGATTCTTAACTCGTTTTTCCTTGTATTACAGATTTATGTTCACTGCTTTTTGTATTATATCCCAATGAAGTAATCTGAAGTCATTCATAATTTAATTGCTTAGTTCTGAAATAAGGAGATAATTGGTAAATTGTCAATAAGATGCTTATTTCATAGCCTGAAGCAGAACCCTTGTACACCACAGTGACCGCACTTCAAGTTATTAAATTATAACATGATTTGCAAAGTAGTCAGCTATACCTTTGAACTTCAGAATTCAGTCCTCTTTATGAAATCCTGCAAGCCTTGATCTGGTAGAAATTTAAATTAAATATGCATAGTCCAATGCTAAACTAAAAAAACCTCAGCAACTAACATTTCAAGAATTAGGTATTATAATTAGTAATACTAATCGTATTTCCCAATCATCAAAAATAATTATCTCAAAAGAGTGTCTTCCATGTTGTTTTCATAATTCATGGGGAAAAAGACTGAAAATCAAGCCAAGAAAACAAAGACAAAGGAAATGCTGGACGTCACAATTTTTTTAGATTTCCTTTGCCTTTGTTTTCTTGGCTTGATTTTCAGTCTTTTTCACAGTGACCTCTTTAACCACCAGTGTGCTTGTAGTAAATGTGGATAAAGCCCTTCCCAAATCTTCGTTTGCAAAGCCTAGTCATAACTGACTGACTACATTATGCCTTATTTTTAAGAATATTTATATACTACAAATCCTATTTGTTATTAAACATCCCTCCACCTCCAAGTTATCATGCAGTACATTGACTTCAAAGTAGAAGGTTAAAGATTCTATCTTTTTTCCAATGGTAGTTCAGTAACTGGATATCCAAAACTGTAGTTAGGTAAACAGAAATGCAAAAAAAATTGGAAAAACTAACTCCAAGTAGATAATAAACTGAAGAGGAAGAAAGTATCAAACCTCACCTCCTCCCAGTTCCCCTGCTGTGGAGAATACAGTCCTCCACCCTGTAAACATTTTTGGATGCTTCACCACAATCTTTCCTTGGTCTTCTTAAGGAAGAATGAAACCCTCAGACTTAAGATATAGTGCAACATTGAAATGGTGAGCAGAAGAGCACAGAAAAGGCAGAAGATATTACTAGGTTATCTTGCATAAAAATTTTGACTGTTTATTAATGAGGCTTTTATTTATTAATTAGATTACTTGGATACCTAACAATAATTCTTAACTCTCTGCATATGATGAACTCTCTTTTTCTCACAGCAAGACATTGAGAGTAGGACACTATTATAGTGGTTCTCTACATATACACTTAAATTTATCTTTGTCACTAAAATTTTGGAGGAGAGGTTATGAGAGCAGGACTGACAAAATGGTAGGTGACTTGTGGACACGTGAAATTTATATGAAACTTTATAATTTCTGTACCCTGTGAGGTCCCTATATCATTTCATCATGTGTGGCACCTTTTTCTCCCTTCTAGATGATTCTTTCCTATCTGATTGCATATACTGAGTTAAGTTTTACAGGTCCTGGTAGTTACCCAGTATTTATCTGCATAATTTGGATGAACAAATATAGAGTCTGCATAAACCCTCTCAACTGAATTAAAGAAAAAAACCTCAAATTAAAAAAAAAAAAAAGAAAGAAAATATCTGAAATTTGTAGGGTATGATTTAAAAGAGTGGAAAGATCATTATAGGTTGCATAGCATAACAATAAACTGCTGTCTGAGTTGACACAGGTAGACAACCAGAACAATCACAAAACCATGGTTGACATACAAAGAGTAATTTTATTTCATTACCTCAGTAACCAGAGGATCCCAAAGCAGCACCTAGGTTGAGACCCACAAGTGGGAATGTTAGGCTTAGTCCATGCTAGAGGGCCTGTTATTTGCACCAATTTACCAAGGACCCTTGCATGGGTAGTATACCATCATGCTGTGATCTCCTCTGCTTTTTTATCATCTCTGACCTTTGATCTTCTCTCTCCCAAAACAGGAAGCTCAGAAATGTCCGTGAGAGTGCCTCTATGTCTCTCAAAACACCTACATTATATCTACACAGAAATTCTACTTCTCAAGACAGACAGAGGATAAACAGTAGCAGGTGTAATAAAGGGGATTTCCCACACTGTTATTGTCCAGGCCTTGGCAAACCCAACTGAAACGTCACTTGAGTGAATCTACCATCCTCCTTGCCATTCTTCCAGTTTTAACCCTCTTCTCCCAACAACTACCTAGGCACAGTTCTGAAGAAAATAATGGAGAAAAAGAGTATAATAGTTCTGAACAATCTCAATATAGTGGGGTTTTTATCACTTATTAGAAAAAGAAAAAGAAAAAAAAGAAAAAGAAAAAGAAAAAGAGAAGAAAAAGAAAAAGAAAAAGAAAAAGAAAAAGAAAAAGAAAAAGAAAAAGATAAAGAAAAAGAAAAAGAAAAAGAAAAAGAAAAAGAAAAAGGGCAAAGAAGAAATGTGGACAGGAATATGATTCTTAAGAAGTTTAAGAAGTATGAAATAATCTTTCCTCTCCACTCAGCCTCATTTCAAATTCTGTGTCCACAATTGGACACACATCTAATTATTTACAACATGTAAATTATTAGAAGTCTGGTTAGCAATAAAATGTTTAGGAAAAAAAATGTTATTTTTGAGGCAAGAACTACACCTATTTACTCAGTCTACAGAAAGAAAAATAGACAAAGGTGGTAGGATTGTAGTCTTTAGAAACACTATTGAAAGTAAGAAATTATTCTCAATGCACACCACAGATAGTATAAGCAATTGACTTCACTCACAACCATGGTGATTTAGGCTAAGCAAGTAAAACTTGTAGGGTTATTTGGCAGCTGAAATGAGGTGTGGCTGAAGGATTGGAAGAACAGTCTGAGAAAACTACTTTCAGAAATGGGCTACCTGCAGCCAGTATGACCAGAGTATTCCTCAAGTTGTTTTCAAGCTCCATCCTGTAGAAATCTATCCCTTCTTTTTCCATGTCATGATTTCTTTTCATTATGTCTTTCTACATCTGGTGCCCCTGCTACCAGTGGTCACCCTATTCTCCTATATATGAGTATGTACCATTCTTTCCAGATCAACAGCATCTTTTCCTTTTGTCTGACTTCACCTCAAAGCAGATTTAGATTTACTTTTGTGGCTTGAAAGCAACTTAAATTCTCTTGCTTGCCAGCCAGTAGAGCATGCTTTTCCACATTAAATGATACAGTCCTAGACACACGGTTCCCCCCCATTTAGATAAGGTGTCACCAGTCCTCTGAGTTTCCTTCCATAAGATTTTGTAACTGTATTTATCCTTTAAATTGTCTGCTATGCTCTCCCAGATAGTAAATTTAGCTCTTACCTCCTCCACCGTGAATTCATCCCATGTATTTCTACCTAAATGATTATTCCCTTTGTGTTTCGACCATGACCATGCTGCCTTCTAGAACATCCAAATTCCATTAGCAGAATTTTTTCTTTTACAAAAAATAATCCTCTACTTCATATATTTTAGTATTTGATTATGCTTGCTAGCTTCTCACTTTCACTTCCTTCCTTCCTTTTCAAAAACAAACAAAAAAAGCAAACCAAACCAAAAACAACCAACTAAAACAAACATAAAATACCTCTCACAATTAAAAAAACCTGTTGCGATATTTAGCATGCGTGCTAGGTGAAGGGTAGAAGAGAGTGATGGTGGAGAGAAGGACAATGACCTGTTCTGATGAGAAGCAGTGAACAAGCTCCAGAATGTTGTTTTCTTCCTCTGAAGAAGAAAACAATGACTTATCAGTGAAACTAAATCTATTTCCATCACTATCTCGTTGTAATTTAGACAAAAGAATATACTGAAAAGATTTTGTTAACACCCCATTTTCTTTTGCTTATTCGTTACATTCCATCTTTGACAGACCACGATTTTTCTGGAAATAAAAATAACAGAAAATTCTGTCTGAATTTTGCCAAGAACAAAAACAGAGAGATCACTCAGTATCTAGAACTGGTGACTTAATATTCCTTCTTCTTGTACTAAACTGTTTTCCTGACTGGGATGAATTATGAAGAATAATGTTGAACAGTTACCAAAAAGACATTCTTTTCCTTCAGGGCAGGTGGATTTTTAAATCTCCTAGCCTTTGCTATCCAGTGCTTTCACCTGCCAGCAAACTCTAAGCCTTATTAGAGAAACAGAATAAGCACAGAAGCGTGCCAAATATCTAAAAACTCACTCTAATCTCATCAGGAGTTTATATCTTCAGCTCAGGCTGAAACCTTACAGCTTCAGAGAGCAGAGTCAGTTCACTAAAGCATAAAGAATTGGGGCATTGAGAGACTGTGCCTGCTTAGAAAACTGTGTAATTTAATAAAGTGTTCATTGATGTCTACACAGTGGCTCCTCAAACTTGTGTTAGTGCCTGTGCCTGCAGCATGGATAGTCACATTCCTGCTAATTAGATGATAGCAGAAGGATTGCACTCTTTCTTAGTAATCAGGAAGAAATGGAAGCAACCATTTCTCATGAAAACTCACAGTTGAAACTAATAGGAGGATCACATTTTAAGAAATTTTGTTGAAGCATATGATTTTAACTTTCACATTTATTAGAATAAAGCTAAAAATACTAAAAAAATGCACTATATTATACACAAATGTAATGAATGTTATATTTGATATTTAAGAAAAAATACTGAAGGGCATAAAGGTACATTTGCAAAGCATTTGATTTTTTTCCTGTAAATATTTCTTAAAGTGCATAGAATTTTATCTTGTGTTCAAATACTTTATAATAATTTTATAACACTAAGAAGTCCTGGTATGGCTTTTTGTATTGTTCTCAGTTTATACAGCAAAGAAGTCCTTTTATGAGGTGACTGCAGTTTCTTGGACCAGGATGACCTGACATTACCAAAAAAAAAAAAAAAAAAAAAAAAAAAGTAGGGAATGTTAACATCATTTATTATACTTGTCTAGTGTGGCTGGATCAAATGACCATAATTTCTTCACCCTTAGTGAGTCAGAATTATAGATTCTGCTTTATAACTTGGCCGTAAGCTGTTATAAATGTCAAACCATGATAACAAACCTCCTAAGAATATACCATATATATTTATAGTGTATAATAATCTGTAGCCTTTTGTACCCTACATTATACCAACTACAGTGAACTGGAACAAGATGAAGTCCTGTACATCGTGTTTTAATTTAGGTAATATAATATCTGCTATTACCTCTTCCATGTGAAACTATCTGTTGTATGAGGTATGCATGAAGAGCTAATTAGAAGATCACATCCTGCATTTTCCCAAGCGATTCTCGCTTTAAAATCGTACACATCAGGTTGCGATCAACATCTTTTCAAAATTAGGTTTACAGCAGAATTAACTGTAAAGACCTGCGATTCATATAATAAAAAATCACATTTTGCATATCTAAGTAATGAAAATGATGTGCATTGCCTAGTATTGCAAAAGGATATCTGCTCTTAAGTAGCCTATGGGCATTATAAACTGCTGATGGGCACGAGACAATTAGAAACTTTGGAGGCAAGGAAATTTTCACGTGAGAATTACACTTACACTCAAGAGTGCTTTTTATGCTCAGAAAACATTATTTATACATATACCAACATTGCTGTATAAAAAAATAGAGGTAGACATTGATCAGATAAATTAAATTATGCATGGTCTGATCCTGCAGTCCACACTTGGATCAAGAGTGTTTTGAATGCCTTCTGCAATATCTGTAGAGTTCTATGCTTTATGTAATCTCTGTTAGCATCTCAGCTTTCAAGGGAAGAGAGGTTAGGCCAAAGTAATAGCAAGTTTAGTCGGAAAAGTCTGTTAAAATTGTGGATTTCAGAAATATTCACTGGGCAAACCTACTGACATTTAAGAACATGTTTGTATAGTACAACTTCTTTTGATATGTCTTTTATGGTTGACGGCTATACAGATATATATATATATGTTGGTTTGTTGATTTTTCTATATGTTGTAATTTTTTGATGTTGACCATAGCATCTGAGAAAGCAGTAATATTATAGGACTATTGCAGAGATAGCCTGAAGACCATCACTGAATTTGTGATGAAAGTCAAATAAAGATATGCTTACTTTTCCTGTCCAGATATGATCTATGTAGAACACTTCTTGACAAAATACATACTTAAAAGTTATTTCAGGAAAAAAAATCAATGTGCAGAAACACATTTGTAATACCCACCTCAATAATGGGAACAGGGACTCCTCTCAACAAGAACACTCCTCTGGAGAACTAGATAACTGAATTCTCCTTTTTTTCAGTTTGGTTGGTTTGCTTTGGTGTTTTTTCCTCCCTGTAATGTAACACATTTCACACACTGTGATGTATGCTTTTCTGTGAAATACATGGGTGGGAATCAGCAACCACTTTGCACTGGAAACAAACTTGCATGGCTAATTGGTCAAGGTACCACAATTTGCGCCCAGGTACCACAAGTGACATTTTTTTCAGAACGATAATTTCATCTTTCTCTCCTGATTTTCAACAAAACACCTTCAAAGACAAACCTGTAACAGAACTTCAAAACTCCTCTGGAAGCCAAAAACAATTAGCTGAGTTTTTGGTTTTATAGAGCATTATATTCTGTCTCCCTTCCTTTTTAACCTCCATGTCTACAGATTACAAAGTAACTAAACCTCTCATTTCTTTGAGAGCTACATGTCTCTTTTTATTCTCTAAAACATTCTTTTCATAACAATCTATTTCATTGGTGACAACTATATATGCATATATGCATTCTTTATTAACAGAGTTAATGTAATGTAGCTTTCTAATTAAAATTAGACAAACTTCTTCAACTTCTGTATAAAATCCACTTTTTTCTGTTTCAGAACCAAAAAACATCCTGTATACCTGAGATAATGCTTTGTTTTGTGGTTTCCTTTTTTTCCAAATACAGCAAGACAGGCTAGTAAAATATTTTGACTTTATTAAAAACGCTATACCTCAACTGTAACTTCTTGAATAATTACAGTTACAGCAACACTAGCAATCTTTATGACGTTCATTAGTACTTCATCTATGATGCAGAGAAGGAATATAGGCTTTTCTATTACTCTACAGAACACATAATAAAATATTATGCTATTATTCTAGATCATCTGAGAGTGTATAGCAAGTATGTGACAGGCAAGAAGTCAAATTGCATCTTTTGAAGTCTCAGGATACAATACTGAGTGGTCCTTCATTTATCTTCTTCTGAGAGGCTCCTATTTTGTATCCTGTACTTATGTACCCCATTTCAAACCTGTTTCATTAGGTCATTAATATATGAATAGTAATAGATTTACTATTAGTCAAGTTAAATCATTTGGCTACTCAGTAAGAGGAGAGTGTGGTAGATAAGAAAACAATAGTAAACTCCTCCCTAGCTTTATCCTACATAGGATAAAGCTGTGTTCTGAAGAGCTATAAATACACTGAAGTTGTTATAGTTGCATAACTCAAGTAACAGAGTATTGATATAATTGAGTGTGGACTGATGAGCAACTACAAAATGTAACAACAAACAGAATCTTCCTAATCCATAGGAACACTGTCTGCTTTGCTGTCCTAAGTGAAGAAACCTGTGTCTCAGATGAAAGGTTGAGTCAAGCTATGTGGATAAGCATGAGCAGCCTTTGTCTTCAAGAGATGTGAGATATAAGACAAATTCAGGACATTTGTAATTAGTGCATGAGCAGTTGCATCCTGAAGGTCTAAGTATGATCCAGGTGTCTGGAGAATAAATAGCTAAACAAGGCATATATTGATAAATAGGACAAAGTGGAGAGTGAGAAGCAAGAAAAAAAGACTGTAGAAAATCAGCAACCTGCATCTCCTTTACCAGGTCCAAACCTTCCTTAGCAGCAAGTAGCAACATCTACGGTGTAAAGCATGAAGATATTCAAGAATAATAACATTTTCAAGGAGAGAGGCCAAGTAGCAAAGAAGAAAGTCTGACTCGTGGTAAAAATTAAAAGGAATTATTGTCCCATAGTGGTATATGTGCATATTTATTTGTTTCACCTCGGAAAGTAAAGATCTTCCAGCATAACTCAAAGTGAACTAATGTAGTGATTTGATTTAAGAAAGCCTGGAATAATCTCATATGATCATAGATAAACTTGTTCATATAAGGGCTGTAAAGGAAAGAAAATCAGAGATTGTCAGGGAAATTACCCAGGCCTTGGAATTCATCTGAGATGTTTTCTTGTGGTCTACAAAGACTGCCTGAAGGAGGAAAGATGACAGATCCGAGAGAAAAGATCCGAGATGTTGAATTTAAGTTTTGAATTTATCAGCATGGCCAAGAGTGCATTAAAAAGAACAAATAAACGAACAAGCATCTCACCTACAGTTGTGGTATTGCATTTTGTTTTCCTCCAATTTGTCTTATGTCACGGTATTAAGACATGGTTAAATATTGTAAAATACAAACTTTGAATACTGTTAATAAAAGAAAGCAGGATTATTTAAAAGGTAGGACTTTTATCTTGTTTTTTTTCCCCCCAGAATGTTTTCTTTCCAAAATGTAACTTCATTAATTCCAAAGTCATTCTCAAAATCAGTACAGATGGCAGCTAATCAGTCAGAGATGTTAACTGAGGTCATTCCTCTCCAGAACACTGTTCTGATCACCAAGTCTTAGGATCTCTCATCACCCTCTCACTGAAATTGTTCCACACTGTAGACTTTTTTCATAGCTGATGAAACACAGAAAAAGAGGTAAGATGGCATGACAGCTGCCCAATAAACATGTCGTTCAAAAAGGCCTCAGAAGAAGAAAAATCAAAACCAGGTAGAATATTATATTACAGTTACTATATTCTGGTAATGTTACATTCTGGCAATCTCTCCCTGCTCTTGCCTTCTGCTTGCAACACCAATTAGTATCTCTAGGAACCACACCAAAGAATGGAGTAGAAGAAGTTTTCCTCAATAATTTCCAAGGCACTAACACATTTTGAAGACATATTTTGAGACTTGTGAGACCTTTTTTTTTATGTAGCACAAAAAGGTCCAGTTACCCACGAATTTCCGGCTAACCACTTTGTCTTATCCAGGGAGTTGAAAACTGAAATAATCTAAACTTCTGGACACCTGAGCAGGTTTCCTTCTGACAGAAACCATTGTCCTTCTTCATTTCCCCGTCCCCAGTGACGACTAGTATTGCTCTAAAACAGTCTGAAACAATCATCCAACAGACTGTATTAAACTGAAAATATAAGATGCATTAAGTACCATAGTATTCTGGTTTTTGTTTTGTGGTTTGTTTGGGTTTTTTTGGTGAAAGAATGCCATAGAGTAACACATGCAGAGTAAATTAGCTTTATTTTGTAATACTCTGCAATAAAAAGAATGAGGTTTCAGCATCATTTGCAGATAACTCAAGAAATTTTGTACACAATTTCTTTACTACAGACAATTAATTCAGACAATAAAAGGAATGGTTAAACTTTTTTTGGCTTTTGGTATTTATAAAATGATTTGGAGGTGAGAACTTAGGTAAGGTTCACTTTGGTGACATGTTACCTTTTTGAAACACAACAATTTTTGGCCAACCTGACTTCTAAGTTGGAACACTGTAATACAGTGAATTGGAAATTGGCAGGTAACATAGAGCCCCTACAGTGCCTAGAGGTGTATTATCTAAAACGAGCACCTGTTGGAAAGTTTTCATCCATTTCAGTCAAGAGAAAGAAGAAATTCTCTTCCTGGATAAAAATGAATATTGAAGGAAATGAAGAAAATAGTCATACAAGTAAAATAAGGGTCTATAATTATTTGCTAAAATTATCAGGAGCTAAGAATAACATAATAACGTAAAGGAGAAAAAAAGTTTTAAAGTGTATAGCTAGAATTGGAATTTTTGATAGATTTTTGGTGTTAGCTGGTTTCTTCATCTGAATTCTCTGAGACAATTTCATGAAAGGCTTTGGAATTGGGATTATAAAACTGGAGCTCTTCAGACAGTTAAGGTTTTATTGTAAGTGCTATCTGAGGGGTGGTTGAATGGCTGATAAAATTTAAAGTTATATGGTTCTGGGTACAGTTGCTTGTTTGTTTTGTTTCTGTGCATATAAGTATGTCTGTATATATAAACTTTGCAGCTATAGGAATACTTATTCAGCAAAATATATAGTAGTTGGAATACTATATGAAGATAGAAAAAGATCTCTTCTGAATGGAAACCAAGAGAAAACTAGAAAAAATAATCAAGACTTTGTTTTACTCTTTGATTTATATTTTATTGTTCATTCTGTTCAATATTGTATTTCAAGGAAACCCACTTGTATTCTGTTTCTCTGATAAGTCCCCTCCAATCAAGTGTGCTTAATTTGTTCTGTTTTCCTTCCTTCCTCTCCCTCTGCCTCCCTCCCTCCCTTCTTCCCTTCCATTGTTTTTACTCTATGACTATAGTCCCAGATTCGTTTTACATGTCTGTTGGACCTTCATAAAGTAGCAACCAATATTAGCTATTCAACCAATATTAACCAGCCCTGCATGTCCCTTGTCCCATCAAGCAAGACAATCTTTTGCCTAACAACTCTTTAGTCCAAACTGAAAATGCAAAGCTGCAAGGGGCTCTACTAAGCGGGGTCTTTGCCTATATGTCACATTTAGCTAGCAAGCAAACAACTAAAACAGGCTGCCTGACAGCTTAAGAATACTGTATTACTGTAAGATAACTGTCATGGTCAAAGTGAAAATGGATTCATATTTCATAGGTTTATCCAATTCCTTCCCTTATTAAGCAACAAATAGTTTTAATTAAAAGTATGTATTTCCACAAATACTGTCAGCTATAAAATCAATACTGGTGTAGGATTACATTTATCCCAGTAAAACTCAATGATTTATAGCAATATACCTGTTGTACAGTGAATTCTGTGGTTTTATGTAAGTAATTATTTTATGATGCATGCAATATTTACAGCATTTTTTAATTGTTTCTTTTTTTCTATTTTGAATCTAAGATGAATAAATTGCTATTATAATTGGAAACTGAATGTTAATAGTTCAATTCTGATCAAAAGTCAATTAGGAGTCAAAACATACTTCTGTGTGAAAAAAACCCCTGTTTATTTGTAATTAATGTGACTGAATAATAATTGGACAAGAAAAATACAAGCCATTTAGAATATTAGAATAATTTATGCCTGTCTATTACCATCTAGCCTCTGTTTTTGGGGGTTATTTGTGGGGTTTTTTTAGAACAAGAGACTGTTTCATTACAATACAAATAGCTTATAATTTAACTTAAGGGATTTTTTAAACAACAGTAATTTTTTCAAACTGAAAGGAGTTACCAGTGGTTAATGATGTATTGATCTTTGAAGTTTAAAAACTACTAGAAGTGTTATAGAGTGTTTTTTACAGGGCCTTAATCCTACCTTGTGCTATATTATATGCAATATTTTTATATAATTTCTGAAGGAGAAATGCTGTCCTAGGCAATATATGCACATTTTTCTCTACAGAATATTCTTCTGTAAACTTATCAGATGTCTAGAACAGCAACTGAAATCTCCCTTGTAGAGATCATAAATGGGTAACCACGAGGAGACCTCAAAAAATAATTTTCTAATTCTAATTCTTTGAGTCAATAATGTCCACAAACTGTCAGCTCAGTTATAAACAGACTTCCATCCTCATAAATGAAAAGATAATGTTCTATATACCACCCAGATCCCTGTGAAAGCTGCCTTGAAAAAAGGTCTTCTTAGGACAACGGGAGTTTGATAATTCTGTGTATTTAAAGGTAAAGCCTTTCAAATCTCCATATGTGAAATATATAGAGATGTATGTAGCAAATAACTGAGTTTTTTGACACTAGCAATTAAGAGTTTGGACAAACACAAAATACTTCTGTAAAACAATTAATACTTTAAAATTTTTGATCAGCTACAGAAAAAGCAAAGAAATCTCACCCTTAATCCCACTAGAGGCATAATATGCTAGAATCCCTCAATTCATTTTTTGCTTTCTCTATTAAACCTTCTTTATGTCACTTTTCCATCACTTTTACCCTTCTCTTTCTGTTCCCCATCCCACAACAGGGGGAGTGAGCGAGCAGCTGTGTGGTTCTTTGCTGCCCACAGGGTTAGGTCAGAACATCATCCATTTTTTCTTTTTTCTTACAGAAAGTTATCTTAAATAAAGGTACTTCTTGGAGATAGCAGGAACCAGATGATTTGTACGTTTTTACCAGCAGATTTCTTCAAATCTGTTGCACGGAGGGAAACAATATAGAAGATCACAAAAGTATATGTGATGGACACTTCTCAGGTTACAAAATCATCAGGAAAACCTAAATCTTACATCTTCTAGTAACACTGTTATCCAAAAGCTGGCTACAAAATAAGTCCATAACAATACAGCTAGAAGAGTACACATGTTACAATATATTCTGACACTTTCTGCAAAAAATATTATAGGAAGTGTCAATATAGGAAATGTTGACCATCTGTTATCAAAATCACTCCAGGGGAAGTAAATCTATTTCCATCCAGAGCATACCATGACTTAACCAGGAGCTAAAGAATTACCATTTTAGACAATCTGCTTTGATATTTTTACAGGATGGCATCCAGCTTCTCACTTCTGGAAGGCTTATCAGACAGGATCTCTGTCATACTGCTACAAACATTATTTGTTGCACCTGCCAAGAAAAATGCATCAACCCAATGGTAATGTCAGCATGGGAAGAAGCAATGCTGAGCGTTTAAAACTTCCTATTCTCATTTATAGCATGCTTTACAGTAAAGAAAGCAATTATAAGAAGGTTAGGACTTTAGACAAACACAGGAGGAAGGTTACTTGAGGTCTTACATCAATTTATTAAGGTCCAGTGGATCAATGGTTCTAAACAGAAGGTAAGAGTGATTCTTAACAGCCTGTAAAGGTCACATAAATTAAATGGTAATACATCCCACTGAATGTTTTTATTCTTATGACTCATTGTGTTCACTTTTCCAATTTCCATCCAGTGTCACTCTTGAGTTACTTGTTCTAAATTGTATTTTGAACACCAATTTTCATTGGAATGTTGACAGTTATCCTTTCTTTTTTCAATGTTTTCTTTTTATTCCTGGTGTTTCTTTTACTCCTCTTCTAAACACTTGTCTGAGAAAGGCAGACTGGCATAAGAATCTAATGACAGTGTTATCTTTATGTTACTACAAGAATGTCAAGGATTTGTTCTCAGTTTCATTGACAAAAAGCCAGCAACTTAAGTGACTAAAGTATACTTGCTGAAGATATTCACTGATACCACTCAAAGCAAAATGTGATATATATTTAAAATCTATATTATGGTATCGAAAGAAACTATTGATTTTTGACTCAGTGATGAGAAGCACAGAACTACAATGTTATGAAATATATATATAAACATCAGCAAAACTTAGAGGAAAAGTCAAAAAATTATTTCCTCCCTCTTCTTTAAGTATTATTTTAAAGTAAAAGAGATATCTAATTTGTAATTACTATTATATGAGTGAAGATTTAAGAACTCAAGTATAATTTCTTCCTGTGCCTACGAACAAACCTTCCAACTATGAACAAACCTTCCAACTTACAATCTCTTCTTCGTATTACTCAGTGCAACTCTAAGACAGACAGTTTTATGATAGTGAAGAAAATAAATATCAAACCCACAAAAAGTATAAATACCAAAACCAGCTTTGAAAGTTTTGCACTTTTCTGGCAACTTATGAGGTAAGACATCAAACGCTACCTGACAGACAATGAGGTCAGCAAGAAGTCATGTCACAGAGCAACCAGATCACAGCAGCAGCACTGCTGCTGTCATTTCCATCATCCTCCCTGACAGGTGCTTTATGTGTCCCTTCTTCTCTTCAATAGGACACCAGTCTCTTCAATACCTCTGTGACTCAGTGTTTTTCCAAATACTGTTTGACAACCTTCTCCAATTTAATCAATTTAATTTCCCCTCCAGGAGCTTTATTTATGCAAATTGCTGAGGTCTGCTACAAATGCTCATCTATACCAAAGTATGCAAGCTTTTTCCACAGTATCAAGATCTGTAACATCACTGTACTCTTTTCGTTAGAAACTCCTTTTATTCCTTATCTTATAGAGAACCTTCTCACAAGGAACAAGATATCAGTTCTATAGAACAATATTCTGGAAATAAATTAATGACCTCAACTGCTTAGCCTTCCTCATTTAGGGGCCATTTTTCACTGAGGTATTAAATAAAGATGACTTCTTTATAAGGGGACGTGGAGGGGAATAAGGAAGGAAGAATTAGGTACTAAGTAAAAAGGATTATATAGTAAGATGAAACATGGGTATGCTAAAACAGTCATGTAACTTAGGTATAAACAGGAAATAGGAAACCAGTCTAAGGGAGAGGAGGATAAAAAGAACAGGTGACAGCTAGTCAGAAAGGATGAAGAAGGTACTGAATTAGTCATCTATCAAATATCTTTGACATGTGTATTAATACAAAAAGCACACTGAGTGAACAGAGAAAATTGTACAGTGTTTTGTTGTAAAAGTTGAAAATCATATGATAAGCATAATACAGCTGGTGCAGTATTCCATAGGACTGGAAGAATATGATAATATGTGCAGGAAAGACAAGAAGACCAAAGGAGGAAGTAGTTTTTGAAAGAAACTGTATGGCACAAACAAAAGCTTTTGTAGTGCAAAAGTGGCATAGGAAATACAGTAAATAATTAGACTTTGGCTAAGCCACCATCATTTCATTCAAAACATAGGGAAGCAAGTACCTCAAAAATATAAAATACACTGTATTGCTAAATATCAGTGTAAAGGAATAACAGAAAAAGAAAGAGGTAAAATGGACAAAGTCAAGGCACAGAAAGAAAATTCAGAGACATCTAGGATGAAATAATTCTGTAAGAGAATTAGAAACAGAATCAAGATTGAAAATTTCGATTTAATACTCAGTGGAGGAATAATATTTTCCATATAGAATGAATGAAGTCAATTAATACACTGCGTCCTCACAGCAGCATTGCTTCTGAAAGTAGATATAGGACAGGTAACTAATACAACTGTTATTGGCAGCAACATGTTATGATCTCTGCATTGAACGGGAAGGATTAATTGAAGAACATAGGTATGAATGACCATGCTTTGCAATCCTGTGAGCTGTGTAGCAATATGAACTTACAATCAAGAGCCATGAGACACTGGAGAAATCCATAAAAAATTCCTAGGTGGAAAGTGATGTGAACTCCCCCTGAAGTGGATAGAACAACGTTGGACAATGTGCGCAGTTGTAAGCAAGGCAACTATTAAGTTATGGCGTGACTCATTCAGTGACAAGATATTCAGAAAACCCAGCAACCCAGTAGCAGTGCATTCTTATGTTGATAAAATAAAACCATCTCAGCACAGGAATCAACAATGCTTAAAGACCACATACTGTTCACTGCAATTTACAGGTTTTTAAAGCCCTGGGCCTAATGAATTTGCCATTACTATAGAACATGAATTGGTTGAAACAGTTTCAGAATAGTCATTCTCTGATTAAAAATATATATTTTCCACTCCGATTCCTCTCTAAATTCTTCCTATGATTGAATAATTATCATGCCTTGTGGACAGAGAAAAACTACTAAATGTCAACCATCTAAATGTTCATGAGGCAAACAGATCACTGAATATTATTTAACAGCATTGTCTGGATTTAAAAAAAGAGACCAATATATAAGGAGGATTATTACCTATGAGGAAAATAAAGGTTATCTTCACATATATATATATGTCTCAAACAAGCATGGGAAGGGCTTAGCTAAAATAATAGATCCATTTGAACACCACACCTTAAGAGAGGTGTGGAGAAATCAGAGTAAAAGATAAACTGTCATGACTATACTGGCACAAGTGAACAAACTGGTGTCCTTAGGTTATTAAAAAACAAAGGCATATGAGACAGGAGAATTAATTATAACTTAGAAATATGAAAGACTGCAGTAAACAGGACAGGGGATTATCTGTTATCCATGTCTACTGAACAGGCAAGAAGTAATGGTCAAGATAATTTGTAGCTGAGAAAAAAAAAAAAAAAAAACAAACAACAAAGCAAAACACAAAATCAGCCCAGTGAATTAATTTTTTTTGGTAATTTTTTGATAATTACTTCTACAGACAGAACTAGCACACATTAACATAGTACAATTCATCTCTTAAGACTGTCTTGGAGATTTACTTCCTTTTCCACCTCTATCCATCCTTAATCTTGTAAGTGCTATACCCAGAAGACCAACTCTGAACTTCATTTTATTTAGACTGAAAAAAAAGGAATAAAAGGCTATTATGTAATGTATACTTTCAGATATCTTTCGTTTCTGCACAATAACTGAACAAAGTAGAAGAACCAAGTTTTTTGAGCCAATTTTAATCATACAGTTTTGTGAAATCTGAAATAATAAAATGTTCCGTTAACCCAGATTCAACTTAAGTAGTATTTGCAGGCTGGTTTCCACAGCCCTCTAGGGATATAAACATAATTTGAAAAACTAAATGCCTACTCATATTTTGTTTAGTAGTAGCTCACCGACCATTTGCTTTTTTAGAGTTGTCACTTTAGACTACTGGATTTTCAGAAGTACCTTATAACATCACTGGAAACAGAAAACAGCCTGAGGGCCTGAACACAAAATGGTTAATGCTTATATACCCGCTGTGTCTTCAAGGAAAGGAAGATGGAATGATTCCAAGTGTGCAGAAGAAATGCTGTCTGAAAGAGGAAAGATAGTATGAAAACTGTAATCACACTGCTATTAAGGATGACCAGTCTCCAATATAATATTTGATTCTTTTAGATATTTCAACCATTTCAAATCACACTTAGCTCTAATGTGATATGTCCTTTATCATCAAACTTAAAATATTATGTTTCCAAAGAGATTGTGGTGGAAAGAAGCAGAGGAAACAAATCAATATAGCTTAATTTACAGAAAAATTCTTAAAAAAAAAAAAGAAAAATAATCAACATTTTATTAAATTGGCAAACTACTTCCTAATCAGACTTGTTTCAAGATTTATTTTATTATATATTGCATGTTTTTACTTATGCATAAAAATATGATACCTAGCCAGTGGACATGGATGAACCTGAGTTAGGGCAGATTATTTCAAAACTCTGTGAGCAATTCCCCAGTCTTGTCTACTTAGTTTATAAATGCCTTATATCTTTGACTGTCTGTAACAGGCCACAACATTGCTAGTCAAAGAATTCAATGCAAAAACTTACCAGAAGTACAAGAAAATTCAAGCACCTAAACTAGACAGTTTACACAGGTCTTACTTAATGCTGGAAGACCCAACACACTATAGAAAGATGTATTTTTTTGCTTTTCACTCCTGTGTAGTGTTAAATGGGTAAAGTTGCATATCTTCAGATGTTATATGTACCCTGGGTTATGTGTTTCATCTCCCATTAAACAACTAAGACATCCTGGTTCTTCTCTCCCCCATAAACAAATTTTTCTCAATTATGGTACAAGACCTCAAGACAGATAGTTTTTGAAGAGGATAACCAAATTCCACCAGGGTGTTTACAAGGAAAGAGCCCTAGAGATTATATGTAAACCAGCTCAACTAGTAGGACAAGTTCCCAGGATGAAACTGAGATGGAGTGCTGTTCTCAAAACCTATAAACTCATAATTGTATAATCTGAAATAAAAACGAAGACTTGATTTTAAGTTTTATTTGGTATTTAGTGGTAATAGCAGTGCTCCCTCTCTAGGTTGAATACTGACTGTTAGTTCAATTTAAGTTCAAAACAAAAAAAACCCCATCAGTTATGATATTATGATTTATTTTATATTTCACTCAATAACCTTCATGTGCTGCCCAACCACCTGTATAACTCAAATTTCTGGCAGGTAATAAGACTACAGACTAAGTAGAGTGGATACAATTTGAGGGGGGGGTTAGTGGTGGTTGTGTTCCTTAATTATTATATAATAAATGGACAAAAAGCAGCCTTCAACAATTCTGAAATCTTTACTGTTATGCAAACAACAAGGCAATGCACATATAGATAAGAGATCAGTGCTCACTCACAAACACTGCTGCAACTCAATAACCCCCATTGCTTCACATACCTATCAGTAGCTAATAAGTGATATATGATAAAAAATTACTTATCCTTATCATTAATTAAATCTTCATAAATAATAGTCTATATATACTGAAAATTACTCAGAAACTGTAGTTGTACATCATGACCACTGTTGAGTATTGAATATTCTTAAAAGCACTGGAGTACACCATAAAATGAATGTTTAAAAACGAGTAAAAGAGTGAAGAAACACTAGAAAAAATATATTTGTAAGCATATGCAAAGTATCATAGCATCTCCAGAACTATCTAGATGTGTGCACTGATACCTGGAGGTAGTTTATTCTTCCAGGTAGATGTAAAGGGACTCATCCCATGATTATTGGTGTCTGAAAAATTTTTTACCGTTTCTCCTTGCTACTGTGCCACATTGTCTTTTATGTGGTTTCAGGGCATTGTTACAAAAATTAGGTCTATTCAAATTTAACCAATTTTTGTGGACCCTGGTTATATAACCCATGAAGATTATACCTGGAAGAGATATGACAGTACTTAGTGACACACTAAAACAGGAATTTTGTATGCCGAGCCAGAATTCATATATCTTGATATAAAAAATAGTTCTGTGTTTCAGCTACATAATAAAATTTCTCACAAAGGACTTCAGGCTCTTTTTAGCCTGTCACAGTACACCAGTCTTTCACAGGAACCAGGATTTCAAAGCATTCAATTTTTAATTTGTTATATTACATCATACAGATGAAAGTCAAGCATCTGTGGTTGGCAGGAAATATGAAGTGAGAAGTAATAAACATAAATATGTCCTAAGCAAAGAGCATAACACATAAAAGGAACATAATACGAGCACTCACACAGCATAGAAAGAAAGTAGGTGATCAAGTTCTGGATAATAGTTGGGTAATAGAAAAACATTACAAAAATGTTGGTTATAACTTTGTGAACAGAAATATATAAAGGATGACACAACAAACATTAAAATTTTAGGAGTAAAATATGTGCATAAAAAAGCACATAAATGAAAGTTTGTAATTTGATTTCCCTTAACATTTTATATTATAATCTTATGTGAAAGATTTAATAATTCTAAAATATTTGGCAGTGTGAGACTTACAACACTGTAGTATTTAAGTGAGATAACTTGTTATTGTTTTATTAAATATATAATTTTATATAGTGCTTTAGATGTGAAAATTTCTACTCAGTGCACCCTGAAGCAAAAGCACAGTTAAGTGCTTCCTAGGTAATAAGAATGATCAGCTCAGCGTACGTTCTCCTTTTGCATTTCTCTACCAGGACAAGCTCTGATCACGTGTATTCTATGTAAGATTCATTCATTCCAGTGTCCTCTTTGTTTCATTACTTAAGCAGAATGTGCACTGTGGTCCTTAAATCAATTAAATCAACTACCTGACAAATACTTACGGGACATCATTGAAAGGTTATACAAAAAGACACTGTCTTCTAAAAATTTCTTGAGAAATTAAAATTACCCTTTTATTAAAATCAAGGTGGAAACCAGTGAATTGTCTGAAAAAATGATAAATCCTACTACTAGGCATCAACTGAGACAAGTATGTAAGATTGAAGGTTAACTGGAAGTTAAAAATAGTTAACCTCAGAAATACAGAGTTTTATTCCTATTTCCTGCTAGAAAATTAGTCTCAAAACAAGGCACAGTTTTGATTAAGGACTAAGTTGGCCAAAGCACGAGTGTGTATATATCTGCATAGCATTAAGAGAAAAAAAATAAAATGTACTAAAATTTATAAATCTGATCAAATCCTGTCAACACTTATGGAAATTAAATACAATCTTAAATAATTTTTGAAATGCTTGAGTCTCCCCTGCACAGAAGCATGTGAGTTTATCAACATGCCCTGGCCCTCAAACTTCTGCAGTTTTCTTCATACAAGCTCCAAGTTTGCTATGCAGAGTAGGAGGTGGCTTTTAATCCTTCCTGGAGGCAAACTCTTTCCCTCTAATTATGAAGAGGACATCAGAAATCCACTGACAATGAGGAACTTCCCCAGTGCTGTCCAGCCCTGAATTTCCTGTTCTTCACATTCATGACTCTTCCACTTGAACAAGCACACAGTACTTCAAGCAGGGCCTAATTGACAAGAGGACCTGACTGCTGCTGTTAAAGAAAATGCCTTTCAGAGAAAGTACCAAAACACACAGAAAGAGGAAGTGCAGATTAGGTCTTATTTACTCTCCTTTGGGATTTTTTTTTTTAAATGAGTAGGAAGAAAGACTCTAATATGATCTTTTCAAAAACTGTGGAGTCCTTGTGGATAGCAATGTAGACTAACAAAGAGAAAGTAAGAGAGCTGATCACTGTCACCATTTCTTTCTTGTGTAAATCAGTAGTCAGAAACTCAGAGGAGCTAGAAAAGAGCTGTAGCCTGGTCTAAGACTAGCATAAGGCCAGTGGAATATCTGGAGATATTTTTTTTTTCTTTGGCTGAGAACAACTTGATTGATTACTCTTGGAGAGGCAGTTCTAGAGACATAAGGATTTAGTTTCACTGAAAATGTTTCTGTCCTGCATAAGACATCTTGAGGCTATTAAAAAAAAAATGTTAAATTCTTTTTAAATGTGTTAAGGCAGGGAATTTTGCTCCCATTTTTAAGAAACTGCAATTTCTTTTGGTTTTTGTTGCCTCAGTTAGTTATCAAGGTTCAATCCCCGTATGGGCCATTCACTTAAGACTAGACTCAATGATCTTTGCGGGTCCCTTCCAGCTCAGAATATTCTGTGAATTCCACTGACTCTTTGCTTACTAAAAAGGGACAGTTATCTCCATGACAGTGTTTCATAGTGCTTTACATTAGAGAAGATGGATAGAAATCCATTGCAGGAAAACACAGTTTTATTTCTGAAGCACATTGACTTCATTACATCAGTCCAATAAGAAATAATTTTAGTTTTTGTCTTATTTCTGTATTCAAGCTTCAAAGAGTGTTTAAATTATTTCTACACTGTAAAACTTAGAGAAGGAAAAAATTGCTTCATTTGCAGCTGATGTATACCTAGTCTTCTCTGTTCATCTTCACGAGAAAACAACCAAGTTCACTTTGGTAAAGGAAAGATTTTTTAACCTAATGTCAAAAAGTACATATCAGTGTCACAGCTCCTATTTTAGCACTTCTCTTTTCAACTTAAACAGCCCTTCTCAGTTTGCCCTGACTATTGTAATCTCCAAAGGGTAAAGTCATAGCAGCAAACTCATTCAGACTGTTTCTGCAGGTATCTGAAAAGACGGTATACCTACTTTTAGGATGTAAGAACAGCGGCTGTGATTGTTGAGTAACTGTGCTTTTGTGACCTTTATGTCTTATTTAGAATTTCTCTAGGCATGTAGGCCCTGAAACATGTCAGTTATGTACTACTGTAGTTGTACAGCAGGATGGCTTTTTTTTCCTTCACTGTCACAGCCAAGGTACATGTTGCTTAGACTAGATGGTTGTCACACTAGATATAAGTAATTTTGACAGTCAGGAGTACACACTAAATACACAAGTTCCACAGATCAGTGATCAACCTTATCTGACAGTCTAACCCCAGAAACAGTTTTAAAAAGCATTTTTTTCCTTTTGATCATCTAGACAAGTTAGGTGACAGACACTTTTCAGTCTCTCCTTTATATACAGGATCTAACAGTTTCCAGTATAAATAATGTATTTACTTACCTACCTAAAATTCTAACTAAATTATGCACTCTGGGATTGAAAGAGAAAAATCTACTATTCAACAGGTGTAATTTGCAGAGAGGCCATACAAGGGATTTTACAATAGAGATGAGGAGATTCTAGCAATTCTACTTCCTTCAAAAACATATTCTGAAATGGGCCTCCACATATTTCCAGAGTTTCCTGAATATAATCAAAAAATAATTAATTTCTGTTTTCTTTTCACCTCCAGATGCTCCACAAATAGGAACAATCACTTTAATTGACCATGTCTCCTCCTCCCTCTCTAACTTCAATGAAGACTTTGATTGGTTGAATTATTTCATCTTTTCAAAACAGTTCCCTAGCTATCTACATACTCTTTTTATCCCTTCATCTTCTTTTATGTCCCTCTTTTCCACATAGCACTGTCTGAAAATTCACTTAATCTCATGTCAAATTTATTTCTACTCAAATCCTTGGCCAAACTATTATTTCTTCTATCTGAATATCATGCTTCTTTTACATATGGTTTTATCCTTCACTTATTGAAGTATGGTGCAGTGTATTTTCATGTGAATTAAGAGATGCAATCTTTACAACACTTTCTAAATTTCAAAACTCTTCTGTTCAGGAAATTAAGTGAATGCTTATTTGAAGTGCTTCAGGGATGCATATCAATGCATCGTTCCTCCACAATGTCAACTGACTTATCACAGTTATATTTCTGCTTTTTTGCACTGCATGAACACAATCACATCTCACTGGAGACTTTCTTTTTGGTAATTTATGACATTCTGCATCATCTTTCCGTATCTGTGCTTGATTTTTTGCCCGTCTACTTCCGTGTTTTTCATGTGAAACATGCTGCCTGCCTACCTGAAGCTTTTATAAGTGAATACCTTTTAAGAAACCCTTAAACCAAATGTGCAAAAACATTCTACATCTCCTCTCTTGAATATTCTTTAAAATATTCTGTGCTCAATTTGCATTAAGAAAAGCATTTGAGTGTGTTACTTGTTAGTAGAATTTTACTGAGATAAGGAGGAAATCATGACATTATCACTTACATGTACAAAACTGATGAAATTCTGTATCTTCTTGCATTAATGTTATGATTCTTCTCTCCATTCTTGCTGATAGACAACAGAGTTTTATCTCTAGTTAACCCAGCTAACCTTAAGCAGAAAAATTACACTATCTCTAACCGAAAGGAATGCTTCAGCTGTTGACTGATTCATCACAGTGATGAGCTGGCACAGCATACAACCGTACCTCAGTTAGTGATTGTTTATTAAAAATCACATTCTAGTGCCTAACATTTTAATATACACCATATAATTGAGAGAAAACATATCTTGTATTGCTATTCCTATAATATTTTTATTTTCTGAACAAATTTAGAAAGCATGTAATACAGAACAAGGCAGTATTGGTCATGTGGACAGAAAGTAGTGAAATCATCTGACATTAGAAAAATATCCAATTGGAACACTACTTCTATTTCAAAGGTGAGATCTTAAACAGTGTTTTCATTCAGTACTAATTTTGATTGATAGTATTTCCTCCCTCAGCTGGGAGGAATAATAACTCACAAAGTAATAATTTGCAACAGATTTTCAATGACAAGCATATTTTCATGTTATTTGAAGCAGACTATAATATACGTCTTTCAAAAAGAAAAAAAAATCAACCTTTCTTTTGAAGGAATGAGAACCCCTGACTTAAAAATTTAGTATAAGCAGGAGTTACATCTTTATTTTTTTTTCAGCTCTTTGCAGGGAGTAGTATTTTTGCATCTAGGAATTTTAATCAGAATGGAAGTAAGGGCTAAGGAATCAAATATGGACTATGACATAGAAAACTCCTTCAGAAATTGAGCAAGAATGTGATCTGTACTGATTACAGACACCTACAGGCATTATCTTAAAAAAAACAAGGTATTAAATTAGTATTCATTTAGCACAGAACCAAAATCACTCAATTTGCTGAATCCCAGTGAAAATATCAGAAAATATACAGCATTCTTGTGCTGTTACTTCTCTTTTGGATGCAGGCTGGTATGAATTTTCCTGAGCTAAAACCAGAAAGTAAAATGAAAAACAAGAATGCTACCACAGATCTTGGCTTTCTGTTAAACATTACAGGATGCTGAAGTGGATAATGCCTTGAGCTAGCTAAGTATTAAAGTATTCTACAGAAATATAATGCACTAATACAATAAAAATCTATTGACAATTGCCTCGCATCAGTTAAGAATTTAAGAGTTCTACAGGGATCTAATGCGACGGACTAAAAATCTATTTCTATGTGATAATGACAGTCATTTTTTGTGAGATTTCTCAAATTGATATTTATAGTCATTTGCAAAGAAAAAAAAAAAACAAAGAGAGTTTTGTCCTGTGAGTGATTTGGTTTGCCATTTTACATTCACAATTAAAATTCATACGCACATATCTATCGCCAAAGCAAGGAATTTTGCTGGTAGGCATAGAAACTGTGTGCTAGAAAAGACTATCTCCTTGTTTCATACAATTATCCTCTTGCCACGAGATGGCACTAAAAGATTAAAAATATCTGCATTCCTTGGGCTCCCATCTGAAAAAATTAACAAACTTTTCAGGGAATTTCACAAGAAGTGTCTTCGGTATTTGACTTTCCATTTGGTTAGCAAGTTATGAATACCATTCTGCTTACTTTGACCAAGCACTGAGATGCAGAGACTTACCATAGAGTTGATGAATATGGAGAGAAAAATTGTTTTACTAAAGCTTAAGTGTCCTGCAAATTGCAAAGAACAAGCAGTGGACATTCAGAATGATATATTTCCTCTTTAGGACAGGGAAGTGAGAACATAATCAGTAGATATATTAATAAAAAACTAAACAGACATAAGAAAAAAATATCAAAAAGTTATAGTCTTCCCTAAAGAAAATTTATCAAAGTTCAACAATCTACGTATTAGGAATTACGTCTTTACTCCACTCAATCTTCCATCCCAATTGCAATTAAAAAAAAAAAAAAAAGAAACTGATCTCAAATTTAGTGAACTTTTTAAAAAGCTGTATGGTATATAATGTGAAGAATACTGAAGAAACTATATTTCTAGCTTATAAGATATCAGCTGGTCAAGTGAATGTTTTTCTATTCCCACAGCAAAACCTCATCCTTCACAAAGAGTAGTACTAAACGACACAAACAGCTCAGAGTGGACTAACTGCATAAAGCCAAACTGAAACAAAACCCCAAAGCTTCATGTGGGACAAAAAAAATTCAAAACATAATCACTTCACTGGAAATTATTTCATATCATGCATTTCATTTATCTATTAAATATCCAGCAAAGTAACTATTAAAAACAGTGTCAGTATTGTCCTGATCTTCATTACCAGTATTTTTGATTGTACAGAAAAATATTAAGCTACCCTCAAACATTTTTTTCTTCACATCACTTCATTTTAGCTCATATATTTTACAGCACTAATAGATTACTTGGAAGTCAGGACTTGATTAAACATTAGAATAATTTAGATGAATTTTGTTTACTTAGAATTGACTTTAATTCTTTATTCTTTTTTCTCAATCATCGTACCATTATTACACAACAATTTTTTCATGCTATTTTCCTGATAACTAGTAACCCAGTTTCAAGAAGGATTTTAATATACTAGAGTCAGAAATGGACTCCAACCAGCATACCCAGAATAACAAGGAACCGGTCACATCATTAAAATCTAAAATGACCCAATAGTCACAGATACCTCTAAGACAAGACTGTCTGGGTGCTTTTCCAGAGATTGAGCTTGAACCATTAACTGGTAGCTGTGGGTCTGATCCACCTAGGCTGCTTTTATGCCATTAGACCTGACTTTCACAGTCTGTTCAAGGGGCAAAACAACCTTAGGCCATACATACATAAGCATTTACTGGTTGGATCTCGATGGCTGCAGCCATGGAGAAAGGAATGAGCAGGTATTTTCTCTCCTGAATGTACATAACCCAAAATTTAACAAGAATTTACTGGTGTGTTAACACAGGGCCTTTGATCCTGTAATTTAGAAGGCTGAACTACTTTTAGCTTTACCATTTGTGTTTAACTTCAGCTAAGTGACTGTTGTTAGAAGTGAAAACTTAAAAGCTCACTTGTACATGACTGTAAATTCAGTTCTAAAACACAATACAACAAATATCATTTAAACTTCTGAATGTGGTGAAATGCAATTATGTTGTTACTTTTTTTTTTTTTTTAAAACCCGAACTTCTCATTTCAGAACTTAAATGATTTCTCCTTCTTTGTCACAAAATTTTGAGTATACAGTTTGGAATATCTCAAGCCTAGTGACCTTTCTTAGTCACATTGTAGATTCCTAAATTTTCTTGAAGATTTATGCCCATCAAAACTTTAAAGAGATTATTACTATAATGCACTATACCTTAGGTCTTCTTTTGTTTCTAATTCTCATTATTCTGACCTCAAAAGAAAGCTAGAGGAAACCAAGACACAATTAAGATATATTCACAAATAGCACAAGTATTTCAGACTGGTTCAGATGCCTTACTAACCAAGGATAGAAAGAAGAAATGTGTGATTTTTTCTTATTTTTCCATCCTGTACGTATATTCCATATATATACATAAATTGTAGAGTAGATGTCAGTTTCTTCTGACCATCAGAATGATTAAAGACTGTCTAAATAATATAAACAAAGTAAAACATTTTCACCTTAAGAAAGATTTTCTCAAATTAATTAGTCAAATCAGGGTACTACTTCATTTGAAAACACTTTAGAAGGGAAATTTGAAGTAATTGTATAAGCTAGAAAAAAAGAATGTATTTTATAAAAGAGTACTATTACAGAGGAAAATCCATTTTTGTATGCATCTGTACACATGCCATTCAGTCACAACTAGAAGAAAAAAAGTAGATTGAGTCACACATAACACTTGCCTTAACTTCTGAATCAGAAGCTTAATAAAATGACCGTAAGTATTAAGTCATGGAGAGAAGCAATTGTATCTAATATACCTGGGGCACTGTTCACTCATTTTAATCAAGATGTCAGGTTCAGTGATATCTTCACCATGAGCACCATGCTCTTACTCAAGGGAAAGGGTACATCTCAGCACACTAATGACAGAAAAAACTTTGTCCAACAAAGGAGAAAAAAAATCACACTTCTCAAAATGGTTCTCACAATAGTGTTCCACATCCTGCTCTTTTATAGACACTTCAGATTTCTACCAAAAGTCTATGGAAACTAACCCAAAGGGAAATAGTAGTAGAAGACAAAAATGCTATTTAAAACTTGGCCATGGGAAGTGGGGAGCAGTAATGCATTTAGGGAACTTGGATGTAATATGCTTAAGCAGATCTTAAACTATATTTCATGTTATAATGAAATGTTTTACTTCCCTAACCTTAAAAGGAAATTGTTTTTTTTCAGTGCAAAATAATTAGGTGTACGCCAGTAATTAATTCAAAAATCGAGGTCTACAGTATTATTTACCATTTAATACAATACTATTTTAATTAAACTTTGCTTTTGCTTTGTTTTTTTTAGCAGAAAGTTATGACAGTAGGCTAGTAGTTCTGGATAGCTTATGTCACAGGATCAAAATTATGATGTAAGAAAAAATAATAATAGTAGACAACCGTATTGACATGTAAACATCTTTTCTGTACTAAATAAAATAAAAAAAATTAGAAGATATCTGTACTCATAATGAATATATGATCTATAACATGATGTAAACTTTTGGTGAAGGGTTATTTGCATAATTTCCTATTAAAATTTATGTAAAGGTGGAGAGGAAATAAGAACTGAAGTATTGTCATTCTCTTCTTCAATTCATCATGTGTAGGGATTTTTTTTGTTTTAAACACATTTCACCTATTTTTTCTTTATATTCTTTCTATTTTTCTTGGATTTTCTTTTGCAATTATTTTTAAAATCTGACAATCCAGATCATCTTCTGAATAACCCCTACATTAAAAAAACAACCAACAGTAACTTAATTAAATCTTATCAATCTGATTAGCACATGCAAACTCCTAGTAAATGTATTATTTATAATTTTCATGATGGAGAGAATCAATGACATTTTGTTAGAGTCATAGGAAGAATTGGATTGGAAGAGACCTGAAAAACATCTAGTTCCAACTTTCACTTGCCATAAGCAATGATGCCACCCACTAGGCAGGTGGCTCAGAGGCCCATCCAACCTGGCTTTGAACACTTCAAGGAATAAGGTATCCATAACTTCTCTGGGCAACTTGTTCCAATGCCTCACAAGATTTTGAATAAAGAATTTCTTCTTAACATCTAATATAAATGTCTACCTTTAACTAATTTTCAAGTAACACAAACAGAATCGATGTGCATTTATGTTTCCCTGTTCCATTCCCCGCGAAAAAGACATCAGGAAAATGGCAGGTCACTATTTGTAAGAGAAAGGAGTTTTAAACATTTACGGGATAATTTGTCTTAGAATCCTTAGAAGCAGAGTGAACTTGATCATTCTCCCTCTATCCTGAATATTACTTCCAAATAGTTACACATACCTTGGGTTCTTACATCTTTTCTCACCTTCATTTAAAAACTCAAAAATTTTCTCCATGTATTTTGCCTTATGTGTAAGATATGAAACGTGGTCAGAATTCTCTTTGATTCCAGCAGAAGTAAGACTTGACTGTGATACTTAGAGGAATCAGTGACAGAATGCACAGCATCTAAGTTTCCTAGACACAGGTTTATCTGTTTTATTTGTGTTTGCTGTTGGGGTAGCATTCATTAAACAGGTGTAAATATCATTTGAACTACTGAAGTGTGGTAGACACACGCACTCAATAAGACTTCAATTATATATATATTTTATGGTAGTTTAGAGTAGAAAAAATAACAGTCCTCTTCGACATTGCATTTTGAGCCTTGCTCATAATGCTTCTAATTACATTGGTATCCATTCTTTGTGTCCTAAAAGTTTGGATATTATAGCATTGTAGAGTTCATGAGAATTGCACTCACCTTTGAGGATTGTGATCACTAGCTAAGTGACGGTATGTTCGTGTTCTTTATGTTGTAATGCAAAGCACAGCAATAGGATGATACAATAAAACCAATCTCTAATGTGATAAATGATGGAATATCAACAATAAAATCACAAAACATACATCTTTCATACAGGTATCTCATATCATACACAGTTCTTCATGAGAAAATATTTAGAGAAGGTTTTTTATTTTTGTAAAACACAGAAGAACACAATTACAGCTTTTGAGCAACAGAACTCTGGAAACACCTATTTACAAATAGTGTTTTGGATCATTACCTTTTCATAAACACACACACATACCCTCTTCCCTACATGATTCCTTACTCTTTGAATATGATTCAACATTCACTTTGATTTACAATTGAGAGATGTTGTAATGAAGTTATAAATAAAAAACATTATGTGAAGAATGATGTACATGTGGGAATAATATTAAAAAGGACACCTACCATATTGCTTTTCATTGTACCCAGTTAACTTCCTAAATCTCTCTATTCCCCTGATGCAGCCTGTTGGTACAGATATTAGCAGACTTGAGTTTGCATCCCAGAGCAGTTGTCCTGTGACAGTACAAGTTGGGGAGAACCTCTGAGGTGTTGCTAGAGCTTTATGTCTCCTGCTGGACACACTTCTTTAACAAAGAAGTGATAAACATTATCTATTTAATATACGTTCATAAAAGTAAGAAACAGTAGTGGGAGCTTACAGAAGAAGTCAAGTAATAAAATGCTGAGATAAATTAAGAAAGAAACTTTACAGTATTCTGACTGCTAGAATGCAATTCCTATACCAGCTAAAGGTTGTCCCTGTTTTACCTCTACTGTACACACACACACACACACACACACATATTTGAGGTAATTGTCTCTGACATTTAATAATCAAGAAGATTATATGTAAAAAGAAATGTGTATAAAGCTTCAGCTGGCAGATTTTTGGCAGATCCTCCACATATTAAAAAATAGACTGATAAACCAATAAAGAGAACATATAAGTTCAGTAGCCTTTAGTTGGGTAGTGTTCTGGCTTCCCACCAGATGAAAACAGAGCAAGGAAAAGAGCAGTGCTCAGGTCCAGTTGATTTTTTTCTTCTGTATGCGGTAATGCAGCCTGATAACACATTTAACTCCCTGGAGATGATGATTTTTCCTATTACTCTGCTGTAGAGTTGTTAACCCACAGAAACAGACATGTTAGAGAATTCACCATGCCAAGGATTCAAAGCTGAATCGCTGTAAATCCAGGGAGCTAAACACAAGCAGTTTTTAACATAGGAGTACCTCTTGGCCTGAAGAGAGATTTGGGGAATATTTAGAGCTCACATTACCACTGTGTCTTCTTTTTTTTTTTTTTTTTTGGCTTTCAAGTTTTTCCAGAAATTGGACAACAGAGGAAGTATGGGGTTTTTATAAAAAAGCAAGTGTTCATATTAGTAGATCTGAAGGTGCAGGATGTGCAGTGTGTATGTTGTTTAGTCAATCAATATTTCAGTGAACTGTACCTTTAGTTTCTACGATCTTTTATTGATAGTTCCAAACTATTTGGAGAAATTGAAAGCGTGTTATGATGGGGCATCCTTATGTGCAGTGAAGTCTCTCTTCATAATGTTTTACTCAGGCATATTTTAAACTGCTTATAAGAAAACAGCTTATATTCTTTGAATTTCAATTTTCCTCCTTTACAATAAATGATACATCGAATAGTATGTTAGTAAAAAGCTCATAGCAGAATGTTTCTTAAACCCTTATTTTCTACCCAAATAATCAGTGTTTTGCTTCCATTTCTGTCTGCCACATAATATTGAAGAATTAACTATAGAGTAGATTTTTTTCAATTTATGATGGACATAATGTGATGTTAAAGTACCTTGGTGTTTACGAACATGATTTCAAGTGATAATAATTAATCAATTAAAATAATGTCATCATAACCCTACATTCATCCCATTACTACTATTCAACAGTATTTCAATCTTCATTTGACCCCCCTGTACTAGTGCTGCAACCCAGTGGTGTGATAGGGTACAACATTATTCTTCTTTGACCTGCAATATGCCTGTAAATATGGTTAACAGACCTAGCAACTAAGTCACCTGCATAGAATTATCCAGATGAGACAGGTTCTATTTCATTCACGTTTCCTTGGGAAATCACATTAAGATCAGGAAATTATTCTCTCAGAATCAAAGGCAGATACTATTTTCAAATTACATTTTCTGACTTTTCCATTTAATTATTTAATAAGAAAAAACCTTACATTACTCAGTTGGAATTTGTATAAATGTGTATTTTATGAATATCTCTCTACATTTAATTATGTGTTCATTTGCTGCCACATATAGCACTATTTTTGTGTGTTTTTCAACTACAACTAGGTACAGAAAAGAACAGTAACCACAGTGTCTACTGTGAGCACATTTCAGTATTTCATCAGTTTCTTCACAGATCCTTTGTCTACTGAGAATATGCAAGTATGAAGTTTTAGTCTTAATCTACACTCATTTACTCTAAAGTAAAACCAACAAAACTATTTAAGAATATATAAGGTCCTACATATACACTCTTTAAGATGTATTTTGCTATTTTCTTTTCCGTGAACTGTTACAAAGCATTATGAATATAAAAGAGTTGGCAAGGCAAGCAGTCAACACATATTTTCCAATGCTATCCAAAGTAACAAAAAATCAAATAATCAGAACCAGTTTCAAGCTTAAATATATGCCTTATAGTCATCACTCTTCAGACATTTCAAAGTTCCTACTTGAGTGTACAAAATTGTCTTGACACCACACATAAAAAAACAGAGAGAAATCTAACCTAAAATTAACAGAAGCTGCTAAAGAAATGACCTCACTTCTTCATTCAAACTTTTATGTAACAAAGTATATAAAAATATGAGAAGATTCCCTCAGGTACAAATTAGATTAACAGTTTATAATCCAAGAAGTATTCCTCTCTTGACATAAACCCATATTGACTCTACAAAGCTGTTTTTCAACTCCTGAGGAAGATAGCTTATGTTTCCTTCTTGCTTTTCTTAGTTCCCTAAGTTCCTTCTTTCTTTTCCTCCTCTGAAACAGCACAGATTACTATTAAATTCAAAAAGTAAACAATTAACATAAAAGTTTGAGTAACTGGAAAAATCTCAACAAATGTTTGTAACAGACTCATAATATCCCCAATAAACAGCATATTTTAAAAGGATTTAGAGATTCAGAAGTATGTTCCAGTCTCCCACTCTGCTTTTCCCCTTCAGTAATGTTACCATCTATATTTAAAGCCTACTAGCTTTAAAAAAAAACAAAAACAAAAAAACACAAAAAACCCCACACAATTTTCTACAAACCTGTTTCCTCACCCTGTGCACATACACACCCATATATGCATACACAAACATGCACAACAAGTTGTATAACTCAAAAAATACCTTAAAAGCAATGGGAATACAGTTGGGATAATACAGATGCTTTTACTGAAATGAAAGATGAAGATTACAGGCAACAGTGATGATAGGTCAGTTTTAAAATGCTGGTTGCTACTTGTCACTGACTGCACGTGCAGATGCATTCTCCTAAGCTGAAGGACTGCTAGAGTTCTACAGCTGCAAGTAGACTCATGTACAGTATTAGCCTATTGAAAATTCCTAACACAGCTGACAATACCATCAATAGTTAGTAGTTGGAAGCATGGATTTAGACTTGTATTGTGCTGCATTAATTTAACACCACATCAAATATGGATTTTATTGCAGCAGTGACAATAAATGCTCACACAGGTGTGGACTAAATTTTTCCTCCCTCCACCTTTTCCTTTCTTCCCCCTCCTTTTCCCTTCTCCCTCCACTCCCTCTTTACTGAAATGTCAAACCAGGCAATATTTTCCCCATTTGCGTGCATATAGCTCTGTACAGATATTTGAAATATTGCCTGTATTCACTCTGCTATCCCTCTCCACAGGGATTTCCTTCATAAGAAGCATTTACTGCGAGTGTGAGTGTGGATAATTTTTCTGAAATTCAGTTCAGGGCAGAATGAATAACAGTAAAAGCTGCAACAGACTTGCACAGGTATACAGTAAGTGAGGGCACATATGTGTACGTTTCATGCTATGTTCATAACTGTTACACTACGAAAAACTGTGCTTTTTTCAATTCAATCACTATTGTTCCCCCCACACTGAATTTACAAGAACTGAATACAGATGGAAACTGCTACTTAAAAGAGAGCCTGCTTACTAGGAGAAAAAAAAAACATAAAATGCTTAGTGTTTCAATCTTGAATACATATGATATTGGTTTAATTTGAGGAGCGAATACACAGCAATTATTTCCTATCCCTTGTGTCATTACTTCTGACACATATTTATAAAATGTAAAAAGTTGTATATAGTAGAACAAATATATGAATTGCATTAAACACCATGCTATAGTTCTTGCTATAATAATTATAATAATATCAATAGAAAGAAAATAAGAAAGGTTCCTACCTTTTATTCTGCTTCTGAGAAAGTCCACCCCAACCAAATGAAAAACGAGCTATTAGAGTCCTTTTTGGGGGTCTGTTTTCTCCTGTTATTTTTTAAGACTGATCCTGCTTGGATCTAACTCAGGCTTTTTCTCCCAGCATCACTTAACTCTGGACAGTCGGGAACCAAAGCTAAGGGGGAGCTCTCCCTCCGACTGGCTTTCATTCAGAGCTCCAGATTAGGGGGGTGAGGAGGGGGAAAGGAACACCACCACACACACACACAGCGTGTCCAGATACACACACACACACACACACACACACACACACACACACACACACACA